>NW_024080967.1:1127465-1727465 GCF_003009895.1 Hyaena hyaena
TCCCCCACCATTTCCGCCCTTCTTCTCCCCTTTGTTCCTACGTCAAGTTCCTCCTAATCCCCCTATACGTGCAAACATAGGGTATTTGTCCTTCTCTGCCTGACTTATTTCGCTCAGCATAACACCCTCAAGGTCCATCCATGTTGCTACACATGGCCAGATTTCATTGTTTCTCACTGCCATGTAGTATTCCATGGTATAGATAAACCACAGCTTCTTGATCCATTCATCTGTTGATGGACACTTAGGCTCTTTCCATATTTTAGCTATTGTTGAGAGTGCTAGCCTCTCTGATTTTTTGTGCCCCCTCACATGCCGTTCTTATACCACCAGCCAGGGAGATAGTGCTCCACTGGTCACATCCTCGATTCATATCTGGACATGGCATATATACATATATGCTCAACTTGGTGGTTCTCTCCTGGCACTTGGAAAGAAGCTATGATGAGTCTACACTGACATTCTATATGAAATTCCAACGCTGGTCGTTCTCTTGGTCATTACCAGTTTCTACTTTCCCCAGCAGCCATCCTTGTTTTTATTGTAAGATGGAACTTCTCTGAGTAAAGGCATCCTCAGTGCCACTCATTTCTTCCCTTTCCATGGTCCCCTTTTAAATTTTATTTTGTTCCTGTCTGCATCTCTGTTATCTGGTAAAGAAATAGCACTGAAATACATGAGTGTTAATTAATTATGTTTATTATCCCCAATTGTTTTTCTTCTTCCTCCTCCATTTTTGCCTCCTTGATATTCATTCTACATTCTTGTCTTGACTAAAACCTCACTATACCTGTTTCTTGAAATCTGTAAAACTGAAGATTAATTTTTTCATTATTTCAAGAGCCAAGATACAAGACATGAGAGAGAATTTGGCCATTTGAAGAAGGAAAAGAATGGATTCTTGGGGGAAGAAACAATAATGGATAAGCGTCCTGAAGTGAGATGTAGCCTAGTCCATTCTAGAAACTGAAAGAAGACTGTGACTGGACTGTGAATATGGTAAGAATGGTCTTGAGAGATAGGCAGAGAGAAATGTGGGGACAGAATCATGCAGTAGGAATAAGAATCCACTGAAGAAGAAGGACTTGGGTGATTTTGTTTTTATCCTAAGAAGATCATCCTGGTAGGAAAGTAGAGACTGGGATGGGCAAGAGAACAAGTAAAAGAAGAGATAAATAGATGTTGTCACATTGAACAGAGATGAAGAGGCTCCACGCACAGTGGAGGTGAGCAGAGAGTACAGACACTATGTATACTTGGAACTATAAACTGGAAGGGTATTGATCAGTGAGGGGTGAAACATTGAAAAAAATAATGCCTTGTGGATTCCTGGCTTGTGAATTTAGAGGGCAATGGTACATTTTACAGAGAAGGGGAAGACTTAGGTGGGAAAAGAGCACTTGTGGGTTCTATGAGAAGTCTATGAAATATCCAAGTGAAGGTATCAACTAGGCAATAGAAAAGACAAGTCTAGAGTTGAAATAAATGGTCTAAACTAGAGATGTAGTATGGGATTCATCAGCACAAATTGGGTATACATTGATGGAAACTGATTTCAGCCTACACAGACATTTCCATTCATTTTAGCAACATGGAGGTCTCTGATGACCTTAACAAGGGCAGTTTCGGTGGAAAACTCAGATAGGGGATGGTATATGGTCAGTTATGGAGTACATGGGAGAGGAAGTAAAGATAGCCTCTGTAGGCAGTTTTTTTCTAAAAATGTAAAGAGGAATGGGTTAGTAGCTGGCAATGGATGTGGGAATATGTGTGTGTGTGTGTGTGTGTGTGTATGTGTGTGTATGTGTGTGTATGTATATACATATGTATGTGTTACATAATTTTAAACTGAGAGATACTCAAGAATATGATATATACTAATTCAAATTAGAGAAAGGGAAAAGCTGAGGATAACTAAAGGAGTCAAAACCTTGAGAAGGAACAAGAGGGTGGATATAATTGCCCTTTCCCATGGTACTAATATAAAAGAGAATGACTACATATGTGACTAAATGGTAGATCTGGGAGGGGTAGATGAAAGATATCAGATTTAATGGTTTATATTTTCTTAGAGTATAAAGCAAAGTCATCAGTTATGAGTAGATGTTGAATTGGGGTACCATAGAGCTTAAGAGAGTGAAAGGGGTATGAAATATTGTATAGCAGAAGGCAGTGTGACTCTACTAAAGACATGTAGTAGGCTTTTTTGGCAGCACTGATTAGGCAGCTACCTTGTGTGGTTTTTTTCCATCCACAGAAAAGGTGGGTTAGACAGTTTATTTAGGAGTAGGATGAGGCAGATGGCTACAAAGGAGGAGGTGGAGCAAAAAAGCTGAGGTTCTTTGCAAGGTGGGGATTGTAATGATGAATAAAAGAATCAAGGCCTAACAAGTGCAAAACTAGGAATAGATAATGGATAGTGAGAAGGTGGTGGAGTCCACCTTGACATCTCTAGGATCCCAGAGAATTGTGGAGACAAAGGTACTGAGCAGTGAACTGAAAGTTTAGGATCATGTTTGAGGACATATTTGAGATAAAAATTATAGGGCTGCCTGGGTGGCTCAGTTGGTTGAGCATCCGACTTCGGCTTAGGTCAGGTCAGGTTTGTGAGCTTGAGCCCTGCATTCAGCTCTGTGCTGGCAGCTTGGAGCCTGAAGCCTGCTTCGGATTCTGTCTTCCTCTCTCTACCCTTTCCCTCCTCATGTTCTGTCTGTCCGTCTGTCTGTCTGTCTCAAAAATAAATAAACACTTACAAATTTTTTTAAAAAATTACATATGGGTGCAATTTTTGGAGGTGGTAAAGTCCAGAATGTGACCATGGGATTGAGTGACTGAAGAGTAGAGGTAAGGAGTTCAAGGAACTAAAAATCTTGGGTGTTGGATCATTCATCCCTGGGATGCTGAATCCATCAAGACTGAGGAAAGGAATTGTAGAGAAGAAGAAGATAGGGAGCCAAAAAGAAAATTTAAGTCATGGAAAAATACTAAGACACTGTAGTTTGTTGATAACAATGAAGAAGGGAAGGGTGTATCATGAAAGACCCATTCCGCAAAGATCAGGAGTTTCATTCAGGAGGGAGGGGAAAGGATAGTCTGGAGTACCAGTGGAAGACAGGAGTTGAAGCAACAGAAAAAAAAAAAAAACAAACAAACAAACAAAACACCTTAAAAAGAAGACAGCCATTCTTCAGTAAGGGGTATTTCTAGAAGATGTCCAGGATGTAGCAAAGTACCCTAATCTGAGCAGGCACTGTGGAATGTTTGGATGGGTCCCAGAGGTGGTGGATTCTGGAATATTGGCTTTCCTAGGCTTGGAGTTGGCAGCAGCAACCTAGGCTTGTCACTAGAGGTTTGCTGGGGTCAGAAGCAAGGATCTGCATTTTCATGGTGTCCCCTTAGGCTTCCATACCTTCGTTCTGCAACTTTCATGGCACTTGTGAAACTGTTAAAATTAGGATTCTTTTGGTCCTTCAGAACTTTGTCTGTGTGCCTCTAAAGCCTTCCCCAACTCTTCTCGAGGACTGTGGTGCTTTTTCTGTAGGCTGCCTCTGTTCCCCAGCCCATGCCATTATCCTGGCTTCTGTATCCTATGTGATGACCTATTTAACAACTGAATACCTCAGTTCCTTAAAATAATTTCTTTAAAAATTTTTACCTTTTTCTCACATTAATGGCTTAGTTTCATCACAAGTAGCTATGCCCTGGGTTTTGTCACATATAAAATTGCTCAATATTTGAAACCTTCCATCTGGAAATCTCTTTCTGCTTTCTTTTCCTCACTGCAATCAATTCTTTAGATTCATTTGTCATGAGTCCTTGCGATTCCTGAAGTCTGTCTTCTCTCCATCCTGTACCCATTTGGATCCTTGAGAAATCACCTACATGACACACTCACTGGTGTCCCCAGGTCCAAATGACCCTTCAGCTTTCAGAAGCACCTGCTTTTTTCATCCTACACTCAAGATAAACTTGCCATTTTTTGATTGGTGTGTTACTCAGTCACCCTTGTTAGGGAAAATCACATAGCAGTGTCCAATCATATTTCTCCACACTTCCAGCACCCCATCACCTCTTTCCCCACACTCCTCACAACACTAAGCCAGAGTCCAGCTTTCCCCTAACATACTGTACTCACCATCCTGCTCCTCCTCCATGGAGTGAAAGCTTATTTCTTCTTACCTTACACCTCTGTTTTCTAAGCTACCACTTAAATGCTGACTCTTCTGAGTCTTTTCGGCATGTCTATGCTTCCAGGTAAAAGCATAGCTCGTTTCTTTGTGTACACAGGTGTCTCCATGTGCAGCAAGGACTGTGTTCACTGCACTTGTTAGGTTTATGTATGTGTCTCATCTGCTCTGCTGCTCTGCTATGTCTCTAACAAATAGAGACAGTCTATTTGTAAACTTTCTATTCCTGAGGGCTTATAAGCATGGTTGGTAAATGGGAGATACTTGATAAATATTGATAGACTGAGTGATGAATATATGTATAACACTTTTTGGCTATTGGCGAAGGCAGCAGAATTTAAGAATGTGACTCCTGACTTCAAAATATTAAGATAACAGAAAGTCTAGATCCATTTCTAAAATATCTAAGAATGTAAGGCAGACCATGATATAGCCAAAGAAATAGCATAGACAGTGGCTTATGGAGGAACACAAAGGGAGGGAAAGTATCTTAGTCTACCAAGTAGGCGTGGGCTGCCATAACAGAATACCATAGACTGTGTGGCTTAAACCACAAAAATTGGATTTTCATAGTTCTGGAGGCTGGAGGTCAGAGATCAGGGGGTCATTGTGGATGGGTTCTGGAAAGAGCCCTCTTCCTGGCTTGCAGATGGCTGCCTTCTCACTGTGTCCTCATGTGGTGAAGGAGAGAGAGAGAGAGAGAGAGAGAGAGAGAGAACGCAAGTGAGCAAGCTTAATGGTATCTCTTTTTATAAGGGCACTAATTCCATAATGAGGACCCACCTTATGAATTCATTAAACCTTACTTACCTCCCAAAGGCCTCATCTCCAAATACCATCACATTGGGGGTTGGGGCTTCACCATATGATTTTTGGGGGACACAATTCAGGCCATAGCCGAAGGTGAGCTTCTAACACTGATGATTTGGGAACAAAGACCTACCTAGTCATGAAAGACATCCTTTCCTGTGCTATCTCCTTTCCCAGAATTACACGAAGGAAGGACTACATGATAGCCTCTGTGGATTCTCCAGAGGAAGAATTCCATGAATTGAAGCCTCTCCCTCACTTCTCAAGGAATGCTTTCTTCTATCACTTTTAAGTTTGAACGTGAGCTATGAAACACAGATATGTAAAAGGAATAAACATATGGGCTGTGTTTTAATGGCTCTTGGATTTCAGACTTTTTCTTTTTTCAATTTAGCAGTTTCCCCCTCTACATTTAGGAGGAGAAAGTGTGGCTGCTGCCCACACCTGGGTGAAATGTGGAGAAATGTCACCTTCCACACAATTGTGTCTAAAACTCTCAAAAACAGAACAAGGGCTGACCTTACAAGAGAAAGGAACTGGTGTTTAATGGCTGGAAGCACATTCCTACTGAGTAGCCTTCTTCCCTCTCTTGTTGAACTGTATCCACTGCTCACTTTAACTCTTCTAAGACATTCCTGTGGGCCATTTCCATGTTAAATCTTTCATTTGTGGTGACACCAAGGCTTGTTTTATTTATTTATTTTTTTGCTGAGTATAAAAGGAATAATTATTATTTTCATAAAATTTGGAAAATACAGAGAAATATAAAGAAAAATAAAAATGACCCACCATCTCTATATTCTAGATGTAACTGGTGTTATCATTTGTGCTCTTTTATCTCTATAGGTACATACATGTGCTTTTTTTGGTCTGAAAATAAGATCAAACTACATACACTACTGCGTATTGCACTTTTAGATTCTTTCAGTGGCCTCCCCAATACCCACACAAAAGGTCTTTCCTTTGGTTTACACTCCAAGCCTTCAGCACTGTCTCCAACTGGCTTTCCTGGCCTTACCCAAACTCTTCACAGCCAGATGGGTTGACTCATTTGGACCTTCCTGTGCCCCATGACTAGTTATATTACTGCTCATCTAGAATTGCTCTTCCTATTCTCTCCACATCCTCACATCCTAGGGACTAGTCATCTTTCAAAGCCTAGCCACACTGCACCTCCCCTGTGAAGTTTCCTTGGAAACGAAGCTCTGGGTGATTTCCTTCCTTCCAAATTACTGCAGACCACTCCCTCTGCCTGGCACCCCTCCCCTTGCCTCAGTCTTCACATCTTTTAGATCTTTGCCCCTTGAAATAAACTTCTTGAGACTTTGCAACTCCATTTGTACTCCAGCACCCTCCTGTCTGCCTTTCCTGTTTTCTTTGTCTCCAGAGCCCTTATGACTACCTGATATTTGGCACGTTTTAACATTTTATTTTTTGATTGATCAGTGGTCTTTCTATTGCCACAAAACTGTAAGTTCATTGAAATCAGGTGTTTTCTTTTTTTTTCTATTTCATTTACTGCTGCCTAGGGCCTAGCAGTGTCTGTTTCATACACCTATCTTCCACAGTAGACGCTTCATAAATAAAGAGAAAGAATAAATAAATTAGTGTTTATAATTTGGAATTTAGGATAAATCACTCTGTATTTTTCATGAATGTGCACATTACCTCCCATTAAGAACATGTGTACATATTTCTATTATCAAGAATGTAAACTTCTCTAAGACAGGGAATTATTTCTGTTTAAATGTTGTACTTTAAGTCTTTAGTATACTACCTTGCATATAGGCGGAATTCCAGAATGTATGCTTCACCAGGACAGGGATCTTTCTTTTTGTCACTGATGTATGTATACCAAACATCTAGAACAAGGCTTGGCACATAGTAGGCCCTCAAAACTACTTGCTAAATGACTATGCCTAAGTAATGGACTGGTATTGGGGTTTTGTGTGTGTGTGTTTATTTCTTTTAAGAGAGAGAGAATCCAAGCATGTGTGTGTGAACGAGGGAGGGGCAGAGAGAGAGAGAGAGAGAGAGAGAATCTCAACCAGGCTCCATGCTCAGCACAGAGCCTGATGGGGGCTTGATCTCATGAACCAAGAGATTATGACCTGAGCTGAAATCAAGTTGGATGCTCAACCAACCGAGCCACTCAGGTGCCCTTGAACTTCTGTTTTTAATGTATATACAGATAAATAGATAAATATAGATATGTGTGAGGTGCCTGGGTGGCTCAGTCGGTTAAGTGTCCGACCTCGGCTCAGGTCATGAATTCACAGTTAGTGGGTTCGAGCCCCGTGTCAGGCTCTGCGCTGACAGCTAGCTCAGAGCCTGGAGCCTGCTTCAGATTCTGTATCTCCCTCCATCTCTGACCCTCCCCTGCTCACACTGTCTCTCTCTCTCTCTCAGAAATAAATAAAAGTTTCAAAAAATGTATAGATACGTGTGTGGGAATCAATTAGAATACATATATATGTTTCCCAGCTCTGTTGGCTGAGAGGATCAAGAAACACTGACCACTAGTTCAAGACTTTGGTTCTCTAATTAAAGGGGCCAGGGATCCTTGGAGTAGTGGCTGATTCCAAGACAAATGCAGGGAAAATATGAACTGAGCCTGGGAAGTCTTGTGGTGCCAGAAAGTAAAAAAAAAATGCTCAAAAAAGTTAGGGATGGTGGTGCTTGTTGAAAAAAAGTAGGAGTCAACCTAGAAGAGCTCCTAATGACCAAAACTGAAACACTTTTAGCAACAAAATGAATGATGGTGATAAGAGGTCCTAATCCATAGGATGAAATAAATAAAGAGCCATGAGTCCCTGAGTCATTATTTATAATGAATGGAATAACTAATCTCATGGCACAACTCTTCACTTTTTCCACTTGAAGCAATAGTCTTTTACATTCCATAATCTACTTGATCATTTATTTAATATTTACAATGACATATTTATCATTTTCTGCTTCATTTATGTATTCTCCTTGGAATCCACTTTTACCTTTTTCATGTGGTAGGTGTTCAGTAATTATTACTGAACAAGAAAGGGATTTCTTAGCTTGGACTTGTCGAGGGAATAGTAGGAAGCTTAACTGCTTAAAATCTCACCAGGTATTTTCACATCTTTCTCCCCACTGCACTCCCCCCCATCTCTTTGGCTGGGGGACTTCTCTTCATTCAGCCAGGAGCTATGGCCTCTTTATAAAAATTCAGAAGGCCAAGTGTATTTCTGATGAATCATACCTGGGCTAAGAAGAGTAAAAGTAAACCATGAAATATCATTGACCTTTCAGTGGACGATCCATGAAACTGTTCCATTCGAAGCAGATGAAGTTTCCTCTGACAATGTTACTGATGCAAACTATGTCTGCAAATGCTGTATTGTCTCATTTGAAAATCTTACCTTTGATTTTAAAACACAGTGTGAGGGATTTGTTTATACTCCTTGGCCCTCCCATGGATTATCTGACTGTAGTGCGCTGCCTCACGCCATGAAGTCTGGCTTGGACTCCACGGGGTTGAGGATGATCAGAGCTGCTCTCTCTCTCTGCGAACCACACAGGCATTGATATAAAAGCCCTCAAAATAGTGTCTTCCAAAGGCTCTTGGTCTCCTGGGGTTCTTCTTTCATCTTTCCTCATCATATAAGAGTGAATACTCCAGATACCACCTCTGGGGAGACTTCTGTGAACAACATTTAAATACCCATCACCAGTTAGACTGAATTCTGAGAGAGGCACGGGAAGCCACATCTGGAGATGTGTGATATGTGAGGTCTCACCTTTTGAAATGGAATGAGCAGAAGATACTTGAAGCTTTCTTGCTGGTGCAAGCCATCAGGTATTGATAGGCTGGACGACTTGGAGTTTGCTGGTTTCAGGTGGTATTAGGTTTTATAAATGTGACTTTGAAAAAATTTTTATACAATTTTAAAAGATGGTGCATTTTTCTTGGTAAAGCAGCCCAACATTTTCAAACAGTGATAAATCATCTGAGAGCATTAGCAGGTTTGAAAAGGAACATTTATTAGCTAACACTGCCATTTCTTTTCCACCTAGATTTCCTCTCAAAGAAAATTTATTGCTGTGTCTCTCTGATGGAAATATCTCCCATAACACAACTGGATCGAAAATATAGTCAATCCATTGTTTTTTTCCTGTCTTAATAACTAAATTGAATTGACCATTTGTTGATCTCATTGATTGTGAAGAAGTCTTTTAAGTTGGCTGGAAAAACAAAACAAAACAATTACGCTGAAAACCATCTGAGTCAGTGACCACATAAAAACAGGACTTGTGTTCTTTTCAGACTCTCTTTATTGATATCTCTAATTTGGAATTTTATTTATTTTTTCCTTGAGAAAGGTAATAGCCTTCATGACAACAAGATGCTTTATTTCTCTGAAAGTTTTCATTGTCTTTTGGATCCAGATTCTGGATCACAAAATTCATGATTTTTATTTTATTATTTGAAAAAATGTTTTTAATGTTTATTTATGTTTGGGAAAGAGAGAGTGCTAGTGGAGAGGGGAAGATAGAGAGAGATACACAGAATCCGAAGCAGGCTCCAGGCTCTGAGTTGTCAGCACAGAGCATGACATGGGACTCAAACTCATAAGCTGTGAGATCACGACCTGAGCTGAAGTTGGACGCTTAACTAACTGAGCCACCCAGGTGCGCACAAAATTCATGATTTTTAAACTTTCATTTCAAAATAAAAAGAATGTGTTGATTTTTGATGGGGAAAATGCAAAAACAATTCCTAATTACTCCTGATTCTACCATAGGAATAGGATAAATAAATTAGTGGAATTTTAAATCACTGAATTACATTCTACTGAAGCCTTTAGATTTTTTTCTCACCATTTATTTTTTTTTGCACATTTACAGTTGAATGTCTGCTCCTGGTACTAGGAAAATTTCTGGAGATTCAGGGAATCAAAGATTAGATTCCTTAGACATTTCTGTTTCAAGGTAAAGAGAGAAAAATTTTTGTTTATTATTTAATATACTGAGAAAAGATTTTAAAATCAATTAAAATCATGGTTCTCAAACCAGGTTTAATAATGAGTCTGACTCCAGCTGTGGTGGTAGAATAAGGCTGGTTGTAAACCCCAGGGCTCTCTCTTCACTTCCTGCCTCGCATCTGGGCAAGCTAGTAAGAAAGCTTGTGTACTCCTTCCTTTGTGCCGTCCTGGCTCTACTCTCTAACCATAATAAAAACCAAAGTCATCCTTCCCTTTACTGAAGCCATTCAGTACCAGCTTGGGTGTCTGTCCTGTTCTCTTCAGAAAGCTGTGTTATGTGAATAATGAACCTATGAACCTCTCAAACCATTAAGGTGCAATATCTGAACCAATTCTGGGGGAGAGAACTTGTTTCTGTGGCCCTGCAGTCACAAAACAATCAATGCCATAAGCAGGATGGTCTAAGTGGTGGCAGGCACCACCCAGGGGTCTTCTCTTGCTCCCTGCTAGCTGACTGGCCCTGTTGCCTGCTGCTGACCATGTACTCTGAGCTGCTGCCATGTGGTTAGTGTGTGCTTTGAGTTGTGTTACTTCATGCTACATTTCCCAGGTCCTACCAATCCTCTGTTACAGATTTCAGTGACCCAAGTTGAAAGTTTTGGTAACTGGTGCTTAGACACAAGAGTATGAGATTGGGGCCTTTCTTTTTCTTTCTTTCTTTCTTTCTTTCTTTCTTTCTTTCTTTCTTTCTTTCTTTCTTTCTTTCTCTCTCTCTCTCTCTCTCTTTCTCTCTCTCTTTCTTTCTTCTTTCTTTCTTTCTTTCACGAGAGAGAGCAAGCAAACACAGAAGACTCCATGCCTATCATGGTCCCCAGTACAGGGCTTGATGCTCTGATCTAGGGATTATGATTTGAGTCAAAATCAAGAGTTGGTTGCTCAACTGACTGAGCCACCCAGGTATGATGCCCTTCTTAAAGTGGTCCTGGGCTATGTGTTTTGGCCAAGATGTATGTGTGAGTCTTGCATGTCTTGACTTCAGCATAAGCAGTGACTGACGTAGGGTTCAGGGGAGTGACTTGCCCTGTGGTTGTTGGTTGTATCTTAAGTAGGCATTGGCCTTTGTTCTGTAGACTGCTCAGGGGAAAGACTCTACTCCCTACAGTACATGGGCCATCAGATGATCATTCATGTGAGGAAGCAAAGTAGTTGCTATGTGGAGTACTGAGGTCCACACTCCAAAAAGCTGGTGGCTCATTAGGACTCTATAAAATATTTCTTCTTCTGTTGCTTCCTATGTCTCTGTCATCAAAAAAGGTGATGATTCTTAGTATTTTAGGAGAGTACACCCATTGCCCAGAGCCTTATGAAAAACATCTCTAAATCCTTCACCCCTTTTCCTTTAAAGGATCCAAAGACCATTGGCCTATTGAACAAATGCAAAATGGCTGACAAAGACTCTGTATTCTATCGAATGCTATACATTATCAATATAATAAGGGAGTAATTCAAACACAACTTAAGCCCAGGGTCCATAAATTTAGTAAAGCAATAATTGCCATGGGGGAGACCCCTTACCTTGATGATATTGATCTGGAAATCTCTGGAGAAAGAAATTTGTAAATGTGGTCAGAGTAGAGAGCCCCTCCCATTACTACACAATATATCCAGTAATCACCAAGAACAAAACAGAACAAAACCAGCTTGATACAAAAAAAATAAATAAATAAAGCAAAACTAAAACACATAAAAAAGGAAGAAAACAAAAACTAAGCAGATTAAAAGTGTACCAATTGGTTTTTGAACCTCTACAACATAGGTTTCAAATTTATTTTAACATCTGCTGAAATGCACCAATTTTTTCAAACTTTTGTGGTCTTAACACTGGGACTCAAATTACAGTTATATCTAATGATCCCATTGCATTTCAACAAGGCACCTCTGTACTTGTAGGGGTATCAGGGAATAAAAATAGAGGGCAAACAGTTATGCCTCACTTTAGCCAAATAAACTATATTCTTGCCTAAATTCCCCATGTTTATGGTGCCCAGTGTTCTAAAATACCCCACTGTGAGCATGGATGATTTGATCCAATGAGTAATAAACTGAAATAAAATTGTCTTTAGCACTGACAATTAGCTTCACAAAATGAGACACCAAAGATCTTCCCCTATTGTCTGCTTACCCCATTAATATAGTGAATATGGCCCCTTAAAGGTTAAAACAAGAATCATGGGAATCAAGATCTACTGAAGCAAGGAGACACTGATCCTACTGCCATCTCCTATAATAGCTCCGTTTAGCCAATCCTCAAGCCTAGTAAAAATGAATGGCACCCAACATCAGATTAGTACTAGTTTAAAACTATGGTACCTCATTAAGATCCCCCAACCCACTATTATTGAAATGACTCCATCCAATCAGAAGCTGGTAAATATTTGCTACTGTAGATGTGGCTAATACGTTCCATTCAGTGTCTATTTGAACAGCCTCTCAGCCATAGATTGTCTTCAGATTTGAAGAGACACACTTTACCTGGCTACCTGTAGGGCATCTCAACAGCCTTGCAGTGCACACAATCTTTGCAGGCAAGAGTTCAAACACATCCAACTTTCCCAGGAACACAGGTGAGATATCAACCTGATGGCAGTCTCCAAGGTGATTCCTTGCACATACTCTTTCAGGATAAACAAATACTCACACAGGAGCTCTCACAAAAATGGATGAGCCATTGCTCCATACAAGTATAAGGTCTAGATACCTCAGTAAAATTCCTGCTAATTATTTGATCATGCCTGATGATGTGGGAAACAAAGGCAAAAGAAAAAATTGTATTTCTTTACTACTTGCAGCCCACTGGCAAGACCTTGAAACAAGTAGAGTGACCTTCCTCTAGAAACTCAGCTGCTTTGATGTTAATACTTTGCTAAGGGCAAAAGGCAATCTCAGCTTAACATTATCCCAACTTCCAGGATCCTGTGAGTCTCCTTTAACATATAAAAATTCCTTTGGAAACTTCCTTTGTCTCTACCAGCCCCCCCCCCCAACTATGTGTTAGTAATCATATTCCAAGCATATGGCCCACTGATATATATCTGAAGGGCCTCATCACTAAGGTTTTATTAGAAAGTAAAAAATGGCCTTTTCCTAACAATAATTAGCCTCCTCAAGATCCTGGAAACCTTGCTTCCAAAATTCCTTAGAGATTTATGCTGTCCTGATCCCCTCCCAACTGGAAAGTATATGATCAACTGCTCCTCACAATCCCAGTGCAGCTCTGTCTGCCCAGGGTCCTGTCCCTGTCCTTTAGTAAAACCATCTTTTGGCAATAAAGAGGTCTCAAGAACTCTTTCGTGGCCCTCGACTCCAAACCCCAATATTTCCTCATCTCCTGACACTGTGGGGAAGCAGCTATTGTTTCATCATATTCTAAAATAATTTGATAATGACGGGGGTCCTTTGCCCTTAAATCATAGTTTGGGGTGGGGTAGAGAGCAGACATAAAATAATTCTATTGACTCCAAGGGGAAAGGAGATCCTGTCACATCTGTTGGAGAAAGGTTGGTCCTAAAACCTATTCCAGTGAAACAGGTCCTGGACCCCTGAATGCCATCCCTGTCCCATCTACTGGGAGGCCTGACACATATGTTCTTGACCACATGGCTAAGGTCTCTTGACTAAAAATGTCTTGTGTATCCAGCACTGACCTAAGTATTCCCATCTTTTCAAGCATTGATTGGGATAGTGATTCTCAGGCCCTGGACCCCAGAGGTTCATCTCATTAGCTGTCTACTGTGTATTCATGAATTTTCTTTGGGGCAACTCCAGTCTAAAGATCAAACAAGGTAATAGAAAGATTGTAACTGAGGTCCCCAGTTGTATAGAAATATGGGAGCGGACTTTTATTTTGTTTGTTTGTTTTGTTTTGTTTTTTCCTTAGGAGGAATTCTTCTGTGTGAATAATCTAAACTTAAAAAAAGTATCACCGTCTGTGCCGGCAGAATCACTGAGAGAAAAAAGTAACCATTGTCTTTCTTATCATTCCCAATGTTAAGAAAAACCCAACATCTCTTAGAATGTACAATTCTGAAGGCCACATATTTCTTATTCTAAAGTTTTACTCAAGCCCATTTATACTATCTCACAAATTGGCTCATGTTGAATGGGACCTTTTGCAACAACATTGATTTTATATTAAGCAAGAAATTTTAGTGTGAAATAGGAGACTTCGAAGCAATGCATATCCTCAGACCCTTTGGGGATGGGTTTACCCTCTGCCATTAGAGCTACTTTAGTGGGAAACACTAAGAAGTGCTAGTTCAAGATAACTTGACTTCAAATCCAGGTTTGGGTAATCAAGTAAGATCAGAGTCAGACTTTTCAATGCCTAATAACCTGCATCATGAAAATTGACAGGCTTCTCTGGCAGACAGGCCATCGTAGATAATATCCAAGTTAAGAACAAGCTTAAGCATGTACTTAAATATCAATTAGTATATATGCATATGCGCAGGGATTAAAATATTTCACAGATTTCCGTTCTAAAAAACTTAATTTCCCTTCTCTTGTTTACATTACTGTTTCTTCAAGGATTCACAATAATTTGTTGAAGTTCCTTGGATGACTGCTCCAGGAAAGCTGTGTGTGTGTGTGTGTGCGCGCACGCGCGCGCACGCACACGCACTCGCATGCATGCGTCTGTGTATGTGTTTAGAGAGAGAGACTGAGATTTAAGGTAGTTAAATCTGAGAAGAGAAAAATTCATGGGCACTATTATAGGACACAAAGTGTTATGAATGTATCTGCCAGGCTACATTGTTGCAAACTAAACCAAACGCTTTTAGAATACATTTTTATCTTTTCAAAAGTCACATTTTATGATATTTGTCTTTCTGAAAGCTTAACTGTAACCAGAATTCATGTTAGAAAAGTAGACTTTGGAAGGGCCCTCAGGGAGCTGTAGAACAATGCTGAAGGCAGCCTGCTCTGCCAGGCGGAGGCTTTTCTAGCCTTGAGGAGGCACCATGAAGGCAGTGCCATTGTGGACCACTTACACCCTTGCTTGCTGTTGAAGGAAAAGCTCGCAACTAGAACACCATCCATTTTCCACTCGCATCCCCCAAACGTGCTTATTATTGCTTTAAAACACACTCTGATACTATTCTATTTCAGTCCTGATTGGACATGGCAAGAAGGGGAAAGAGAAGTTGGAGAAAGGTTATACAATCCCTTCAAATGATTCGGCTGTTCCCTCCTCCTTTTTTTTTTTTTTTTTTTTTTAACTAAGTGTAGCAAATTTCCCCCTTATGAACATCTCATATCCCCTCTTGTGTTTTTTTTTAACTTTTTAAAAATGTTTTATTTATTTCTGAGAGAGAGAGAGAGAGAGACAGCGTGAGCAGGGGAGGGGCAGAGAGAGGGAGACACAGACTCTGAAACAGGCTCCAGGCTCTGAGCTGGCAGTCAGCACAGAGCCCGACGCAGGACTCGAACCCACGAACTGTGAGATCATGACCTGAGCCAAAGTCGGATGCTTAACTGACTGAACCACCCAGGCGCCCCTCCCCTCTTGTGTTATGTCATTTCCTGATGATCCAAACTTCAGCTTAAAGAAATGTTTCCTTTGCACTCCTTGCTGATTCTTGCGTACCCTATTCACTTAGTAATTAGCCAGGCGTTCTTGACTGACATTGAAGTGTTTTGTATTCTTTATCAGATTTTAAACTTTATATGCCCCTTCTGAATAAAGTCTTAATGAGGGCAGCAACAACATCTTGACATTCTTTTTATCCTCTATATAACCTGTTTGAGTGATTTCAAACAGTAGTTGCTCTAGGCATATATGATGAATGAATAAGTGCTGATTACAATTTGGTTTAATGGATATTTTATTTTATTTTTTTTAGTAAAACGTTTTATTAAAGCTTATTTATTTGAGAGAGACTGGAAGAGAGCACAAGCAAGGGACGGGCAGAGAGAGAGGAAGACAGAGAATCCAAAGCAGGCTCTGTGCTGACAGCCGAGAGCCTGATGTGGGGAGTCAAACTCATGAACCATGAGATAATGACCTGAGACAAAGTCAGATGCTTAACCGACTGAGCCACCTAGGTGCCCCGGCTTATTGGGTATTTTAAGAATGGGAGATGAGTTTCAGAAACCCTCTACTGAGTATCAGTGAGTTTGACTACACAAGTCCATTAGTAAGTAAAGGACATGTGTATGTATAGTTAATTCAACCCAAAATATGTTTATAATGATTACTACATGCTGGGTACTGTACTAGCTTTATAGAATGCAAAGATCACTAAGAAATGGTCACAATGTCAAAGATCTCACAATGTAATATGGAGATGGGCACAAATAAATGACATTATACAATGGCATAAATTCTAGGATCTAGGTGCATATACAGAAATTTGTAAGCAAAAGAAAAACTCTGAAAGAAAGTTAAAGTGAGGTTTGTTTCTATCATCAAAACAATTGACAAAATAAGAAACAAACTAATTGCCAGACAGATAATATATCACATTATCCATCAGCATTCACTTTGCATTTTGACCCTTTACTGTTGTTTATAGATTCGATCTCACTCAACTACTGCATAAGATCAGGTTTCTAGATACAAAAAGCTTTTTATTTTTAAAACTTGACTTTTTCTGCTTTCCCTGAGTGATTTTAGCTAATCGCTTATGGAATGCTATAGAAAAATCAAAACAAAACAAAAATAGCTTCAAAGATCAAACAAGTTGCAACCCATTTTTATCTTTCTGTTTCAAAGGTAGAGAGGTGCATGCTTTCCCAGCAAATCTGTGCTAATAAGGAAGAGCATTTTTAGAATTTTTTTTCCTACCCTGATTTACTGTGTTTGAGATATGTTTAGATTGACTGTTTTGGGAATTCCCTTGACATATGATTCTGGTAATTAAGTGAGACATCTGGTTCTCAAAAGATCAGCTTCAGCGTGAGGCTGTTAACATGAAGCATCACCAATTGCTAAGTCCATTTATTGATTGTATCAGCTCGTACATAGACTAATACCGTTTGCATCGAGGATGAGATGACTGTGTTTAACCGGTACAAAGGGTACATAGGTCCGTCTTTGTTTTGTGATCTGTGATTAGTTTTTAGAAGGCCACTGTGCAAATTGCTGCCGGTGTGCTTTTTATAAGGGAGGGGTCCTGGCCCTGCTATTTCTGTCAGTTTCAGACCCCAAATTCTTATGATCACGCAAGGGTGCTTAGGTGGGAGAAACTGCTGGTTTGGTGGGGGAACATATGCTTTAAAAAATAAACCTATGCATTTTTTATTAAAAATTGCTTTTTACGACAGCAGCATAATCTGCAGATGGAGCAGCTGATATGGCCATCTTGCTGGTTGTTAAAGAGTTTATTCCACATTAAATTGACTCCCGAGGGCTGCATTTTTCAGTGCTGTTACGACCACCAACCTTTCTTATTGAGAAGGTCAATAGGCCTGATATGAAGTCTTGTAAATCATCAACTCACTCTTTCTGTAATATCTAATGTGTCCCAGTTCACACGCCTTAAAAATTATAAACCACGGCACATACTGTATATCAACCAAATAAATCAGCTGCTATAAATATAGGTTTTCTTTTGGTTCTGGACAGATTCATCCCATTGCATTTCACAGGTTTTAAATGCTTTTGGCTCAATAGACAGGATCTCCGTTAGTATTCACGTATCAGGGAGTTGGAATGCAATCTGTTTTAAACACATTATATGTGCAATTGAACCCAGAGCATTAAAAGTAGCTCGTGAAATTCTAAAGAATATAGGTATAAGTCAATAGATGTTCCGTTTACCACCATGTTACCAGTTGATGAAAAACACTGAAGTTTTATTTTGATTGTAGGAAAAGGGAGGCTAAAAACTATAAGAAAATGTGATTTGGCATCATGGCACTAAGGCAGTATAGTGTGTATTGTATGGATTCTTCATGTGTGGTGTGCAGGTGAATCACAGTCCACCAGCCTTTTTTCTGGATGGGCTTAAGGAATATCTGGTCTGTTCTCTCCCTTTTTGCTAAGAAAACTGGTTCCACGCATATATCTTTTATTGATAGATCAGAATAAACTAGATACTTTTAGAAATATGGGCCAGTGATTGTATCATTAGCATTAAATCATTCATACTTCTTTGCAATTTCTTCATTATTTTCTTGATTGAACCATGAACAAGTTTGCATAGACTAGTAGCATTGTTGATAGTTTTCCACATGCTTTCTCAGCCAGTGCATCTCGAATGACTTTCTTTTGTTTCTGTTTTTGCTCGCAGAGAAATTTCTACTTATAAATTCATTTCTTAAGCTAGAAACATAGTAAGCCCTGCTCTTTGGCATACAGGACACAATAAAAAGAGAAGAGAGTATCCAAATTATGAAGGGCGAGCAGTGGGTATGGAAGCAGAGGGCAGAGTTTCTGCTCCTAATTCTGTCACTAACTAAATGTATCAATATGGGAAGGCCTTTAATTTCTCAAATATAGATCTTCACTATTTGCAGGTTTCATATTTGCATATTCACCTCCTTGTTAAAATTTATTTGTAGTCCCCAAATCAATACTCACAGTGCTTTTATGGCTATTTGTGGACATGAGCAGAGCAACGTAAAATTTGAATCATGCTAAGTGCAGGTTCCCAGCTGGGATCCAGCAAGGTGAAGCTCTGCATTCTTGTTCCAGCTCTTATCCTGGAAACAAATGTCCTTTCATGGTCTATTTGTGCCACATTTTTTTCCCACTTTTGTTGGTGACTTTGCTATTTAAAATGGCCCTCAAGCATGGCGCTGAAGTGCTGTCAAGTGTTCCTAAGTGCAGGAAGGGGTGATGTGCCTTCTGGAGGAAAACAGGTGGCTTAGTTAAGTATCATTCAGGCGTGAGTTATATATGGTGCTGTTAGCCATGAGTTCGCTGTTAATTAAGCAACAATATATGTTTATTTTTAAAAATTTTAGTGTTTATTTATTTTTGAGAGACAGAGGGAGAGAGAGAGCAGTAAGTGAGGGAGGGGCAGAAAGAGAGGGAGACTCAGGATCCAAAGCAGGCTCCAGGATCTGAGCTGTCAGCACAGAGCCCAAAATGGAGCTCAAACTCATGAACCACAAGATCATGACCTGAGCCGAAGTTACATGCTTACCCGACTGAGCCACCAGGCTCCCCTAGCAACAATGTTTGTTAAATAAGGTATCTCTAAACAAAAAGACACACAAGATAAAGTAATATATATTGATTGGTTGATGAAAATGTTGACTAAAGAAAGTTCACTGAACAATGGTTCAGTATTCACAAACTCAGTGTTTGTGACTTTATAGAACATAAGTACTATGAATAATGTGATTTGATTATATAATTGTTTTGTAAAGGAAAATGGTAATATCAACACCTCACAATGGTATGGTAGTTCATCTCAGAATTTTGAGATGATGTAAGGGTCAGTCAGGAAAACATAAGCCACTTTAAGTATTTCAAGTACAAAAAAAATTTCACGAGGAAATTAAAGTTGCAATGTGTAGAAAGGCTATGGGAACAAAGGTCAAAGAATCTTCCAGCAGGATTATCAGTCTGAAGCATTGAAGGGGGAGCTCTTAAAAGCTTAAAAGCTGCATAGAGAAGCTCAAATCTGCTTGCAGCTGCCTCTGAAAAATAGTGGCTTTTCCTTTTGTACCTTTTGAATCTACCGTAAGTGTCTCTAATTAGTACAAGCTACCCTGGAACCATATAGGGAAGGGACACTGAAAAATGTAGCTCCTAACTCCTCCACTGAGATCTTGGAACAAAGTGGTGCTGATCCCAGGTTCCCAGTCTAAAAGTCTAGAACATAGTCCAGAACCAGAACCGTAGTAGTGGTGGTGGTGGTGGTGGTGGTGATAGTCTAGCAAGAATAACATTATCAGTGTACAATAGTGTCAAGCTGGGTCTTTTAATATAGCTACTGTCACATACTCATGACACTAGCTACTGTCAAATACTGACCATTTACAGAAATTCTTCTCTGTTCACGTACGTAGAACTTTCAGGACCACAGCCAGACACTGGCTTCAGAGCAGAGGTTAGGAATAACCAGAACTTAGATGCTTTCCTTTCTTCTAGTCCCTTCTCTGAAGGTCTGGTGGTTTCTTTTTTTTATTCTCAGAACACAATCTGATTGTACCACCTTCCTCAGACAATCTAGCTACTTGGCCGCTAGGTCACCTTCCTGACAGCAGCTACTCTCAGTGCTCTCAGGAGGGACAGACACCTACTTTTCAGAGACAATAGCCTTCAATACCTCAAGAATGATTTGTTCTCCTCATGGTGATCAAGCATAACAATGGATAATAGCTGAATACATTCTTTATCCCAGATACTTCTTCACATTTTAACATGGAAAACATTTGAAGGTCATTTATGGAGATGTTTGGAGAGAGGGTCCTTGTAGTCAGTAGAGAAAGTATTAGTCTGGGAATGATCAGATCTGAGTTTTAGTTCCAGTGCCTTGATAGCTAACTAATGTAAAGGTCATCATATGTTTTAAACACAGGATTTGAAGTCCTGATATATGTCCTCTTGGGGCTTTTGAAATTACTTCTGAAAGGTCATTGAACCCATGGTTTGATTGCCATTTATAATGGTATAAGTGTCTTAAATATAAAAAGGAGGGCTTTGGTACAGAGCCCTAGGTAACCCCTTTAACGTAAGGGATGGGATGGGATTTTTCAGCCTTTAGGGTTTAATTTTTTTAATGTTTATTTTGAGAGAGAAAGAGACAGAGCATGAGTGGGGAAGGGGCAGAAAGAGAGAGAGAGACACAGAATCTGAAGCAGGCTCCAGGCTCTGAGCTGTCAGCACAAAGCCAGATGGGGGTCTCAAACTCACAAACCGCGAGATCGTGACCTGAGCCAAAGGTGAATGTTCAACCTACTGAGCCACCGAGATGCCCCAGTCTTCAGGGGTTAAAAGCAAGGGTATGGATTCTTGAATAAACAAAATCTTGTTCAAATTTTTCTTCTCTAAAAAAACGCATTACTTGGTTGTTTCCTGGAGCAGTGAGTGACTATTTAGAAGTGGTTTAACTTGATTTTGCTCACTTAACCTAAAATTATTTCAGAATTTAGAAGGTAACTTTGTGTCAAACATTTTGGTTGCATTTTAGAGTGAAAGTGTCTTCAAGTAAGAACTGCTCACATGGAGAAGTACTGAGTTTGTAACCAACCTGCTTTCTTACCATCTTTCATTGTGAGAAAGCCACTCGTTCCAGTTGTTTCTATTATAGGACCTTAACTGGCTTCCTCTCATGGTTGATTACATTTTTATAGTTACCGTCTCTATATATTTATGTAAATCCCTGTTCCTGGAAAGTTTCAGCTCAGTTGATAAAAAGTAGTCAGTTTGATTTCCATCCTTTTATGAGAAAATGATAAAGGCAGCCTAGGAAGTGTTGATTATTCAAGTGAAATAGTAGCTCTAAATTCTTTGACTTTCCAGGCTTGTCCTTTAATAGAAAATAATGCTGTAAATAGAAGTGAGCCCATTAGCTAGAAACAATTCAGGGATTGAATTCAGTAAAAACTCCCCTGGGTTTCTGCATGAAAGCTATTGAATTTGGCTGCAAATGAGCACAAAGCACCTTCAAAAAATTTTCTTTCTCATTCTTTCCCATTGTTGAGTACTTGATTTAGTTTGACAATATGGGATCTCCATTGACCTACCTAACTGACATATTTAAATACTTATTTCATTTAAAAATAGGTATTCAAACACCTATTTCATTAAAAAATATGTTGAGAAGGAATGAAACAGCTTGTTCAACCACCCTTCTTAACAGCTCCCTTTGCAGTCTCTCTGTGCTCTCAACTAAATCCACACTTGCAGAATTTCATTATGAAAGGGTATTTAGTCCATTCAATTACCCTTGGAATTTGAGGTGGTCTGTCATGTTGGAGTTTCACCCGAGGGAACTGCAAAGTGCATTCATTTTAATTTTGCTAAACCCACATGAGGCTATCCTGATTGAGGACATTTGGGGAGTGGGTCCTGATCATTGTCACTTTTGAAAATTGAAGCGTACCACATACCTAGTAACAAGCGGAATGTGCACTCATTGGAAGTACATAGCTCAGTGCTTTCTTTACATATGTATACACCCATAATGATCACCTTGATGAAGACAGGACATTTCCTGCATCCCAGAATGTTCCCTGTGTTTCTTCCCAGGCAATATTCCCACTTCATGAGGTAACCACTATCTGAATTTCTATCACCATGGATGGTAGTTTTGCCTCTTCTTCAACCTCAAGAAGTGAATCTTAAGTGAACCCTATATTCCATACCCTTTTGTGTTTTGTTCCTTTCATTCAATATAATGTCTGTGAGATTCATCCATATTGTTGGGTGTAATAACTTACTTTGCTTTCTTGGTGAGTTAATATTCCATTATATGAATATACCGGAGCTTATTTACCCATTCTTTTGTTGGGCATTTGGGTTGTTTCCAATTTGAAATTACTGTGAATAAAGCTGCCATGAATATTCTTTTTTTTTTTTTTAAAGGTTATTTATTTTTCTGAGAGAGAGAGGGCATGAGCAGGGGAGGGCAAGAGAGAGAAGGAGACACAGAATCTGAAGCAAGCCCCAGGCTCTAAGCTGTCAGTGCAGAGCCTGATGTGAGGCTCAAACCCACAAACTGTGAGATCATGACCTGAGTCAAAGTCGGATTCTCAACTGACTGAGCCATCCAGGTGCCCTGCTGGTATGAATATGCTAGAGTGTAACTTCTGGTGGCCCTTTGCACTCATTTCTCTTAAAGATAAACCTCAGTGCAAGAACGCTGGGTCATAGGGCAGGCATATGGGTAGTTTTCATAAATACTGTCAAGTAGTTTTCCAAAGCTTCTGTCCCACAGTACATTCCCAATGGTAGTGGGGAAGAGTCCAACTTGCTTCATAGCCTCACCACCATTTGGAACCATCAGTCTTATAAAACTTTTGCCGTTCTGGTGAAGCACTGGTGATATATTTGTAAATTCCATTTAGGAAACATTTCCCTGTTGAATATTGGTTTAGCACCTTTTCATGTGTTTATTTGTCATTTGTGTGTGTGCTGTGTGTATGTGTGCACAAAGTACCCATTTGTCTGGGATGCACTTTGAAAACTTTTGTTTTTTTAATCTCCTTCTTTCTCACTGGTAAGTGAAATTCTTTCTATATTCTGGATGCAAGTCCTTTGTCAGCTATATGAATTAAAAATTTTTTTCCTAGTCTTTGGCCTTTCTACTCTTTTAACAATGTCTTTTGATAATGAAAGTTATTTAAGGAAAACAAATTTATCACTTTTTTTTCTGGTGGTGCTCTTTGCATCCTATTTAATAAATCCTTGCCCATTATAATATGGGATTAGTTTTTTGATTGTGGCTCTGTGGATGTTTTGCAAATTACATTCAGGAATTAGCAGCTTGAGTGATTAATTCTCCAAGCCCAATTCAAGGAGCCAAATCCTTCATTTAGTCGTGGGGGAAGAGTCTTTTTGACAATGTCAAAAAGAGTTGTTTGTTGATTACAAACTCCAGTCATTTGTAGTGCACCAAAATCACATCAGTCCTTAAAATGACCTGGTTTGGATTTTAACTTGATATTCAGAGCTAAATGAACTTTTTTGTACCCTAATATGAACTAACAAAAAACATTTCAGAATGCATGTAAGAAAACAGAAGGGAAATGTATCCATAATTAGATGACAGAAGAACTGTTGAGAAGGTATTGAAAACTGAAAAAAATTGTGTAGGAGTAAAGGGGACTTTAGATTTGGCCCTTTGCTGGGAAGATAGGCTAAGGGCTAATCCTAAATTTTTCTAACCTACCATGTGAGCTAATTGAATAGAGGTAGTTCACAGAATAGAAACCAGTTAAGGGGTTCAGAGAATATAAAAGGCAGAGGTGGCATCAACTGTCTCTCTTCTAATTTCTTACCCCTGGAAGCAGAATTATTTCAGGACCAGTTGAACTTTGGAATGGATATGGCCAAAAATGGGTGTAATGACAGTGACTCTTTCTCGACCTTGGCCTCATGGCTCCTGGACCCCTTGCATTAGGTCCTCTAACAAACAGCAAAGCTAAAGAGTCAAGTTAGGCCAGCTTACCGTCCAGGCTGGATATCTTCCCTTTGCCTTCCCAGGTCCACTGTCTACCCTTCTCCCCACCGCTCTTTGCACTGGTTCTCTCTTGCTCTCTGGCTTCACATTGGGCTTGGCCAACAGGGAACACCATCAGGAGATCAATGGGGAGAGAGAGGATAAGGTGAAGGTAATTATTCCCTCCTTTCAAGGATGCAGAAAGTTGGCCATATTCTAGGCCTTAGAGCACAACCCCTTTTAGCTGACTCTTTCCACACAGCACTTGTTCGAGGTTCTGATAACTGCTCTTTCCCTCACTGCTTCAGGCTTGGGGCACTTACAGCCCCCAACCATTGCTTGTGCTAGGGCACTGCACCACCCTTGTGATTCCCCTATATACCGTCTTTATGTGTCCCTGAACATCTTAGTATTAAACTCTCCTCTAGTCACCAACCTGTAGAGGAAAGAAATTAAAATTGTCTCAAAAGATATGGTCATGGAGGTTGCGCTTTGATTAGTACTTCATCTGAGAAAATATAATGTGCCCCCCCCCCCCAAGAAGCTCTTCCCAGCAAGCAGCTCCCATTGTAGTACTGTTTCTGCTCCTTCTAGCCTCAAAATGGGGCCTAATTCTTTCCGATATGTTTCTTCCTTTTTTTTTCCCCACCTGGCTCTACATTCTTCAAGTTTCAGCTTGAATATCAATTCTAAAGTTACCTGAAGAAGATTATATATCAGTCACTCTTAGCAAGGAGTAGTTTAGAAAATAGAAGTTAAAAGCTGAAATACGTATTTGTACTTTCATTTACATTTACCCCTTCCCTATCACGTGAGATTTGTGCAGTTTTATTTACCATTGTGATGCTATTACCTACCATAGTGTTTGGTACTTTTGTGAGTACTCATAAACATTTGGTGAGTAAATTAATGATTAATAAGCAACTGAATATAAAATTCAATAGTACTGAATCTTGGCAAACAAATCAATCAGGTATTATTTTAAAAATCATTTAACTTTGGAATAGAAAAATAACAGTAAGGGAAGCAGAAAAGAAAAGCATTAACCAAAGCAAATCATCCAAACTATCAAATGTTTTTTTTTCTCTTCTATTGCAGACTTCATCTTTACTTGTACACAATTTCTGAAAAACTGCTATCATAGATAGATATGATTTTGCTTTATCTTTGCAATTTAAATGCTGTGTAAACATCTTTTATATTGCTAAATAGTCTGAGTAGTTACAGTGTTTAATAACTTCATATAATTGTATAGAGGTGCTATACCGTGATTGCTCTTTGCCCTGTTGTCTGACATTTAGGTTGTTTTCTATATTTTACTATTATGAGTCTAACTTAAATGAATTGCTTCATGACACTCCAGTACAAGAAAGGTCACATTTCTTTGTTTTTCTAAATCAAATGATATCTGGCTAGGGCTCCCACCTGTGAAGGTTAATGAGAAATCCAATCTCAGTCAATTTTGAAACAGCTTCGGTGCCTCTCAGTGCTTTGCCAGAGACGTGGGGCTGATGTGACTCAAGAAAATTGGGGAAGGGCTCTTTATCCTCAGGTCCCTTTGGTTCCCTTTGTTTTCCCTTAAACCCAATGTGGAGGGCTGGTCCTCCCTGTCTTGCAGTTACATTCTCTCCAAATGCCAGCAGCGATGTCTGTCCTCAGAAGCCCTGCCCATTGGTGGCAGCTGATATGCAACCACTTTCCTTCCTCTCTTAAGGTCTTGGCTCCCCCAGGAATACTACCTCAGTCACATCCATGGTTCCCCACACAGAAGTCCGCAGACCTGAACGTGTCCTTGCGGACTTTTGCCATTTAGCTCACTCCTCTGTTGTTCTGGCTTTCATTGCCATCCTCCAATTTCCTTCCTCTATAAATTCAGACCTCTCAGTGAGGGTTTACTGTGGGGCAGCTTCTCAAATAAAAAGAACAACAACAACAAAAAAAGCTCGTTAAGCTTCCTGGAACTCCGCCTCAAGAAGAACCTAGAACTTATAATACAAAGGCATGTATATCCTTTGTGTGAAGGAGGGGAAGGAAAAATATGTCATTCTTTGAAGCCCTTTGAGTATTAGGCTCACATTCGTTCCTCGATAGATTTTCCTGCTATAAGAAGCATATTATAAAGCATATTACTTTTTCCCAAGAAATAGGATTAGTGGTTCAAATTTTTAATGGGCCAGTCTGAAAGCTAAACTATTGTAACAAAGGGAACCAAAAAGACATAAACCATAGACAAGGTGCTGTAAATTGTGTTGTGAAATAATTTAGGAAATTCTTCCATTGAAGACAAAGAGAAACCATGAAACTCACTTGGTTAAGGAAAATTGGGGAGGGACATCTCGTCCTCACCTTCAACTGACGCCGATGTTACAATGATGCTTTCTGCTTAAGGGCCCACAGGACAGCCGGTGCAAGCTCTCTGCTGGGCTCAGAATCTCCAAAGGGCAACCGAAGGGTTGACAGGAGAAAATGTCAGAAAACCAGTAAGACAGCAGAGTTAGAACCTGGAAAGTGAAATCAGGCTAGAACCTGGACAGACTAAGACCTGAGGAAGTGAGTTCCCTGTTTGGGACTGCTTTCCTTTGAAGGAGGTAGGTCATTCGTTCTGGAGAAAAGAAATAAGGAGCTGAGAGCCTGACTGCTGGTCTTGGTAACCTTAAGAGAAAATATGAATTTGAATTCAGAGCTGGAAAGAGGGCAGAAGGCTCTGGTGAAAATCTCTGGGTTTGGTTCATACTCCATAGGGTTACACTCTAGGAGTAAAGACAGACCGGAGGAAACAGCCCTGCGAGGTTTGGATTTCCTGCAGATCTTTTTTTATTTCTGAACTAAAAGAAGGTGGTCCCAGAAGTTCCCAAACAGTTGACAGAAATAACATAGATTCTCTTCAGAGAAAGATAACATAAATTTTAGACTCAAGTTAATTTTACAAACAATTTTGTGAATACAATGGCTGGCATACAGTTTTAAAAAATCAGGCACACAAGAGGACAATATGACATGAACAAACACAGTAGAAATAGCAAATGATAGAGAGAGCCAAGTAGGAGCTTCAGGTATTGGAGGGATGAAGTTATTGGACACAGACTTAAAAAGATATAATTATAATTGAAAAGATACATGATCGAGTATTTTTTCCCTTGGAAACCATGGGAAAATATTAAATGTCACTTCTAATACTATGAGGTATAATGATCAAAATTAAGAGCAAAACTATGAAAACAACTGCACATTAGGCCTAATTTAGTTTAGTTGAATGGGAAGATGAGTCAGAAGAATAGAACAGTCAAGTAATGAGAAATGGGGGAATTGAGGATACAAAAGAAAAGGTTCAGAAGCACAGGTAAGTGAGTGGTACGGTCTGGTATACGTGTGATTAGAGGTCCACAGGAGTGGAGAGAAGCAATTAAACAGAAGCAATATTTAGAAAGATAATGTCAGGGGCACCTGGGTGGCTCCGTCGGTTAAGCGTCCAACTTAAGCTCTGGTGATGATCTCATGGTTCGTGAGTTTGAGCCCCACGTCAGGCTCTGTGCTGATGGCTCAGAGCCTGGAGTCTGATTCACATTCCATGTCTGCCTCTCACCCCACTCACAGTATCTCTCTCTCTCTCTCAAAAATAAATGAACATAAAACAATTTTTTTAAAGATAACATCAGTTTTCTCTAAACTGACAAATACAAAAATTTTTAAAGCAGTTAAGGAACACAAAACAGAACAAAACAGATTGTTTTTAGTGGAGCAACATTCAGACTGATAATTGTCATTGAGTAGACTCAATGGAAAGCAGAAAATAATGGAGCAATGTCTACAAATGTTGACAGAATTCTATCTGCAAAAAAAAAAACAACCCTCAAATACCAAAAACCAATCATCCAGCCAACCAACCAAGTACACAAACAAACAAACAAAAACTCTCCAAGAAAGAAGGCAAAATAAAGGCATTTTTAGACAAATAAAAATGAAGCAATTATTTCACAGTAGATGCACACTTTGAAAAGTAACAAAAAGTGTTCAGGCAGAATAAAAATAATTTTAGATGGAGGACTGGAGTGGTAGAATGAATAAAAAACAATGAAAACAAATATGTGGTAAATATGTGGTCTCTCACTAAACAGCAAAATAATCAGATAAAAAATTAGCAAGGCTATAAATATCTGAATAAGATTATGAGAAAACCTGATATACATAAAACACTGTTCACAGAATGTGAAGATTTCACATTTTAAAATAAGTATAGGTAGGAACACTTGCGTGGCTCACTAGGTTAAGCGTCCAAGTCTTGATTTCGGCTCAGGTCATGATCTCATAGTTGTGGGACTGAGCCCCGTGATGGGCTCTACATTAAGCACGGAGCCTGCTTAAGATTTTCTCTCCTCTCTGTCTCTCTCTCTCTCTCTCTTTCTCTTGCTGTTTCTCTCTCACTCTCTCTCTGACCCTTCCCTACTTGTGTGGTTCCTCTCTCAAAAAAAGTAATTAATTAAGTAAGTATAAATGTATCACTGAAAAAATGCTTATTTTTCATATTTTTATTAAATCATAAATCACATTTACATATACTTAAGGGTTCACAACACAGAGAATATGTTCTCTGACCACAATGATGCTAACTAGCAACAACTAATAAAAGAAAATGAAAAAAAAACCCATATTCTTTGTAAATTAAGAAATATAATTATAAATAACTCTTGAGTTAAAGAAGAAATTAGAATGGAAATTTGAAAATAGTTTGAACAAAACGAAAGAAAAATACTGTATACGAAAACTTCTTTGAAGGAAAACATATAGCCAAAAATATGAAAAAGAAATGAGCTCAGGATTCATAACAAGAAGTTAGGGAAAGAATATAAAATTGTATCCAAAAAAAGTAGAAGAGAAAAAAAGATCAAAGAAATTTTCAGGGCACCTGGTTGGCTCAGTTGGAGGAGCATACGACTCTTGATCTCAGGGTCATGAGTTCAAGCTCCATGTGGGATGTAAAGATTACTTAAATAAATAAAACTTTGGAAATTGTAGAAATTTTTAGAATAGACAACACATACAACAGAGGTAAAATACAGCTTAAAGTTGTATAGCACAAAAAAAGTCAATATAATTCACAATATTAGAAGAAAATTAGCATATAGAAAATATATAAGAAAATTAATGGAAATGTACAGAAAGAGAAAACATTATTGAGCTAACTAAAGGATCTTTTTTATTTTTTTATTTGAGATAAATAAAAGATCTTAAATAAATTGAGAATTTAATGTTTGGAGGACTCCATATATTAAGGCAGTCAGTTCTTCTCACACTGACCTTAGGACAAATGCAATTTCAATCAAAATCCCAAGTTTATTTTATTTTCCTGTGTAGCACTTGATAAACTTATTTTTAAAATTAAGTGAAAATGCAAAAGGCATTCCTCTGTTAGTAGTTTGTCCTTTCAATGTTCTTAACAGTGTATTTTCAAGAGTAAAACATTTTAATTCAATCCATTCTTTGCACTATGCAGAAAACATAAACTGAAAATGGACAATAGGTCTAAGTGTAAAAATTAAGACTAAAACAACAGCTTGAAGATAATATACACAAAAAGCCTGTGGCTTCTCATAATGTGACCCCAAAAGCACCATCCCTAAAGATAAAATTATTAACAAATTGTGCAGTTCTATTTAAAGTGTTCTTGTGTGCTTGCCTGGGGTCCGTATGCTCTTCCCACACTCATTCATGCCTTTTAACATCTATTTGTAATATGTGATTATTGTTCAATTTTATTTTATTGAAGATAGTGAAATATGAATCAGAAAGAGAATGAAGATTAATTGCTCAAAGAAAAGTGCTTTTAACTTTAGAGTGAGAAGCATAATTACACCATAGGGAAAGATATTATAAACACTGAGAAAGATGTTTGCACTCCTATTTAAAGAATTCTATCTTATTTACTGAAAGTTACCTTGAAAATCATTGCAGATGCCTTAGGGGTGTGGTTTCTGCAAGAAAATAAATGTGGATTCATCCATGGATGAATATTCAAAATGAAAGAGGTGATTCTATATCAAAGATTGCTAAGTAACTACATCTACAGGTTTTTAATTAAACTGAGATATTTAAGGTACTTGTGAATAATTTGAACCTGAACTTTTTGATGAACTCACTAAATACTGTCCTAATTACTTTAGACAAGAAAGCTTCTATTATATACTAAATTATATCTATACCCTTCTGTATGTTAGCAAGATGTTATATTTTCAGTGTTTTCATTTTTAAGATGCTCTGTTGATAGTTAATGTCTTCAGAGTTTAATCTTTCAGTGTTTTCCTTTATGATTTATTTTTATGACTCCAAGTTTGCCAAGTTATTAATACGCAATATTGATAAATACTCAATGCTGTTTTCAACCAGTTTTTATACATTTAAATTTTTTTTAATGTTTATTTATTTTTGAGAGAGAGAGAGAGCGAGAGCTGAGAAGGGGCAGAGAGAGAAAAGGACAGAGAATCCCAAACAGGTCCCAGGCTCTGAGCTGTCAATACAGAGCCTGATGCAGGGATTGAACCCACCAACCATGAGATCATGACCTGATGCTTAACCAACTGAGCCACCCAGGCACCCCCAGTTTTTATACATTTTAAATAAAAATTGTATCATTTAATAGATATGTAGTTTATTTAGTGGTCTATTTTTTTCTTAAGTTGCTTATTAGTCTCTTCCAATATCATTTATTGATTTTTTTTCCTAACCCATTTTTTTGGTGTCATTGACTGTGGATATCTTTAAAAATAGAAATTCTAAAAAGAATGTTTTTTCATTTTCCTATAAGAAGCAAGGTAGAATACTATGCTTTCCCACTGTAAGAAAGCAAATGAGAAAAACTGAGGAAGGAAGGGAGGAAGGAAATAAGAAGAAGAAAGAAAAAAAAGTTGCAATGAATTACAACCTATGTAGTGACCAACTAGGGGTGATATTGTCCTGCAGGAGACATTTGGCAGTCTGGGGATATTCTTGGTTGTCATTCTAAGGAGTGCTTCTGCTGTTGAGTGGGTAGAGGCCAGAGATGCCGCTAAACATTCTGTAGTACATAGGACAGCCCCCAAAACAAAAGATTATGTGGCTCAAAATGTCAATCAGGTTGAATTAAAAAAAACAAACAAAACACTTTATTGTAAAGAACTAAATAGAATGCCTTGCGAAAACCAGAGACATACACATCTACTCAGAACTTGAGACTATTTCAAACAGGAAGGAGCCAGCAGGTTTTCTATGGGAAAGAAAAGAATAATATATTCGACATTGTTAATAACGAATTTTATGTTTAGAAAATGAACATGGTTATGTGCACTGAACTGCCCTCTACAATCTCTCATTAAAAAGTCTGGGGGGGGGGGGCGCCTGGGTGGCTTAGTCGGTTAAGCGTCCGACTTTCGCTTAGGTCACGATCTTGCGGTTCGTGGGTTCGAGCCCCGCGTCGGGCTCTGTGCTGACAGCTCAGAGCCTGGAGCCTGTTTCCAATTCTGTGTCTCCCTCTCTCTCTGACCCTCCCCTGCTCACGCTGTCTCTCTCTCTCTCCTAAAAAAAAAAAAAAAAAAAAGTCTGTGGGGTGTTGGGAGGATCTTTCTCGTAGAGAATTGGTTATATTGATTGAGTAAAATAGTCTTTGGGTAAATTTCTCAGATGTTTGATACAAATGGGAGTTCCCAGGGCATGGAAAACAACCTGCAAGATTTCCTTCAAAAGGAAGTCTAAACTCGATTATGTCAATGAACCACTCAAAGATACATAATCCATGCCCTTCACTCTGTGGTACTCAGAAAAGTAACTCTTCACATTAGTTTCACATGGTATTAGAGTTACCAGATTTAACAAATAAAAATACAAGATAACTAGGTAAATTTGATATTTATACTAAAAAAGTATTCATTGTTAATCTGAAATTCAAATTAACTGAGTTGTATCTGGCAACCCTAATATGCATTTTTATTACTTTTTAATTTGCTTTTAATGCAAAGAAGAATATTTTTTGTGTATTAAAAATTTTCCAGTCTCTTTACAGTGTCTTTTTTTTTCAACAAAAAGCCTTAGTGTAACTTTCTACCCTTCCCTCCTTCTGCCTTCCTTACAAATTCCATTTAATTACCATAGAACTTAAGCTCTTGATCCATTAGTTTTCCCTATTTATATATTGGTTCTGTGGGAATGATTTTAATTTAAGATTTATTCCAAACATGAATTCTGAGCTTACTAAATAGTATTTCCCTGTAAGAAGGCTGAATTCAGCTCTGGTCCTGGGACAGTGAGGTGTGGTACAGACTTAAGAAAAAGCAACACAGGACAAAACAAAGACACCTGCTATCAAAGAAAGCAAAGCAAAGAAAAAAGGAGAACCAAACCTGTCCTCAGTCCTGCCACTTGGTATAGAAAAGTATTTCTCAAAATATGATCTCTGGACCACTTTGTTTCAGACTCACGTGCGACCTTTAGGTGTGGATTCCTGGGCCCGGATGGAACCTACATTTTTACTAACCCATGGCCCTAGGTGAATGTTAATGCACACTAAAGTTTAAATGTCACTAGGCTAGAATTTTTCGGTTGTGTGAGCATTCCCAATATTGGAAAGTGTTAAAAACTAAAGGTTTCATTAATTTCATTTATTTATTTTTTTGGTTTATTAATTTTAGACTTCATTTGGAAATACGGTTATTGCTTCGTAAACCGTTCTGAAACCACATCCCTGAATTCCCATTTCTTCTTCATAAGCCATATAAACTCACTTTCCTACAATGTTTGCTTTTGTCCATCCATTCATTCATTCATTCAACAAACATTGACAGGTACAAGCCTCTGTGACTACTTTAAATGGAAATGTTATAAATATAAACCTTATCATTACCTTCCTGAAGGACAGTGTCTTCATATTTCACATTTCTGTCTTTTTCCACATTGTTGGCAGCCGAAAAAAATACAACTTTATTTTATTTATTTGTTTTCTTGTCACCTGTGGCAAATATTTAATTTGTTACTAAATGACATTTATGGTCCTGAACTTGCTTGTTTCTCTGTCCTGCACACACACTCGGGTCCTAGTATGCATTGCCAATATGTGTGTATGCTTATCAAAGTGCCCTTAGGAAATGAAATAACATGTGAAACTCATTTTTTATTTTCCAGCAAACTTCATAACAGTCTCCTTGGTTCTATCCTTTGGATAGATTTCTAGTTTATCTTTTATGTGAGAAATGACCTTATAACCTGTGTGTGACAGTTGTTTGGGTTTTATTAAGTGCCCTGCTAGCTGGCGATATAAGGGGCATTACTCACAGATATTTGTTTGTTACCCCAGTAAGCCAAGAAAATTTATTTTTATATATTTAACTACAGTGTCTTTCTTCTCCTGCATGTCATTTAAAAGTAGTTCATGGAATAAGGAGAATTCTGCCAAGTGTAGCTTTGGATGTGAGAAGGAGATGGATTGCCATCATGGGTCCCAGAGGTGAAACTTTGTAATATACACCTCTTCTAGGACAAAGTGAGCTTGATGAAAATTAAATATAAATTCAAGCTAAGAAGAGTTTCTATTTTAGTTCTATATGCAGAGGAACAATCAGCTTGCTGACCCTACTCTAAAAGCATCAATGGAAAAGGTTCTGCAGAATGCTTCCCTCACGCCGTCCGAGGGACATGCCTACAGGAACGTAACCACTGCTATCCAGTGGGGAGGCCTTTGTTGCTGTTCTGGAGCAACGACATGTTAGTGTCCATTTCAAAGTTCTGTCTAATTTCTGTCGTGTGTAAATAATCCAAGGCCAGGAAATTCGTTAGGACTTACAAAGCAAATTCTTAATCATACACTGTCTTTTCATATATTGTACTGTAACTCAAATCAGGTATTTTATTCATATCACACTATCAAATAGGGAGATTTTAATAAAACTGTATCGTTTCAGTGCAACTCTGTTCACTGATCCCAAAGCAAATATGATCATTATCCCTTCTCACAAAAGATTTGTGCATTACGCTCCACTTCCCTGGCAGTTAGATATGGCATTTTGGTTAAGCAAATGGATGGGTGTGTAATCAACGATCTCCCGTGTTAGGATGTGATTAGGTAGAAGTAGAGGTTCAGCTCGTGTTTCTGGTTGTAAGTCTCACTGAGGCCCTCTTTACACATCCATTTGTTCCAAACATCCAAATGGAGACTTGCTCTTCTTCTTTTGTTCATTTGTTTGTTTGTGTTCACGAAGATGGTTGGAAACAATAGAGTACAGAAAACGGTTGATGAAGGTGGTGAGGGGAGGCAGAGGAGACACTGTACTTAGAAATTAACAGTAGGGGCGCCTGGGTGGCTCAGTCGGTTAAGCATCCGACTTCAGCTCAGGTCATGATCTCACGGTTTGTGGGTTTGAGCCCCGTGTCGGGCTCTCTGCTGACAGCTAGCTCAGCGCCTGAAGCCCTTCTTCGGATTCTGTATCTCCTCCTCTCTCTGACCCTCCCCTGCTCGCCCTGTCTCTCTCTGACTCTTAAAAATAAATAACATTAAAAAAAAGAAATTAACAGTAAAATCAGGCTTCAGACAGCTCAATAAATGGAGGCCAAATACTCAGTTTTTCTGAATCTTGGTTTTATAGTATTAAAATAGATGTGATGATATCCTAGGTATTGTTATTTGAAATAAAGGCAAGTATTTGTAACAACAAAAGATTGGTAACAACATGGGTGCTTGTAGCCATAACTGACTATGAGCCATAACTGAACCTTCCTCTGAGCCACCCTGGAAACATAACCAAACCCAAGAAAAGATTTTAAATGACTTTAGAGCCATGCTTACATTTATTGATATATATTCTGAGGACAATAAAGCCTGTGAAAAATATTAGACATCAGTCAATTTTATTATTAGTATTAAAAATGTTGATTTTGTTATCTTGAAACTATCTTTGTTGATGTAGGAGAAAGCAAGCATAAAATATTAAGGTTAACAGGAAAAAAAATTTAAGTATAATGAAAAGAGATATAAATGTAGGATCAAAGAAATGAAGGAAAAACTCTGAAATGTTCAATTTGAATGGGAAATATCAGTATGAACTTGTGATGTTAAAATGTATACATTTTCTAGCTCTGTCCACTTAGAAAGCCTAGAATAATTGATAACACAGGAGCAGTGTAACTCTTGGTATCTTAATGGTAGATTCTAAACACATTTTGTACTAAAAAATTTCTTAGAAAAATAGCTGTTTCCAGGTTTAGGATTTTTTAAATGTTTATTTATTTTTGAGAGAAAGAGCAAGATAGAGCACCAGTGGGGAAGGGGCAGAGAGAGAGAGGGAGACACAGAATCTAAAACAGGCTCTAGGTAGGCTCTGAGCTGTCAGCACCGAACCCAGTGTGGGGCTGGAACTCACTAACTATGAGAACAAGACCTGAGACAAAGTCGGACGCTTAACCGACTGAGCCACCCAGGTACCCCAGATTTAGGATATTTTATGGCAGAAAGTAAGAAGGAAAGCAAATAAACCATATCAAAAGGATATGAGAAGAAAAACAAGTAAAAAAGGATAAGGGGACCAATTTGAAAGGACTCCCAGCTGATCAAATTTGATCATCATGAATAATATCATTAACTGAAAGTTATTGAATATATAAAATTTCATGAGTCCATATTGATACTAACAGCAACAATAAATCAGGAGACTAAACCCTCATTTGTCCTCATTGGCAAGTATGATTAAATTAACTCCTTACTTTGGAAGTTGGTAATTAAAAGGAAAGAATTAAACATTTATCTTACCAATTTACCAGGGCTATAGTTCAGGATAAGCAAATAGCTTCAGCTGAAGTTTTCTTAGGGAGATTATAGAAAAATACTAACCACATGCAGAAGTAATGATGAAATTTTTAAAAATTATTTTTAACCCCTAATAAAATATTGGATTCAAACAAGCATTATTACGTGATGCTAAACCATTAGGCAAAAGATTTCATATGATACCAAAGCATCACACTATTAGATGGCTTTCTAATCACAAAGGGAAAAACGTAACTTGATAACGGAGAGATCCAAGTGTTCCCACCTTAACCCAGTGATCTAACTTGCAGCACTACTGGGGAAAAACATTATGGCCCACCCAATGTCATGTAGTATTAAGTACACAGCACCCTTAGAATATACTCTTGCCAAACATAGTTAACTCAAATTCACTACTGTTTACGGAAGATATAGAGACCAGATGAACTAGTTAATGATATCACAGTGAACAATTGACCACATCTGGACCAGGGGACATTCATCAGACAACTGGCATGATGTCAACTTCCTGATGGCTAAACAGGTGTTAGGTCAGAGTGTTAAGGACAGGAGTACCCTTGTGAACATGATCTCATTTGAATTTCCAGGTCTATATATCTTGAGCTTATGTTTTGGGACACACTAGCATATAAAATGCATGGGTTGCCCATGGTCAAAGAACATAAGTACTCGAAAATGGACCTAACAGTAAGCCTTTCTTTTTTTCAAAATCAGCATATGCTGACTATACAGCTACACCTTTATCTTCGTCTTTGTCTTTGTCTTCATCTTTCTGATTAGTGCTATTTTGGTTGACATAATGATAGCTCAGAAATGGTTATAGAAGAGCAATTGTTTTATCAGAACGTGTTTAAACATAGGAATATCTGTTTAACTTATAATGGTAAGACATTAAAAATGTAAAATGTTTTTTATGTTTTATGTTAATAATTCTGTGAATGTTAAGTTTTGTTGTCATGACTGCACTTGAAGGGCTTTCATAAAGTTAGACTTTGTCTTTAAATTCTTTCTTAAAAATTTACTTTATTCTATAATAATATATAATATAATAAAAGGATATGTAATATAATAAGATTTGTATTTTTTATCATAAAAGTTTACACATGTGCATTATTATCCCCAATATATTTTAGGTCCTACAGCTTCATGCATTTTCATGTGGGACTAACCCTTTAAAAATTTAAAATTCAATCTTCTAAATTGCCCAAGTATCAGTAACCTTTCCTTTGTATATCTGTATAGATAAGGCTTATTTTGTTAATTTAAAAAAAAATTGTTCTTGAGTGAAGGAAATCTCTGAGCACCAAAAATTGAAGTTATAAATAAATTTCTAAGGATGGATGTTTGAATAATCAGTGATAGTTTTAAATGAAGCCTAACTAATAGGAACCATTATGATTTCAAATGAGTTGAATATAAAAGGAGACAGGACAATAAATGAGATCTCTATTAATAAACATATAGTGATAAGACTACTATTGCAAACACAAAGTCAACTTTATTCAGATCAAGCTTGCAGCTAATTTATATTTCATGCCTTTTATTAACCGATATCTAATGAGCATTACTCCCATTTTTCACAGTATCACATCAAACTCTCCTAATAAAACTCTGCTCTGTTTTGCATGTGAGTTGCATCTTTTCATAAAATTTTCAGCAGTCTTTGACTCGCTAAATAAAGTTGTCACTCAAACCTCATTTCCCGTCTGAGCACGGGGAATCTGGATGGACACTGCATTAATCCTGCATATTGTCTCGCTTGACGAGGTCTCCAAGAGATCTTTGTCCTGTCACCTTTAATGGACTCTGTCTAATGGACTCATTAGTGAATTTCTTATCATTTTTAGGAGAAAGATGCAATCTTACAACGCCGTCCTTCATGTGTTTGGAAATTATTATAATTTATTCCTTAAACACTTATTCAAAAATTAAGAATGAGGAGAATCTACTTTATTTGGGTACCATAATATTGTAACAATGACATGCTGATTACAATGAGGGGGTCTAAGAATACTATTTCATGCTGATTACTCATGTTATATTCAAAACTAGTCGCTAAAGCGGACAACACTCTTCAACTCAGTAGCTTAATATTACACCATAGTCAGAAAATTCGCAGCTGGGAAGTGGAGATTTTCTTGGTTTCATTTATCTATAAGGGCAGAAAACTAATAATAAATGACTTCTTGGTATCATGCAAATATCTTTAAGTTCATGCTAGGGGGATTTAAATTTTAATATTATTTTGCATTGCCTTCTAATAATGAATACTCACATCTGTTATCTTTCACCACACTCTTCCTTCTCTGTCTCTTTCCCTCAGCTTCTCCTGGTATTTTGGTTGATAAAATTCATATAGATGGATGGTGGAGGGGGTGGTGGAGAAGATGGATATTAGGCAAGTATTTAATTCTATAAAAAACAGAGCAGCTTACTATTTTTATTGTGCTTGAGTGTGTTCTTATGCCTTCAATTCATTTGTAAAAACTTGCCACTCATCAGCCCATCACTTGAGAAAATACACTAAAGTTTAATCATCTGGCTTTCTTTGAACTCCAACTATTTAATGGCAATTGCTTTTATTTTTAACAAGAAAAAAATGTCCAGTGAGTGTTAATACCGTCGATAATTCAAACACATTTTTTCTTTTCTTGAAAATGCTTTGATTTTTTTTTATTGCTAATTGTCTGACTGCATTCTCTGATGAGGAATGCTGGAGGAGGTGGAGAGTCAGTAAGTAACAAAACTGCTACATAATCCCAGGCAAGGTGGGTGGTGTGTGTGTGTGTGTGTGTGTGTGTGTGTGTGTGTCAGGAGTGAGGGGGTAAAAGGAGGACATAAAGAACTCGAAGGGATATACCTGAAGTTGAGTTCTGAAGAGACGTCAGCACGGAGGCTAAGTCATCACGTCAAGCAGGTTGCCCACTCTACAAAGGGTAGTCTGAAAGAGGGAGGTAGTAAATGTCTGGGCTTTCCTGAGTCTTAGAACAATGATCTCTAGTGGGAGGTTAGTCGGTTAGTTTGCAGAAACTCCAGACACAAAATGCAAATCTTAGAGTGTTTATTTTTGTTTATTTGTTTTAATATGTTTAGCACACCATGGACTGAACAAACTTTCTAAAAGGGATTTAAGAAGACGGTCATTTTTGGAATAGGTCCTTCAATGACTTCCCCTTATAATCTCTCCATGTATTACAGAATTTTTTAACTTTTCACTGTTCACAAAAGACACTTAGTCTTTTTCTTGGTTTTCTGAGTCTTCAATGCAGTGTTTTCTCTGCCAAGAATGTCATTCCCTTTTTTGTCTGATAAACTCTTATTCTTCCTTCATGATGCAATTCAAGTGCCACCTCTCCCATGAAGTTACCTTCAGAAAATCCTACACAAGTCCATGTCCAGAATTACTGATTCTGGTATGTTAAGTACTCTGTTAAAGTATTTCACTTTCCTTTGTAAAATGTTATCACTTGTAATTGAAGAAGTCATTGATTGGGGTGAACCAATGCTCAGTCTCTCACGACAACCAGCATGGTTAATAATCTTATTATATTTCCAACATCCTTGTTTTTTCCTACTAATAGGAATGTGGGAGGAGGTACAGAAAATAAAACATGAAGTGATATTGCTAACTTTAGCCTTGTTAATTGGTATATTTATTTTAATATTTCTTTTGTTACATGGATTCATCTGTGCTGCCTTCCCTAAATTGGGCTAACTCTGCCATAAATTTTAAAACAGTTGTTGGACAGCTGAAATGTTTATTGCACTCAGTGTTTCTGCAGTGTACAGTGGAGGGAGTGTGAATGCAAAGAAGGAAAGAAACAAACCACCATCTGGTAGGTATAAATGTCTGTGATGGGAGGTTAGTTAGTCAAAGGCAGCATCTGAAAATGAGGAGGAATGGGATCGTGTGCATTGGGACCATTGAGAAGTAGGACTGTGGATAAATTAATGATTGTGGTTGCTTTCAAACTCATAGTAGAAGTAAACATTTTTATTTGGTGAAAATAAGGAAACCTAGTAGAGAGGTCTATGTGCAGCTCATGTTTCCATTAGATCTCTTCAGTCCTTTGTATAGAAATTTCCATTCTTTCCCCAAGATTACTGAAAATTACTGAAGGAAGAAAAAAGATATTCTCATGATCGATTTGGCTTTGGTTATCTGCCTCCACTGAATCCTTGTTTTCTTCTGTGCCTTCTGGTTATTTCTTTCTCCCTGTTTTTGCATCATGTCAAACACAGGACTTAGTTTTTAATTCATTTCATTGGAAAAAGAAAAAACAAAGCACTTTCAAGAGACAGGTAAATAGCAGACTTTACTGAGGATTAGGAAAACAGCAGATTTACTTTTTATTAATGCAAAGAACTTAAATGTTAGTCATTCTTGACCTTGAAGGCTACTTAAACACTATTACATTCCTAGTTACTCCATCTCTCCATTCTCTCCTCTTCTAATCTTTCTCCTTTCAAAATCCACCTTCAAATTCCTGGTCATTTATAATAGAAAGCAGTTTCACTGTTTCTATTATTGCATTGTTAGTCTCATCATCTATCATCAATGCTATTGAAGATAGTTCTGTCCATAAGGGGAATTATGACCCTGGCATTATAGGAATATTTATTTTTTCCCCAGAATGAATGAAATGATTGCTATGTAACTGAGCCTTATTCTTTTCTTTCATGATCTTTATTTAACAAATATTTTAGTTCTTATGATCAGTTACCAAGGGGTACTAGATATTAAGAATACAAAAATGGATTATGGGAAGGACATATTCCTTGATATTACAGAACATCTCAAAAAGACAAAATTCACAATTTATGGCATCCAATAAAAGTTATCAGACTTGCAAAGAAGCAGAAAAAATATAACCTATAGTAAAGAGGAAAACAATCAAACTGATCTAAAAATGAAAGCGATGAGGGGCGCCTGGGTGGCTTAGTCGGTAAAATAGGTCATGATCTCACGGTTCGTGGGTTCGAGCCCCGCGTCGGGCTCTGTGCTGACTGCCGGCTCAGAGCCTGGAGCCTGTTTCAGAGTCTGTGTCTCCCTCTCTCTCTGACCCTCCCCTGCTCACGCTGTCTCTCTCTCTCTCTCTCTCCTAGAAATAAATAAAAATATTAAAAAAAACAAAAATAAAAATGAAAGCTATAATCTGTACACAAGACAATTAAAAAGAGTTCTACCTCATTTTATACATTCAGGAGGCTAGAGGAAAGGTTGAGCATAAAGATGGAATATGTTCAGTAGAGACATGGGACAGAGAGAACATAGGTCAAAATTTTAGAGCTGAAGGCAATAATATCTGATGTGAAATGCATACCAAATGGTGTGAATGGCAGATTAGACATTCAAGAAGAAAATGTTAGTGAACTTGAGGAAATAGCAATAGAAACGATCCAAAATTGAACACAAAGAAAGAAAAGGGAAGGAGCAGCTCTCTCTGCCCCTCTCCCCCCCCCACCCCCCACTCACACTCTGTCTCGCTCTCAAAAATAAATAAACATAAAAAATTAAAAAAAAATAAAGAAAAGGGAAGGAGCAGAATTAACAGAGCATCAGTGAACTATGAGAGAACATCCCAGAAACCACACAACCATGTATTTAGAGAACCTAAAGGAGAAGAGTGAGAGATTATTCTTCAAACATTTGAAGAAACAATAGCCAAAAATTACCAAATTTGATGAAAAGTTTAAACAAACAGATAGAGGAAGCACACCAAAACTGAAGCATAAGAAACATGAAAAAAGTTAAACTGATACTTCAAAATCAAATTGCTTAAAACTAGTGATATATAGAAAATATATCACAGAAGCAACCAGAGGGGGGAAAAGGGACACTTTATGTAGAAAGAAACAAAGATCAGGATGAGGGCAAATTTTTCATGGGAAAGAAGACAAGCTAGAAGACAATGGTGCAATATCGTCAAATTAATGTAAGCAAACACCAACAACCCATCCAACTAGAATCTTTATCCAGTAAAAATACCCTTCATATTTTGAAAGGCCACACTCCTAAGAGAAATAACACATGTGTCAGCACAAAAACAGGTACACTAGCGTTCATAGGAGCATTCTTCATACTGATCAGAAACTGCAAACAATCCAAATGTTCATCAGCTGGTGAATGGAAAGTGAAATCCATATAATGAAATAATACTTAGCAATGAAAAGGCATGGCTTCTTATACTTACCACAAATGATGAGCCAAAAAAAGTTACACCACCTGTAAGTAGGCAGATACAAAAAACTGTATTGTAGCATTCCATTTATATGAAATAGCTACAAGGGGCAAACTTACAGCCAGAAAGCAGACTGGTGTTTGCCGGGGCCTGAAGGTTAGATCAGGACTTAAAGGGGGGTGATAGAAATTTGGGGATGGTGGAAATGTTCAAAACTGGATTTTAGAAGAGAGGCACAATTTCAGTAAGGTACTGAATTATAAATTTGTTAAACTGAATACCTATGATGGGTGATTTTTATGGAATGTAATTTATACCTCAGTATATCTGTTTAACAAATGAAGGTGAGGGGTGGCTGGGTGATTCAGTTGGTTAAGCATCTGACTCTTGATTTAGGCTCAGTTCATGATCTCAGGGTTTGTGAGTTTGAGCCCCGTGTTAGGCTCTGTGCTGAGCATGTGGAGCTTGCTTGGGATTCTCTCTCTTTCCCTCTTTCTCTGCCCCTCCCCTGCATACTCTCTCTCTCATATAAATAAACATTTAATTTTTTTTTAAATGAAGGCGAAATAACAACCTTTTCAGACACACAGAAACTGAAAGAATTGGTTGACAGCAGACATATGCTTCAAGAAATGTTAATGGAGTCCTTTAAGCACAAGAAAAACCAGTCAGAAATATGGATCTATGCAAAGGAGAGGACCATTTAAAGCCAAAATAGCAATAATGTGCTATAGTATTTATAGCATGTGTAAAAATAAAATGTATGACAATAATAACACAAAAATCAGGAGATAAAAATGTAAGAATATTGTTTTAGTGGTTTTACACTAAATGTGAAGTAATATAACATCACCTGACAGTAGATTTTAATAAGTTAAAAATGTATTATAAATCCTAAAGCAACCATTAAAGCAACATAAGAGTTCTAGGTAATAAGCCAACAAAAGAGATAAAATGAAACCATAAAAATTACTTGTTTCAAAAGAAAGCCAAATAAAGAACAAAAAGGAAATGAAGAAAACATTGGACAAATGAAAAATAAAATCAAGATGACTGATTTAAATACAGCTATATCAATAATAAAAGTGAATGTAAATGTGTAAATATTCCAATAAAAAGGCAGAGAATGTCAGATGAGTAAAACAGAATATCCAATTTTGTGATGTTTATAAGAAATACACTTTAGTTCAAAGACACAAATGGGTATGCCACGGTAACATGAAGCAAAAGAAAGCCAGGGTAATATGGATTACTATCAGTCAAAATAAATTTCAAGGAAAAGATATTACAAGAGATTAAGAGTCTCTTGAAGATTATAAAAGGACCAGTTTATTAAGAGCATGTAAGAATCCTAAATATTATGCAGCTAATAATAGAGCTTCAAAATATATGATGTGAAAATTGCAAGGAGAAATAGGTAAGTTTCCATTTATAGTTGGAGATTTCAACAGCCAGTATCAATATATGATCAAACAAATAGACAGAAAATCAGTAAGAATATTGAAGCTTTAAACAATACTGTCAACCAACTTGATCTAATTTACGGGATACTGAACTCATCAACAACAGAGTAAACATTCTTTTCAAGCACACTTATAATGTTTACAAAGATGGAACAAAGTCTAAACCATAAAACAAGTCTCAAAAAATTTAAGAGGAGGGGCACCCCTGGGTGGCTCAGTTGGTTGAGTGACCGACTTTTGATTTGGCCTGGGTCATGATTTCGCAGTGCATGGATTCAGACCCTTGGTTGAGTTCCATGCTGATTATGCCTAGCCTGCTTGGGACTCTCTCTCCCTCCCTCTTTCTCTACCCCTCCCCTGCTCTCTCGCTCTCTCAGAAGAAAGAAAGAAAGAAAGAAAGAAAGAAAGAAAGAAAGAAAGGAAGGAAGGAAGGAAGGAAGGAAGGAAGGAAGGAAGGAAGGAAGGAAGGAAGGAAGGAAGGAAAAGAAAGAAAGAAAGAAAGAAAGAAAGAAAGAAAGAAAGAAAGAAAGAAAGAAAGAAAGAAAGAAAGAATAAAAAATGTAAGAGGATTCAGATTATACAAAGAATGTTATCTAACAACAGGGATGTTAGGATGTTAGAAGGTTCGCTAACAAGCAGAGCCCGATATGGGGCTGGAACCACAAACCACAAGATCATGATTTGAGCCGAAATCAAGAGTTGGACCTGTAACCAATGGAGCCAGTCAGGTGCCCCCTTGCCTCCTTTCTAAAACATAACTAAAGAGGATATGGTCTTCCCCTGCAAATATACCATTCTCTAGTTCTTGCAAGCACTTTATAATGCTTGATTTAAAAAGCTGTGAAACATTCCAAAAGTGCATTTGTGGATCATTATTATATGTTGAAAAATACTGGTTTAAAAATTTGTTGGGGCGCCTGGGTGGCTTAGTCGGTTAAGTGTCCGACTTTCGCTTGGGTCATGATCTCGCGGTTCGTGGGTTCGAGCCCCGCGTCGGGCTCTGTGCTGGCTGCCAGCTCAGAGCCTGGAGCCTGTTTCAGAGTCTGTGTCTCCCTCTCTCTCTGACCCTCCCCTGCTCACGCTGTCTCTCTCTCTCTCCTAGAAATAAATAAAAGTATTTTAAAAAAAAAGAAAAAGAAAAAGATTTAAAAATTTGTTGACCTGGTGGATTAGGGTGATTTTCAAAATGACTTAAATCATATCTCTTGCGTGAATACCTGGGAAGGGAATGGATGAGACATATGGTAGGTATACATCTAACTTTACAAGAAACTTCCAGTTTTCCAGGGTGATTGTAACATTTTACATTCCCACCAGCAGTGTATGACGGTTGTAGTCATTAGAGAAAATGACATGAAAGCTTTGAGCGATCAAATGTTATAAGTAGAGGTACACACACACAAGAAGGGGAATGATTTAAAAGTTCAACTTAAAAAATGTTTTAATGTTTTTATTTATTTTTGAGAGAGAAAAAGACACAGTGTGGGAGGGGAAGGGGGAGAGAGACAGGGAGACACAGAATCTAAAGCAGGCTCCAGGCTCCGAGCTGTCAGCACACTTAACCAACTGAGCCACCCAGGTGCTCCCAAATTCAACTTTTTATATTATATATTATATATTATATATTATATATTATATATTATATATTATATATTATATATTATATATTATATATTATATATTATATATTATGTGCCTGAGTTACCTTAGGCAGCGTTGGCTTAGCTAATTGGAGCATGAATCCAGGGACCAGTTAGGTGACCAGCAGTAGCATCTGTGGAAGGTAATGAGAATCTGAACTGAAACACTAGGCCAGGAATGATCAAGAAGAAATAGGAGACTGCATTCATAGCCTGTGGGATGAACTAATTTGATGTGGGGTTCAAGGAAGGGAAAGAATGCACAGTGATTCTGAGATTTGTGGCTGTAGTATCTAGACTTTTCTATTTATTTATTTTTTAAGCTTATTTATTTATTTTGAGAGAGAGAGAGAGAGCACAAGCAGGGGAAGGGCAGAGAGAGAGGAAGAAAGAGGATCCCACTCATGCTCTGTGCTGTCAGGACAGAACTCATACTCCTGAGCTGTGAGATCATGACCTGAGCTGAAACCAAGAGCCTATGCTTAACTGACTGAGCCACCCAGGCACCCCTAGTAAAGGCATTTATAATGGAAAGAGATGTCAAGAGGACGTGATTTGGGGGAAAGATACATATTGTTCAGATACGTTATTTTCTTAAAGGTGTCTAGATGGCAGATCTGGAGTTTGAAGAACACGCAGGATTAGAATGCAGATTTAGCATTCTATAGTATAGTTGAAGAGGTGGGGAATTGGTGAGATGGCAGAGGGAAAATATGTGGATTACTGAGCTCTAGGACAGTACAGTAAACAGAACTTATATAAATGAAACTGGAAGAAGAGAGACCACAGCAAGAGAGAAAAAAAATGAGGATTATAGCTTCTTTGTAAAACTAAGGAAGGAGAGAAACCAAATCAATTGAATGCTTTAGAAACCTGCTTTTAATTTTTTTAAATGTTTTATTTATTTCTAGGAGAGAGAGAGAGAGAGAGAGAGAGAGAGAGCGTGAGCAGGGGAGGGTCAGAGAGAAAGGGAGTCACAGACTCTGAAACAGGCTCCAGGCTCTGAGCTGGCAGTCAGCACAGAGCCCGACTCGGGGCTCGAACCCACAAACCGCGAGATCATGACCTAAGCGAAAGTCGGACGCTAACCGACTAAGCCACCCAGGCGCCCCTAGAAACCTGCTTTTAAAATGTTTTGCAACATGATTTGATGCAAAATCATGAATTTTATGTTCACAAAGCTTTTTTTTTTTAAAGTTAGTTTCAAAGAAACTGTGATTATCGTGAAGTGATCTGGGAATACAGCCACTGAGCTTAGGTAACAAGTTTCTCAGCACTGTGATCTGGAGTTATTTACAATTTAGCGACCTTTATTTGAAAGGGTTTCAAATAAACATGGAGTCATGGCTGCCTGGGACGGTGTAGCCAACCTAGGAAAAAACATACACAAAGAGAAGAACTGAGTCATTTATCAAAATAAAATAACAGTGCCACATGATTCCGAGATTTTTTTTTTTTTTAGTCCACAGCATTTTGATTAGTAATTATAAATAGAGATAACATTAACATCATAGTCTCCAAGGTAGAGGTATCGTCTAATGATAAAAATAATCTGCCGATTCAGGCCTTGTTGCCAACAGTGCGCGCTAGAGCATTGCCGGCAGCCTGCGTTTTGCCTCAAGCTGTGTAGTTCTCTCAGAGCAGATATTAATTTAAGATGTTAATGCTCATGTCATCAGATGCTCTTATTTACAGACTGTGACCCTGTTAATTTGCAGTCCGTGATTATCATCGTAATTTTTATTGGGTCATTTTACGAACACAAAGCCTCCTTGCTTTCTTTATTTGTTGGTCCCTTCAGAGGAGGATTCGACGGGTAGTTTCACCTGAGCTTTAGAAAAATCTGTCCTAAGGGGCGCCTGGGTGGCGTAGTTGGTTAAGCGTCCGACTTTTGCTTAGGTCATGATCTCGCGGTTCGTGGGTTCGAGCCCCGCGGTTCGAGCCCCGCGGTTCGAGCCCCGCGTCGGGCTCTGTGCTGACAGCTTGGAGCCTGGAGCCTGTTTCAGAGTCTGTATCTCCCTCTCTCTCTGACCCTCCCCTGCTCACGCTCATTCTCTCTCTCTCTCTCTCCTAGAAATAAATTAAAAATATTAAAAAAAAAAAAAAAAAGAAAAGTCTGTCCTGAGAACAGCTGAAGATGAACTGTGATAAACATATGGAACATATATGAAGATGTCTCCCATATCAGAAGACTTTTGGATTACATTTATTCACGTCTAACCCACTTACCTTATTCACCCCAAAACACTGTTGAGCACCATGTGCCTGTCATTATGCTCATCAGACATATGCTAATTGCTGGATATGTGTGAAGATGAAAAAGGAGTTTCTGACTTTTGAGATAGTCCTGAGGTAGCAGTTTGCAGAGTTATCTAATATATTTTTTTCAAAATTTCACCTGAGGCAGTTGTTCAGAACTGAGGATGTAGTTTGCCACATAAGTAAGACCTAGAGGTAGGTAATGCAACAAGCCAGCCACCATTCTGTATAATGCATGACATGTGCTGTTTCGGAATCCAATCCTTATGTGAAATGATATGTATTTAAGGAAAATGCACTGAAGAGATGCCACTCAGAATGCCAAGAAGGTCATTTCTCTGCCGACATAGAAAACTTGCTCTTTGTCCACTCCCCTCATCTTTTGAGAGCAGGAGAGCGGGAGAACCACAGCTCCAAGAGGCTGGTGAGAGTCCAGCTTGGTGAGTAGTGGCCTGAGTTAGAGCTCTTGACAGAAGAATCACACTAGGGGTGACATGTCTACTCCCTGAGGGTCAGTTGTCTTACCTTTTGAAAAGAAGGAGGGGGGTCACCTGGGTGGCTCAGCCGGTTAAGTGCCCCACTCTTGATTTCTGACCAGGTCATGATCTCAGGGTTCATGTGGTCAAATCCCATGTCAGGCTCTGCACCAACAGCATGGAGTCTGCTTGGGATTCTCTCTCTCTCTCCCTCTCTCTCTGCCCCTCACTTGCATGAGATTGCATGTTTTCTCTCTCAAAATAAACATTTAAAAAAAGAAAAGAAAGGGGATAGTCTGTTTCTCTTTCCATTACCTTCAAAAAGAGTCAAATATTGGTATGCCAAGGCAATATATTCCAATTTATACAGTATTTGATCTGTTGAGGAAGCATCCTTTAAGACTGACCCTGCTAAATTTAGACAGAGCTTGTTCAGTTTTCTCAGATTCCAGGAACTCAAACTACTTATTAAAAACCTCTCAGTTGGAAATAAGACCGTAGATCTGTTGGCCTTTTGCTGAACCATTAAGCCACAGATAGCGCTTTTACTGAGGTGGGTATAACTTCAGGTGTGGAGAAGATTATTTGCAGTGGTACATATCACCATAGTAACTGGATTTTCAAGCAGGGCTATCGAAAATGGAAGTTAAAAGTCACACCGAAACAGGTCTGCCTTGCACTGGCTTCAAAAGGATCGTGCTGGAGAGATGCAGAGATTCATGGACTACATGCCATTTGATCTATGAGTACTTAAAGGCACAGAGGAAGAAGTAGGCAATATGCATGTTCCAATCAATATGTTGCAACATTAAGACAAAACAAATATGCATCCCACCGCTGACTTGCTGCAAGCAAACAATCCGATGGATAGCCTATTCTCTCATAACACTGTGGCTTGAATTAATGCGGAATTTATGAATATACAAAACTGACATTAGATCTGATTCTCTCAAAAATTTAAATGAGCATTTCAGAACTTACTCATCTTAAAACAGCAAATATTTATTGGGTCTTACCATGTACTTTGTGGTCATTGTAGGGAAGAGTGTGCTTGATGTTATAGAAAAAGTACAAAACATGTGTAATGGGAATTTAGTGAGAAAATCAGCATCAAATTTTAGAACTAAAAGGAAATATAGATTGTAAAGTTCTTAAATCCTAAATAAGAGATTATTGTAATGTCTCAAATTGTCAAATAAGGAAGCAAAGTCCACAGTGATTGAACAACTTGATGAAGGTCACACAGATTGTTTTAGATGGAGCTAAGGCTAGAAGCAAAATATCCTGACTTTTGAATCAGGAGATTGGGAGAAACATGACAATTTAAAGATTGAGAGGTTCTCCATGAATTGCTCAGAATTCAGAGAAGAGAGCAAAATCAATATACATGAAACAAGAATGTCATTATAAAAGTGGCAAGGGTTTAGGATTAAGGGTGAGGGTGTTCCTGTGGACTTTCTTTTAAAGTTTCTTGCTAATTTTTAAGTCATATGGCTTCTAAAAATATAGTTTGCAGTTAGTGAGATTGTATGTGGTTTTTTTTTTTTTTTTTTAAAGGGAAACAATACAGAAAAGCATGGACTGATTACTGAAACCTGGTAACTTTTTTCATTTGGGGGAATCTTTTCTTCCCTCCTTTTTTCCTCCACTCCCCTCTTTGTTTTTTCCTTCTTTATAAATGAGGAATATTGTATTGCAGATGAAATTGTTTCTCAGTTTCACACTCCCAAGCAGCCACTGTCGTGAATGCATGTTTCAGTAAGTATCTAGTGAGTTCCTACTATGTGTCAGGCAGAGTTCTAGATGCTTGAAATATATCATTTTTTTTAAAAAAGAAACATTTCTGACCAAGAATATTTTAGAGGAAGAATTTGACATATATGTAATTTTATTTTTTTATTAAAAATAATTTTAATGTTTATTTATTTTTGAGAGAGAGACAAAGTATGAGCAAGGGAGAGGCAGAGTAAGAGGGAGACACAGAATCCGAGGCAGGCTCCAGGCTCCAGCACAGAGGCTGACACAGGGCTTGAACCCACTAAGAGTGAGATCATGACCTGAGCTGAAGTCAGAGCTTAACCAACTAAGCCACCCAGGTGCCATAATGTGTATCCAATTTTATATAAGTATTTATTTTTATATAACTATATAAGTATCTGTGCACACATATAATATGCAATTTCTCTTTCTGTGTGTTTTTAAGGTTTATTTATTTATTTTGAGAGAGGGGAGAGAGAGAGAGAGACAGAGAGAGAGAGAGAGAGCGCGAGCCCGTGTGTGAATAGGGGAGGGGCAGAGAATGAAGGAGAGAGAATCCCAAGTAGGCTCTGTGCTGTTGGCATGGAGCCCAATGTGGGGCTCGAATCCACAAACTGAAATCATGACCTGAGCCGAAATCAAGAGTCTGACATTTAACTGACTGAGCCCCCAGGTGCCCCCCTATTTCTGTGTATTTTTAAATGCATGCAATTTGTATCACACTGTATATTAATCTGAAGTTACAACTTGCTTTTTCCACTGGGAATTATGTCTTTGAGGTCTATAGAGATCAAGTTCATTTTTATCTGCCTTAAAATATTGATATATTTTATTTATTTATCCCTCTATTGAAAGTCATTCAGAAGATAGCTGGTGTTACCATTGGGATAATGCTGTGATACCATCCTGTACGTTTCCTCCCATGGATATCTGAGTCCCTTCAAAGTATTTTCCTACACATGGGTTTGCTGGGTCTTTAGGTAAACTCACTTTCACTTTCCTAGATGCTGCTGAATTATTTATTTCAGTGATCATCCTACTTGATATTCCCATCAGCAGTGATTTTCACCTAGAAAGTATTGATAGTCCATAGTCATTTAATTTCTTTTTTGACATACATCAGAATTGCATGTTTTTGTTTTCTGCAGGGAGGGGAGTATTTGTGCAAAGAGCACTTTGAGAAATGTAAATCCGCAGTTACTGCTGATTTAGTAAGGAACGACCTACGATCAACATTCTAGAAGGTAGCTGAGAAAGTAATTTTTATATTATGGGACAGAAATCTTAACCCTTGGGCTTACTAAGTAGGAAAAGCTGGGCTCAGTCCTTCCCTATGTAGGTTACTTGGCAGACATAAAATAATGCCAGACCTTTGAAGAAATATAAGCATGGGTGATACAAAAATACTAGAAATAGTACACTACCATAAGAGTGCAAATTTAAGTGTGAGAAACTGAAGATTGCAAGAAAATTGTCTAAAAATTAGATTCCAGAGAGATTTTCCAAGCTGTGTTATAAAACTGATTTCTTTAATTAAAAAATTAAAAGTCTCTACACTGAAAAACAAGGACATTTCTTCTAAATACTGGAAAACAGGTTATGCTGAGAGAGTTTGAAAGCAGATTTTTGAAAACAAAATTTTTTTCTTTCTCCATCAAGTAAGCAGAATTCATATGTAAGTTGAAATTATTTCTAATTCAAAGGAAATTATCTATACAATTGCTGGTTACTAAGACAAGAGTATGGGATAACAAAATTGGTTGAATTTATATGCTCAATTATATAAATTATAATTTATATAATTATAAATCCTTGAATCAGCTAATGATTTTCAATATTCTAGCAGAGACAAAAGTTTGACAGAAGACATTTTTGGGTCTCAATGCCTTTCATCTTTCCCGTCTCCCAATTTTACTGAGGAATAATTGACAAATATAATTGTGTATATTTAAAGTGTACAATGAGATGATTTGACATACATATACATTATGAAATGATACCCGTGTCTTCCTTCTTGATCTCAAAATCCATGGCCCTGGAGCACTTAAGGCTAAGGATTTTTTCCATAAACATTGTTTTAAAAGAAGTGCATGATGTCGTGCAATGTCCCCTGCCCTCAAGATGATGGAAATTCCACAGAGAGAAACTACGGGGGGCGGGGGGGAGGGCAAATCTTGAGCAAGAGGAAGCTTAGATGCTAGTGAACACCTAGGAAGAACTCAGTGTTTTCCTAGGTACAAGAAAATCAACCATCTGCCTGGACTTGTGTTATGGGAGTCTTGAGTATGCAATGAACTTATGGTTATTAAAGAATGGTACACAGTGTCCTGGGGGCTGATACTTCTCAGCCATCCCATAACCTCCTCACACTAATGCAGGCTTCTGTGAGCACATTCCTGAACCAGTCTTGGTGGAAGAAGATCAAAGTCACCCAGACATCCTATGGAGTCACACTAAGAGCCCTAACCTAAGTCAAAGGGCAAACCCTTCATGTATCTGGTTAAAGAAGGATGGAGATAGCTCAGTGTGCTTCACTTGGACCCAGAGGGCTTTTGGAGAGCATCTGAATATTTCCCATGCTTCAGAGAGGGATATAGCAGCAATTGAGAAAGATCTTGTAGATTGAGTAGCATTGCTTTTTTTTTTTTTAAGGTGAATAATGCAGCAACAAGTATGCCTGCAGTCTGTGATTGGAGAGTGGATGAGAAATTAGATTTCCTCCAGATTCCAAAATCTGGAGACCATCCAGGTTCCATGGAAGCTGGAGGAGCTGACATGAGTAAGTAAGACTCAACCGTGTGAACTCTTCTCAAAACTTGTACACCACCGCAGGAGCTGCAAGGCAAATCAAAGTTGACTGAGGAAAAGGATAAATTAAGAAAACTCTGAATTATCATTTTTTACACTGAATTGACCAAAATTAAGTTGCTATCACCAGACAGAATGGAGGTTCAAGATAAAAAGTAAGCACAATTGTAGAAAATTAAATTGACATGATTTACACATTTGAGACCATAGCCTGAGGAATCTATATTCATCTCAGAGTTTTAACTCTGAGACCTTAATATTCTTGATAACATATATTTATATGACAGGACTAAGAAAGATAAAAGAGTTAAAGGCACTGATTAGCTTTTGAAATGCTATTGAACTGAGTCTACTTAAAATTTTAATTTCCTAATTCCTACAGGTGAAAGGATAACATAAGCTCATATGTTATTACGTGTTTCTGCATTCTAATCGCAGAAGAGTATGTAAAAATTCCAAATCAGTTTCATAACTTGCACATTTTGGAAATTTGAATTTTTTATTGATTTTTGAGAGACTAAAAACCTGATTTGCAAATATAAAAGATGCCTTAGTTTAATAGAAATCTCTAGATACGCAACAACTCATTTTATAATGAATTTTAAATGGCTATAAGTTCCCTTTTATGCTCTCTTATTATTCATTTTCACAATTATAAAGCAAGAACAGGAGTATACTTTCTATTAGTTGTATTGTTTTATCAATGTAAGTGTAACAAATTGCAGTACTTATCTCTTTTTCTGGAACTATGTGTTCCCGATTTTACATAGCTGATAACACATCCATTTGGGAGCTTGTCTTATTATGATCATAATTTGAAAAATTCACTGGAGACTGTCAAATCTTGAGATGCAAAACAATATTTATAGATACCATCAGGACAAACACTGCTTTCCCTGCCATCCTCCACCCCCAGGAGTTCTTGTGGTTCAGCCTCTGAGACAAATACTGTTAGTTGCTTATACATTTTTATTATTGCCTTCTTTCTTCCTAAGGAACCCCAACTTTGTATCTCCCACAAATCCACCAAACACAACACTTAAGAAGTGACATTTTAAGAAAATTTCCCTGAAGACTTGAGGATTCCATAGTATGGTCATGCAATAGAATATGAAAATTCAGAATTCTGTGAAAGAAATCAGCACTCCCTGAGTTCATCTACCCTGGCCCTTCTAATTGTAAGAGTTGCCACAGACTCGGGGTATGTGGATGTATGAGCGTGGCCTGCCAGCTCCATGGCATCTAGCCTCTTTGAACATGTCCTCCAATCCTGGACTCCCCAGTTCCGTGACCCCTGTTTCCAGATCTGTTTCCATCATATAGTGACATCCATTTTCTTCAAAGGCAGCTGTCTGGGTCCTTTCACAGGATCTGACCAGGCCTCCAGTCTCACAAAGAGCATATCGCTACTGTTGAGGGATAAAGGCATAAAATGTTGCTCCATGAAATGGAATCCAAAAAGATTCTCCCTAAATAGATGTGCTGCCTTTGTAGTATATTAACGATTTTTTAAGTTTGTTTACTTATTTTTGAGAGAGAGAGAGAGAGCGAGCAAGTAGGGGAGAGAGAGAGATAGAGCGAGAGAATCTCAAGCAGGCTCTGCACTGTCAGCACAGAGCCAGATGTGGGGCTCAAACTCACGAACTGTGAGATCATGACCTGAGCCGAAATCAAGAGTCAGACACTTAATCGATTAAGCTACCCATGCAATCCTGTGGTATTTTTAAATACTAACAGCATTTCCTCCCTAAGTAAAAACATATATTAAAATATATTCAATTTAATGTAAGGTTTTTTTTTTTTTTATTTAACATACATTTTGGAATGACATCATTAAGAAGTCTTGTGCCTGAAAATAAAGGTAACTAGTTGATAACCTTGAGGGGAAAAAAATGAAAAATAAAACCTAGGTAGCCTCACTTCACAAAGGTCTAAGAGACCTGGTCCTATAATTTTAAAGAGCATTTTATTAAAACCTTTAGTTTGAAATATCTCTAGACAAAGAAGATTAACAGTTGAGCTCTTTTATATTTATGTAAATATCATTTTGATATCATAGACTCTTTTTTCAGTGGCTTTAACTAAGCAGTCTTCTGATATGTGATTTGATTTGTGACTTGGTCTTTGAGTGCTTTGTGCAGCGATGGGCATCAGTTATCCTTCCACAGAGACCTTCCATTAAAAGTAGTAAACGAGATTTTGGGTTTATAAATCAGATTCTCAAGAGTTCGGTTACTGAGAATCCATTTTCCAGAGTCTGATCACCTCTTGGTCAAGTTATTCAACCTCTTTGAGTTTCAGCACCCCATCTGTGAAGTGTCAATTTAAAATACCATCTATTTTATTTATATCTCGCCTCATTCGAGAAAGAATTGAAAAACATTTCTAGAAGAGCAAATATTAAAAATAATAAAAAATATAAACACTAAAAGAAAATATATATTAGAGAATTCAAGAGCACACGTAGAGAAATCAGTTCCTAAGAAAGTAGTAATACCGTAGACTCCCCATTATCGACAGGGGATACATCCTAAGACCCCCAGTGGATGCCTGAGAGCACAGATATGGACCCCTATATATAATGTTTCTCCTATACATACATACCTCTGATAAGGTTTAACTTATAAACTAGACATGTTAAAGGTTAACAATTATGAGCAATAAAATAGAGCAATTATAACAATACACTATAATAAAACTTATGGGAGTGTGGCCTCTCAAAATATCTTAACTGTTCTGCACTGATCCTTCTTCTGGTGATGATATGAGGTGATTAAAATCCGCCATGATGAGATGAAGTGAGATGACTGATGTAGGCATTGCAATGTAGTGTTAGGCCACTGTTGACCGTCTGAGAATTTGTTAGAAGAATGATTTCTTTCTGGAATATGACTGACCACACGTAAATGAAACTGCAGGAATTGAAACCATGGAAGAGAGAGAACTATTGTATAGTTAATCTCTAAGTGTAAAAGGATAAAACTGACTACTGTATCTGTTTAAAAAGGCGAATAACAGTACCTGTTTTGTAGGGTTGATGAGAAGACTGAGTGACGTGATCTATGTCATATCCCTGGCACATCACAGGGTTTATCACTCGTAAGTTGCCTTCCTCTTGGGAAATTGAGATGTGGATTTGTCACAGAACCTTGGATTTGTGGTGATGTTAAAACATGGATCTTGGGGAGGTGGATAAGGGGAGTTCTGGTCCCACTCTAAGGATAAGAAGGGAGATGAATTAATAATAACGCAGTATAGGGCGTCCACTGGGTGGCTCAGTCAGTTAAGCATCTGACTTCAGCTCAAGTCATGATCTCATGGCTTTTGAGTCTGAGCCCCGTGTTGTGCTCTATGTTGACACCTCAGAGCCTGGAGCTTGCTTCAGATTCTGTGTCTCCCTCTCTTTCTGCCGTTCCTCACTCGTGCTCTCTCTCTCTCTCCTCTTTATCTCTCTCTTTCAAAAATAAATAAATATTTAAAAATTTTAAAAATAATAGCACAGTATATAATATTTGTGTAAATATTTGTTCAATATATTAGTCTAAGAAAGAAAGAAATACAGAACTGGGCAGAAAGGATAGTGGTTGGACTGTGTTGCCCTAGAAGAGAAGAATAGGGCCCAGGGAGAAGACGCTGTTAGCTTAATATAAGGAAGATTTCTCCAGTATACAGAGTTCACCAAATGTGGCCTATGTTGCTTCAGGAAATAGTGACTATCTCATCCCAGGAGGTGTTTACATGTAATTCCCATTGGCTGGAAAGCTATTGAAAGAATTTGAGGAGTGACTGGCTGGATGAACTACTTAAAATATCTTGCTATCATAGTTCTGTGGTTTTTCTGAAGTGGTTCAATGAATAATGTGGATTTTAAATAAGTTTTAAAGTCAGGAACGAACATAGATCAATAACAGGAATAGGCATTATTGTCGAACTCTGCGCTAGTCCTAATATTTATCCTCGCCTGTCGCTCTTATCATGTTGGAAACTCCCTCTCCATCCCGTTACCTTAACGGGCAATTTCCCCATTATCTCTGACTCCTTACAATTACCATTCTCTCCTCAAATGAATCCAGCTGACAAATTCAGATGTTGCTTCTTTATAACATGTCAGAATCGATTTGTAGATTGCTTTTCCGGCTTCTAAGACAGTAATCTTCTCTGATATATGCTAAATACGGCAATCCCAATCAAAACTTTACCCAGTTTTTTGAAGTAGAGTCTTTACTTTTACCTTTTTTCCTTCTCAGTTGCTTTCAAGAGCTTCTTTTCTAACTCCCCATGAAAAAACAAAAAAATAATTGTTGATACTTTTTTTCCTAATCTGGGTTCTATTTTCTGTTTTGTTCTCTACACTTCTTGGGTCATCACACTCTTCCTTTCCTCAATCCATGACATTCTCTGGATTCTTTCACTGTGTAGTACCTATGGATTGAATACCTACAAAGCCACCTGTTTGTTGTCTTTTCTTTCAGATTCTTACTGAACTCTAATTCTTATGATTCTTATATTTTCTTTAAATTCCCTAAGGAAGAAAAGTCAGTAAAAATAAATAATAGAAGCAAATAGAATAATGAATGAGCTCTCACATGACAGATGTAGCGACCATCCTGCTGAAGCTTGCTGAGAGCACATGATATGGTTAGTGCTCAAGAGAAGATATCATCTCAATAATTTCCAGGACCACCGTTTTCTCTTTACTCTGTTTGCTTTAAAATGGAGTTGAGATAGGGCACCAGGGTGGCTCCGTTGGTTAAGCACTGGACTTCGGCTCAGGTCATGATCTCAAGGTTCATGGGTTTGATCCCTGTTGGGTTCACAAAGCCTGGAACCTGTTTAGGATTGTGTGTCTCCCTGTTACTCTGCCCCTCCCCCTCTCGTGTTTTGTGTGTGTGTGTGTGTGTGTGTGTGTGTGTGTGAAAATTAAATAAACATGAAAAAAATGGAGTTGAGATTTTATTGTTGATATCTTAGTGTATAGAAATTATGGAGTTTGTGATTTGGATCTTTAATGTCATAAACCTATAGAATATTTTATTTTTTTAACATTTTTAAAATTTATTTTTTAAATTTTTTAGTTTTTTAATGTTTATTTACTAGAGAGAGAGAGAGAGAGAGAGAAAGACATAGAATCCGAAGCAGGATCCAGGCTCTGAGCTGTCAGCACAGAGCCCCATGTGGAACTGAACACACAAACGCAAGATCATGACCTGAACCTTCCACCGACTGAGCCACCCAGGCGCCTCTGATTTTTCTTTTTTAATGCTTCATAATTTCATGGTATATTCACCATGAACCAAAGGAGTGGGTGAAACAAATGTTATTATTCCCATTTACCAGGTTAAATCACTGATGTTTAAAAAGATTAAGGGATTTTATGAAGACTGCAAAACTATTTGATGCATCCAGAACTCAAATTCATGTCTTCTGTCTTCTAGCCCAGTGCCTCTTAAAATTTAAATATCATTTCACTCCAGTTCATGCAGACCATTTTCACTATAATCAATCTTTTGAAATGTGTTTTAGAATTTCTCTCCCCAACATCTTTTAATAAAAACCCCTCATTAATTGCCATTTATGGAAACCTTAAATGAAAAAAATATCTGCAGACCTCTAAACCTAGAGACACTCAATTTGATTAAAAGCACATTTTCAAGTCACCTGCTTCTAGTTGCTTAACTGACTGCCTACCACAGACAATCAATGGATAGAATCTTGGGAGTTACTTAGTTTCAATATTTCCCACACACACTCATTTGCTGAATGCATTGAGGGAAGTATACATTTTAGCTGACTAGGTATTTAGGAGTGGAAAAGAGTAGCTCCAATCATAATTCTTTTTTCTATTTTAATTTCCACGTGCTGAGGAAACTTGTCTATTTATCACCTATCTCAGACAAACAACCTTACTGCTTAAAGGATGTTTAGCTTCTCAGAAACTGATGACTAATAAATCACTGTAAAGTTATTCCAACATGGAAAATAAACATTCTTTATAACTCTGCAACACTTTTAACTCAACACCAAGGTTTTCTCTTAATGAAACAGCAATTTTTATAGGAATAAGAGCAGTTAGTAAACTTTGATTGAAAATCAGAGTTAAAAGTTTACATATTTTCATGCTGCCGATTGAAATAAAAACTGCAAACAAACATCTTCACTTTCTTTGCGTGAAATAAACACATAGCTTTTTTTTTTAATTGAATATCATGGTCCCCACGGTAAAAAAATACGGCTTTGCCCTAATATTGTAAGTAAGGAGTTTCTGAAAAATAACAGAATAAAATGTATTAAAAAAACACAAAAAGCTTTTACTCCAGGCTATTATAATGAAGAAAAAGTGTTCCAAATGTGAACTAATGAAGTACAAAGTAATGAATATTTAATTTGTATAATTTACCAAAGTGCTTTTAGAAATCAGAGCTACATTCTTCATAAACATAATGTTCATTAGGCCTTAACTGTAGTTCGCATGCAATTACCATATCGCTCCTGTATAACTTCAGCATCCTATGGCATTGAGTAAAACCCCTCTGAGACTATCTTGAGGGCAAAGAGAGAAAAGGAGCAGAAAAACTGTTGTGGCTGGGAACTTTGAATAGCATACATTTGACAAGGAAAATTTAGAAGATTTTGCATACCTCAGGAGGGAGCGGCCAGCACTGTTCACCTGGAATTTCTACACTTCTGGCAAGAGCATTTTGAAGGGTTTACAAAAACACAAAATTAGTTTGATGGCTCAGTAGGACTCATTATCACATTCTTAAAATAAGAGGAGAGCTACTTAAAATCTGACTGATAACATATTAGTTCAAGCCGAGCAGTTTTCAGTAGAAACAAACCCGAGATGTGATATGAATTTTAATATGACTGCTAATGTGGCTCACATAGACTTTAGAGCCCGCAAACCTGTTCCCCTTGTCTATTATTATAATAGGAGATGACTGGTTTTTTTTCTCTTCAAGCACATCTCCTCTTCCTCTCTATTATTTTATCAGTTTGGCAACAAAATTACCCCTGCCATTATACGGTGAGATAAAAAGTTTAATTAAAATTAAAAAAAATATATCTAGAGGAAATCTGTAAAATGAATGATATTCCAATATTTTTAAAGTCTGGAAATCACTTGTAATAAAGTAAATTTGACAAAAGAGATTTCATAACTTTGAAAACTCTCTTTCCCCACTCCCTTTGCTTTGTGACATTTCTCTTCGATTATTCTGCCTCTACATAATTCAACATGCAAGAAGTCATTAAAAATTGTTCCATGGTCAGTCTGGTCTATTATTACTAATTTCAGCACAGGCCATCCAAGGAGAGTCACACAGCACTTTTAAATGTAACAAAGATATCCACTTCCTTGGAAAATGGGCTATTTACGTGATTGATAATAAAAGAATAATAGCACTTCCTTAGAGAAGCAAAGGGTTCAGGATAAAATGGAGGGACAGAGTACCGATTTAATATGGAAATCATTAGCACATAGGCCTGCCAAGGATTTCCATTAAAGTGTTTAGAGAAAAATGATTTTGACAAATTATGTATTTTATGAGCAAAAATATGCAACCTGCTGCATTTGGCACTCTGTCCTTCCATTCCTGAAAGAAAGGTAAATTGCCTTTGCTGTGAGTCACTGTAATTGGATTCCAATCCGGGCAACAGCACTGTCGATTAGCTGAGCTGCCCACCTGGAAGCAGTTGGTGACAGCTGGCAGGTGTGGCCTTCGGGGAGCTCCTGCCTATTGGACTTCGATCCCGTCTGAGTGAAGGGAGACTCTCTCAGGAGAGTATTTTGGCAACTTGAGGTTATCATTTAAGAAATCTATTGGCAAGGATTTTGCATTTTAGCTTGTCATTTGGAGAAGCAGAAAAATTCAAGTTCACTTTAGAGTAGGAATAAGCTCATAATTGAGATGCCCAGAGTGAATGCATTCTGGGACTAAATCCTGCAGGAAGAATTTCATAGGTTATCAGGCTCTACACAATAAAAGGATTATGGAATTTTTGTGCCAGACATGGAAAAAAAAAAAAAAAAACCTTTTTATCTATCTTGACCAGAATAAATGAATTGGAGAATAAAGACAACCATTCAGATAATTTGATGGACCCACAACATTTTATAGAACTGGAAGGAAATTTAAAGCATTTCAAGTTGCTGAGTTTAAAGCTTAAACAAATAATCTAGTTGAGGACACCCAGTGGTTAAATGACAGCATAGGAGGAAAATGTAGCAGTAAGACTTGTGTCTTTAGGAATGAATGAGACCACCAGGGAGGGAGAGAGGAAAGCTCTGGGGCAAGAGAAAAGTAAGAGAGAAGGAGGGGTGATTGACATGGTGTTTGAATTGAGGAGACCATTCATATTCATATGGTCTTTATTTCGTCTAGGAGGAGGTAAGACTCCCGTTTGTCAAGGGTGAAGGACATGTATGTGGATTTGGGAACTTTATGAGAATAGAAAGACCAGGAAAGTACTATAGCAAAAATTGCATGTAGTTACAGTCAACTCAAGATAAATAATTGCCCAGCAATCATGATAGGTCAGTGGATGTTGGATAACATGGCTTAGTTATAATGGTAGCTGGCATGATTGTGTGACCTTTTTCTGTAATGCTAAGCAGCAAATAGTAAGAGAGGAGTGGTCTGATGACTGCCATTACTCAAGGCTGTAAATGGCCATGATGGATATTTTCAGGTTCTCAGTGGCCTTTAAAGTACCAATAGCCAGGGAACCTGGCTGGTTCAGTCAGAGGAGCATGAGACTCTTGATCTTGGGGATGTGGGTTCAAGCCCCATGTTGGGTGTAGAGATTATGTAAAAAAAAAAAAAAAAAAAAACCCAAAAAAACACAAAACTTTAGCAGGGCGCCTTGGTGGCTCAGTTGGTTAAGCCTCTGATTCTTGGTTTCGGCTCAGGTCATGATCTCATGGTTTGTAGGTTAGAGCCCCACATCAGTCTCTGTGCTGACAGCATGGATCCTGCTTGTGATTCTCTCTCCCTCCTCGTTCTACCCCTCCCCTGCTTTCTCATTCTCTCTCTCTCAAAACAAATAAATAAAATTTAAAAAATACTTGGAAATTTATTTGGAACAAATTTGGAAATCACAAGACCAATGATTTGTGAGGCTAGTGTGTTTGATGCTTCTACATAATGAACTTATTGTTGATTAAAAAAATTCAGTTACATTTTATGCTAAAGGTTTCAATACCAGAGAATATTTTCATCAAAATATATCTGAGGGTTTTAAATTTCTAGATAATTATCTCAGATCTCTACTTTATGATGCGCCTATATAGAAGCCAAAAACCAAATCAACAAACAAAAGAGACAAAAATTAAAAGACAAGTGTTAATTCATTGTGAATTACTAACCTAGGAAGATTATAAAACATGGTGCCTGAATTCATCTAACAGACCAGATAGCTCCAGGCTCGACCATTTAGAATGATATTAAGGGAGAACTTTTAAGAAGGAGGAGGTATTTTCTGAATAGTAATCTTTCAGTTATTCTCACATATCTCTTGTTTGTGTCTAATAAACTGGTACAATCTATGATGTAAATGCACTTGGTATGGGGTTTAAATAGCCTACCGATAATATCAAGTCCCAAATATCTATTTTCAATGTGTAGAAAATATATTTATAGTTAGTTAATTATGGTTTAGAAACTGTTTTGGATAAGAATGAAGCCATTATTAAAGATCAGTAAATAAACCATCTACATAATTGCTTTGGGGACAAAGCTGTTTTTGCAGGGCTATCAGCACCAGGAAGGTGGCAGGAAATGTGGGAAGTCAATAAAATCTCTACTCTGGGACTCAGGAGAGCACAGTAAAACCAACAAACCAGCGATTTTAGTTGATAGGCTGATTTTGTTTCTAGGTCATCAGTACTACCACTAAGCCAAAACCAACTTCCTTCCCAGATTTTATTTCCCAGGCTTAAAAAATGGTTGAAGACCCTTTTGAGAGACACTAAGCTTCCAATGCCCAAATATGACTTTACTTCCTGTATAAACTTCCGGTAGCCATAGAAAAGTGTAAAACTGCACTCTGATAATGATAAAAATTATGAACTAAACCTGTTGCCCACGTTATGAGCTCTAATGGTAACCTGTAGCTCCATGATAATGTATTTATCTGCTTTTGACCCCCACTCCCAATTGACAGGAGGAGTTCCTTAGGTGATTGGAAACAACCTCAGTGGGAGCCTGCTCCAGCTGTGACCCATAACCTACGCAGACAGAGAAAGTCTCACTGACCCGGTGCACTTGCCACCTCTGGGCCTGCCCACTCTCCACCTTGATTGTGTACTGTCCTTAACAAACGCGGCTCAGGTCATGATCTTGTGGTACATGAGTTCAAGACCAACATCTGGCTCATGCTGCTGTCAGCACAGAGGCCACTTCAAATCCTCTGTCCTTTCTCTTTGGTCCTTCTCCACTTGCCTTCTCTCTCAAAAGTAAAGAAAACATTTAAAACATTGCTTTGTGCTTACTGCTTTCCTTCAGGCTGTCTTTATTCACATGCAGATCCTCCTGTCTTTCTTGGGGAATCCAAGAGTTCAGACTTCCATTCACTCAATGCAAAATCTGTCTTGGGGAATCCAAGAGTTGAGGACTTCAGTCACACCTTGCAGACTCCCAGTTGCCTGTTTCTCCTGTTGAGTCACGCATTACTCTATAAACCCAAGGTGTATTGAAATTAAGGAGAGAATTTGAGGTGCACTGGCTCCCAAACCAAGGCTTCAGTAAAACCAATTCTCCAACATGCAGTCTAAGCTTCTTTCTTTTAAACGATACTTTTGAGAGTCAGGATCTTGGGGCTGGATTTGTCCCAGCTAAATGAAGAGGAGGAAAAAATATCTATCAATATCTATATCTATATCTGTATCTATATTTATATCCATATCATCTATAGCCATATCATCTATAGCCATATCATCTATATCTATATCTATCTATAATCTATCTAACCCATATCCATATCTATACACACATACAAAGAAACATGTCTGTAAAATTGTTTTAAACTCCTATTTTATTGTACCAATATAAATGACAGACCTGGTTTACCTTTTCCAACTTATAAAATAGAAGGGATACAGTATTTATTTCTCTAACTGCTTTAAATCATAGCTAATGATAAGTAATTACAAGTAATCTCTCAAGATGAAAAACATCATTTAAGAACATAATTTTTATGACTTAAATTTTTCATTACTCTAAAGGTACAAAAAGACATCTTATATCACTGTGGGAAAATTGCCTTTCCTTAAATCTCTCTGGTCAAAATGAATTTTGTCTCAGGCTAGTTTGAGACAAATGCGGCCATGACTAGTAGCCTACACTGTTACTGCCGTTGGGTCACGTGGAGAACTGTAGCAGTTAAAGCCCAGCAGTATTTGTGTTGTGCCCGAATCGCGAGTCCCAGAGACCTCCAAGGAGCCGGCACTGTTGCAAGTACAAAAGGGTCTTTATTACAAGCTCGAGCAGGGGCTTACCCGCCTACCAGTGTCATGGCAGCAAGGTGAAGCAAAGGACAATAGCGAACAGGGTTTTGAAGGAGTAAGGGATGGGGGTGTTATACATGTAGCATCATCACATAAGCACCAATTACAATTACAGCTTTGACCATTCAGTATCTGTGAGGTGTTCATTACTTTTGGTGGGACCGAATCATGACTTTTGAGAATCCTTTGAAAATGACCAATTATGAGGTGAGTTCAAAGGCCCACGTGGGGTTCAGGCAAGCGGTGAGAAATTGGCTAGTTTGTATCTGCAGTTCCCAGACTTGACTCAGACCATAGGAGTGTTTCTTTTTTCTTTTTGATTAGCTGAACTGAGGGCGGTCTGAGGATGGCTTTAGCCTTGAACAATCTGAGGCTTTTCCTGGGACTGGGACTGGGGCTACTGGCAGCCAGAGGTTTCTCTTAGTGGAGGACTTAATTTTTGGCTCTTCATTTGCTCTGTGTCAAAAAGCATCCGTGGAACCTTTGTCGTTAGTCTAACAACAAAATGAACCTAAGCCATATTTTGGAGAGGCAGTGGTCTAATACAGTGGTTAAGAACACAGGCTTCGTAGTCTGATAGACTCTATTACCACAAAACACTGAATATAATCCAAAATATCTGCTCCCTGCAGATTTTTCCCTATGGGCCATCCCTAAAGCCCATCACCCACCTTACTGTCTTCATCAATGAAAGGTGAGTGAAAGTGACAGAGCTTTAAGATCCATTTTATGGTTAGCCGCACATGCTCTTTTTCCTCTGTTGGGAGACCAACAATATCACAGATAAAGGCCACTCCTCACCTCAAATCCCTGAGTGAATGATATGTGGAGCAGGGCCAAACCCTCCTGTAGCCAATATTAACATAAATGAAATCAATCAATCAATAATAAATAAATTTTGTTAGTCTAATCCACTGAGATTTTGGGATATACTCACCGTCAAACTAGCCTATTCAGAGTATTATAGAAATTGTGCTGAAAGTAGAGTTCCCTGCCATTAAGAAAAAAAAAAAAAAGCCTGAAGTAAGTGAACTGTTTGGGGGCTGGCCAGAAAGTGGCAAAGAAGCTGTTGTTGCAGGCAGGAAGCCATCGTATGCAGTAGTGAAACATTTAGCAATACTGTTGCCCACAGTAGCTTGGAAAGCAGGTAATGTATTTAATTAACTTGTGGCTTTGGGTGAAGGAATTGGAAAATAGAATGTTTATAGTATAAATTGTTCACTGTAAGTTGTATTTGACAAGCTACTGAGATGCCCTTAGGAAAGGATGGATTGATTTGCAAGAAGTAAAAATGAATGGAGAGAGTCCAGTTAATGTTAGCGTTAATTTTTTTTAAATGATAAAACTGAGAAAATCTTTGAGCTACAAAGACTGATTAAACCCAGGTTTTTGGCAAAAACCAATGCAAATGTGTGGCTGCCATGTTCTTTGTTGAAGTCTGAATCAATTCAACTGGTGTCCAGAAAATCTTTTCAAATGGAAAACATGGCTCAGGGCAAGAGACTTCCAGGCTCTCCCTCAAAAGCCTGATAGGCTAGAATTATTAGCAATTAAAGAGGGGCATATCTGGAAAAGAACTGGAGCTGTGGCTACTGGCATATGGGACTGACTGGAATTTGTTTAAATAGATACAGAGCTAGTCTTTTGTAGGCAAGAAGTGGGTTGCAGTTGTCACAGGGCTTCTAAGGAAGGCAGTGTCCAATGTATATTTTAGATGTAGCCAAGGGGGAAAAGGAAAACAAAGGGTCATCTGGAGGGCAGAGGCAAGGTCACTGAAAACAATAACCTGGGGAATTACTCCTAGGGAACAAAAGCAGTTAACAAAGGATTGTCCCCTCCCTTTGGTGTAGGAGGCTCTTTGCAACAACCACCCAGTGTCATTCCAGAGCTCTTACAGTCAATGACTGCTGTGTGATTTCCTTTGTCTTCTTTCCAAACAGGAGAATTTGTTGCTATTTACCTGCTCCTGTGCCACCAAAATATGCCAGATCTCTCTCTCTGGGAAAAAAGCCCCAATTTATGGCATTTTCCCATTTCTGAGTGTAGATAATTTCAACCATAGCCAACTTTAAGCTACTAATGTGACATTTGCAAAACTCCTGAAAATGTAACAAGAACTCTCCTAAGGAGACCCATGCCAGCTCTCACACACCATTGGTATGTGCCTGAGGCAAACTGACTTATTTTTATTCGTTATTGGTTAATTGCTCGTGGGTTTCAACACCACAGGATACCCAGACCCGATATAGACGCTATCACAAAATCCTAGTCTTTCAGTCTGGTCTTACATTAAGATACAACTTTGGGGTTGATTCCAGTAAAGAAAGAAGCTAATATCTGTAACCCCATTTAAAGACTTTGAGGAAATGTAATAGTGTCCAAATTACGTGCTACCTCTCTATGGGTCCTTCTACATGGGACCTACATTCTACTAGAAAACATCTAGAATACTTCCCCATTCTACTGATGTCAGACTTGCGCAGGTGGCTTGTTCTGGGCTATGAGAGGAACAGATACGAGTTTCTGCGCAGAACTCTGTGGTCCATTACCATCTCTGCCATGAGAGCAGCAGGCTGGATCCTGGAATAAGTAGGGTAGGAGTCAGAGCCAGCAAGTAATAAATGCACCCATGTAGTTTAAAACCACAGAGGGCTTATTGTTTTTACTTATTTATTTATTTATTTATTTATTTATTTATTTATGCTTTTAACCACAGATTGCTTGACTGATATTAACTAATAGTATTGTTAAGATAATTCCTTCTCCCAGCCTCTCCTGTAGGAAATGGGATAATGATACCTACCTCAGACGTTTTGTGATGACTGAAAAAGTTAGTATTTGAAAGTGTCTGACAGAGAGGAACCCATCATTCGCACTGATCAGTATTTGTTGTGAGGTGGAGATGAGGGTGATGATGACGTCCTATCGTTAGGATTTCATCCTGTGAATGTTGTACATGAGTAGCATTCATCTTCAGGAAAACCCCAAGAGAACTTTCTGTTTAATGAAATAATTGTCCATGAAAGCCTTCAGATAATAAACATCTTATCAATATTAAGTCTTAACAGAGTCATAAGACCTGAGTTGGAGCCCAATATTATCACTTAAAATCCACATAATCTTGGACAAACAGCTTCACCTTCTAGAGCTTCTGTCTCTTCCGTTAATGAGCCTGATAACATCTGCCCTGGTCCAACTCAAGCGATCATTAGCGAAATGCATGAATTTTATCTGAAAGCACTGTATACACTCTCAAGTGCTATAGTAATGTAAGAACTTATGAATACTTTATAACTTACTATCTACTTGGTTTTCCCTATTTCTGTTCTACGTGTCTTTAAAAAAATCTCCTCTCTGTCTCCTGCTTTCCCAAGGCAAAGACTTGAATCTTTTCTCAATATGTCAGTTGATGCAAAGAAAAATGCAATTTTGCCTCTATTAGCTGGAACTATTACTCTAATTCTCCTTCACCGACAAATATCATATGTTTGCACGTATAGGAGGATTAGGAGGAACTTGACGGAGGAACAAGGGGGAGAAGAAGGGCGGAAATGGTGGGGGAAAGGGAGAGAGGCAAACCATAAGAGACTCTTGAATGCTGACAAAAACTGAGGACTGATGGATGAGGGGGGGAGGGGGGATGGGCATGGAGGAGGACACTTGTGGGGATGAGCACTGGGTGTTATGTGGAAACTAATTTGACAATAAACTATTTGTAAAAAAAAAAAAAAGAAATAAATAAAACATTAAAAAAAAATAATTCTCCTTCACCAAAACAACTCTGTGGGCTACACTGTGCCAGATCATTTCCAGGGAGTTGGAGAGTGCACGTTCCCACAGTGAATTGATGAGGCCAGTTTCCTTGGTGCACATGATGAGATTCAGTCCCAGAGTGAATACTCCAACTTTCTGGGGAGAAAATTGCAGCCTTCGAAGCAGGCTAGTAACCACCGCTGATGCTTTCCTGTGAGCTTCTAAGAGGCATAAGTTAAGTGCTACAAGTAAGCTTAGAAGGGATAGTGTGACCTCAGGGAAATATTTTTTCAAATTGTGCACAAATTGTGCCAATATGTATATATATATATATAGTGACATTGAATGGGCATGCAGTTTCATTACTAGACTTAATACTATTCTATACATTTTAAGAGGATTTTTTTTAATCAAGAAAAATATTGATTTTAAGAAATGATCTATTGGTATAAAATAAGTCTGGAGTCAGACCAACCTTGAGTTTAAATCCTGTCTAGGCCACTTATTAGCTGTGTGATCTTGTGCAAGTTACTTAATCTCTCTGAATTTCTGTCTCTTCATCTGTAAACTGGGAATAATAATAGGATCTCTTTCATTGAATTGAATGAGGATTACTGAGCAATACAAGTATTTAGCACATGCCTCGGCTGATAGTTACAGTACAAATTCTATTATAGTTTACAGAGTTACTTGTTTTTGTTTATGCACACCTGACCAGATTCCCTTTTAGACTTTGTCTGCTTATTTGCTTTCCTCACTCTGTCTTCAAAATAGCCCTTTTCTTCCTATTTATTACTACTGATATTCACAACCACTAACTGGCCTAAACTGTTTTCTGAATAGGCAACATTCCACACGGGGTCTTTTCTATTCTTAGTTGTGTGATGAGACGCAGAAGCACATACTACTCTTGCCCACACCAGTAAGAATCTATGGAGAATGCATTAGAAAAATTTTCTTTCATTTTTGTCAATTGCTGCTTCCTGTTTATGTATTCATTTTATAGGTTGATTCCTCTTTATTGTTAATTAAACCCTTAAATTACCATCCAAATTGGAATTTAAGTAAAATGTCAAAGGCATTTACATTTCAAAACTAGATATTCCATAAGTACAATTAATCTCAGAGCATTAAAAAGAAAGGAAAATCACATTAGTGTTAAAATCCTAGGCCCAGCAAGAAACGTAGCTTGTGAAAATAAGCTATTTATGTGGTAGCAAGCATTAGCCAGGGCTTGAAGCAAAAAGTTCTACCTATGGGGAGACTGTAGGAGCCCCCTGCTGAAGGGATGGAGCGTGAGAAAATAAATAAAGTTGAAGCAAATAATGAACATGAAGCACTCCTCCCCACTTCATTTCCAGACCGATTATAAATTGTCTTTAATCATAATCTCCAGTATTAGAAATCTCATCAGTTTATTTTTATCATGTGCTAGCATATTCTTGCTCCTTCCTGGGAATAAATGATCTGTTTTGGCCCAAGCCTTTTCATTTTGCAAAATTACTATTCCTTTTGCATCTCTCCTGCTGCTCCATATTACTCTAGAATATTTGTTAAGTACAGGAAAAATTCATGTTTTCCCCCTGCTTGTCAGGTCTAATGTGGAGGAAGGACTAATGAAAACCATTTTTCATGCTTATTCAACAGAAACCGTTAACATGAAATGAATGAAATGCTTTCTGCTTAAATTGAAACCTGCCCAAATGTTTCTGTAGAGAGTCTCTTTCTCTTCTTTTTTAAACTAAATAAGCTGACCTCCTATTTGTTTGGATAACAATTTCTCCAATTTCCCCAGGAGCAAATTACTGAACAGTAAAGTCAACATGTTGACTAGGCCTTCACAGCAGCGTTAACCATCTGGACTGTGAAAGAATTGGTCCAATTTGAGGTAAGAAGCACAGTCTCTGTGATGCCGTCTGGCCTCCCATGGCACTCACAGTCCACACTGCCTCTGATCTGGCTTTTGGATGAGGCAGAAAGACAGCAAAAGCTCAGAAAGTGGAGTGGGAAGATGGGGTCCTGGAAACCCCTGCTTCTTCCTTCAGTGGGCTTCAGTTCGTTCTTATTTCAGAGGACAGTTCTCTGTGGTAGGCCTCTTTGCTCAAATCCATATTCTGAGCTCACTGAAACGGAGTACGATCCAGACCGGGGGGCTTACAGATGGGGTTTAACATGAGGAGAGCGGGAGAGGCAGAGCAGCGGGCAGAGGCCGCTGAGCTTGCACTTGAGAAAAACATGCCCTTCATAGGTCAAGCTGGAATACAGCAAAGCCTTGGCAAAGGAGGTGGGTGTTAAGGGTGAACCAGGTGTTGATCATAGGTTTGGAACCAAAGGAGTAAGAAGAGGTGAATTTAGACTAGAATGTGGAAGGCAAATTTTAGTGATTGACCAATCTCAAGAGCATCTGTGAGAAAGGAGACAATTAGGATAATCAAGAATGTTAATGACAAGATCATGATCAATGAAAATGAGACTCCTCAAAACCCAAATTCTTCCTATTTCACACTTGCCCCTGTACCTGCTCAGCTCATCATGGCATGGGAGAAGTGTGCAAGTTCACTGACTGCTCCAATGTTAAGGGGTCCCTCAGAGCAGCCTGGAAATCATATTCACTCATCTGCAAGTCTAGATGATAAGTCAGCACCTTTTCTCTCTTCAAACCTCCTTCATTCTACTTCTAGTTGTTGATTTTGATTCCTATTTCACTGAGAAAGTAGAGGCAATCAGAAGAATGCCCCACATGTTCCGCACCAGCATAGCTAACCACCTGCCTGTGTTTGTACACACACACTTTGACATTTTTCTACTTCAATAGATGAAGCCACTATACTCCTCTCAGAGACAAACACCCTCCCCAACATATCAGATCCTATTCCTTCTACACTAATAGAGACAATACCCCAGAGTTGCCTCTTCCCCCTGCAGGGTGTTCCTCTGTTCTCACTCTGGTAGATCATTCTCATCAGCAGAAAGCTGTGCTGAGTTTCTCCCACCTCCCATCCCATTTTTCTGCTCCTAAAGAACTCCAATTGCCTTTTGTTTTCACCATTCCACAAAATGGCTCCTTTCATGGTTAGTAATGGCCTCCATGTTGCTAAACAAAAGGCCAGTTATTAGCCCTTATTTAGTCTATGTATTCGGTCAAATAGCAGAATTTGACAGTGCTGATAACTCTTTCCTTGCAACACCTTTTCCACATAGTTTCTGGAACACTACACACTGCTGATATTTTCTCCTAATTCATAGCTGCTACTTCCCAAGCTCCTTTGTCCTACTCATTTACCAAACTTACAAAGATTGGAGTGCCCCAGAGCTCCAGCACCTCTTGGAACCCCCCCAGCTCAGCCCTTGGGCTTTTTCTCTTCTCCAACAACACCAACCTGTTAGGTATCTATCTTATTGTGTCAGGTAGCTGTAATTCTATCACGATGTTGATGATTCCTAAATTTATCTCTTTTAACTCCAGACACACATACTGAACAATCTACTTAACATCTCAACTTGGATGAAAAATTTAGTGTTTCAAAACCAAACTCTTGTTATTGTGCCTTGAATATATTACTTCTGAAGTTTCTAATTAGTAAGTGACAACTCCGTTCTTCCAATATACCTCCTCTCTAAAATCACCATTCAACCCATCAATGTATCTTATTAATCCTACCTTCAAAATACACTCAGAATCCCACTTCTGCTGTAGTAGTAGCAGCTGTCATTTCTTTTTCTGGATAATTGCAATGTTCTCTTACCTGCTTTGCTATTTTTGCATTTGCCCCCAGTAGTAAACATTATTATGACTGCTCACTGAAATTAGGTTCCTTTCCCTCCTGGGAGGACTTTATTTCCTGGGACTTCTGACTAGCTCTTGAGAATGGAATGTGAGTCGAAGCAAAAGTCCTCCATGGACTTTCCAGTTGACATCCCCCTTGTCAGTGAAGATGTCAGCTGAGTGTTGTGATAATAAAACGACAAGTAGAGGCAGCCTGGATCACTGAATCACCATGCAGAAGACATCTGCCTGAAGCATCACTGGACTTCCATCAAATTTTGAATGAGGGTAAGTCAAATCATGTGCTTGTGTTTTTCTTGGAGTAAAACCCAATGTTTTTAGAGTAGCCTGTAAGACCCTATATTATTTTCACTGTTTCCTCTCTATCCTTAACTCTGATTATTTTTCTTTATGCTCACTCTACTGGAATACTGCCTCTGGCTAGCCTTAGTATGCCATGTACATTTTGGCTTCAGGACCTTTGTTCTTATCATTTCCTCTGCCTTCAGTGTTCCCAAGGTATTTGTATGGCTGCTCCTTTATCTTCCTTGCGTCTATTCAGAAATGATACCACCAACTTACCACCAGTTTTAACAGCTTATCCACCCTTGGAACTCCCCAGCTTTTTGTGTACCTTTGCTTCCTCTTTAGTATATATCACCATCTGACATATTATATATTTTACTTGCTTATTTGTTGTCTGTCTTCCCCAATTAGAATGGATGATTCATTACTTTTCTTGCTGTTGATGTCCCCCACCGATCTATCATCGGTGCCTAAAACAATGCCTAGCATGTAGCAGGCAAACAATAAATGCTTGTCAAATGGATGAATGAATGAATGAAACTTCCTTTCTCCAACTGCAACATCTAAAGATGATAGATGCCTATTAATGGGCTATGAATGGAATGTGTGCAACATAACTTCAGAAATTCACATCTTAGCCTCCCTAAAAAATAAAAGTAATGGACAAAGAGTTGCCAGTGGGAACCAGAGCCCATATGTAGCTTATATCCAAACCAAAGAGAGCAAGTTGTAAATTTTTAACTACTTACAATTAAAATAAACAGCAGTAGGCAAGGACTTGATTTTTTTCTATAATTGAATCTATTCATTTTTATAAAATACCTACAATGAAATCTGGAAAGGATATTACACAGCCCATTAGTATATAATAATCGATGCAGAAAATATATTGCACAATAAATAGAGTAGTGAATGAGGCGGAGATTATGTGTGTGGCGTGTGTGCGTATGTAAGCGGGAGGTCAATAAGTGATTATGAATGTCCACCTCATGTTAAAGTTGTCACCCAGTTGCAGCTGTTTGCTATTTACACATACAGCTATTTTTATATCCACAGTTCAACCAGCAAAGTTCAAGACTTTAATGTAAAAAAGTGACCAAGTAAAAAAAAAAAAAAAAAAGGAAGCTTTTGAGAATATGACATGCCCCAAATGCTTGATAAATTTAGTACTATCTGTTAAAGGGTTTCTGTGACCTATGAACAGACTGCCATACCTAGCCATTGGGAGAGACTAATTGAGCATTTTTCTTGGGTTTTGTTTGGATGCAGAATCTGAGTGGCAAGAATATGCACTTGAGTTGTGTAGAAAATCAGACAGCATAAGGGTCTTACGCATAGGAAATGAGCTTGTATTTCTGTGGCCTACCAGCCTAGAATTTACTTCTGTCCAGCACTGCCTTTGTAGTCCGAGACTAATTTTCAGCTGAATTTTTGGGGTTGTATGAAATTGAGGTATGCCCTTGGGACTTTGTAAGTATGAGCTATTTGCCAGTCAAAAAAGACAATGCTTACTTTTTGGAGAATTAGTTATGAGGCAGTGTTGGAGTAGTCCAAGGACACCCAGGTTCTTGCACTTGCTCTGGCAAAAATGACATCACTTTTCTGACACTGTTCCTTTACCAGACAGGGTGAAATGGCTATTCAGACTAACTCCCGGGGATTTAGTGAGCTCCAGATAAGATAAGAAATATCAAGGGCTGTAAACAAATTTCTAGAAAAATCCAAAAATATAATATATGGCATCATATATTGCTGAGGATCTCAGTGATCCAGTTATTTTCCATAGTAAACTTTCCCTCCAAATCTAGGCAGAGCCTCATCACCTTTACTCCACACACAATGTATTATTTGACAAATTAGGGGGAGTGAAAATTTACTTAAGAATGTAATTAGAATGTCGTATTCTTTAGCATCCTTTGAATTCAGAACAGATATGATGTTCAAGAATAAATGAAATCTAACATTTTATCTACTTAAACGAACAAACTTGTGATTTGATTTTTTGCTTCATTTCTTGTTGGCTCTAATTATGGCTACTTGCTGAGTAATCATTAAGACCCTTGCTTGATTATTCTGACAAGGTCATTCAGATATGTCTAAATGTCTCAAATGGTTTCGTACACAAACATCAGCTTTCTACACGTGATGAAAAGGTAAGATTATAATTGGAAAACACTTGCCCAAGGAGGAAGAATATAACCTCCAATATGTCACATAAATTTATTTAAGAGAAGAGTTGCTGGAGTTTGGAACATATATTATTCCACAGATTTTCATGTATAAGCACAGATAATTAGAGGGAAGTTTCTCTGCAGAGTGTTTGCATCTAGTCTTGGCAATTTATATATTTTCTGAAGTCTTTAGAAGAGGAATAAATAAAAATTACATCCCTAACAGGAAGAACGATTATTTAGATTTATCAGTGTCATTTCTCCTACTTACTCTTTAACCTGCCCTGACTCTTCCTTTTACTTTGTGCTTTATTATTTTCTTACATAGAAAGGTCCTTGACTTTTCTAACACATGGATATCCGGCTTTTCCAGGTTTCTTTCTTTCTCCTCAGATCAATATGACAAGAGACTCAGAAAGCAAAGAGTCAAGCTTACACAGAAACTTCCTGGATAGTAGAGGAAGGCCCTACATTCCCTAGACAATGGCCCTTCTGCAATTGGAAAGTCTATGAACATATACAGATTAATTTTTTATTATGCTCTGTTTGTAAAAGACATAGAAAACCTGAGAATTTTTCATTGTGGCCCTCACGCTTGGCAGGTTTCTTTCATCTGCTAGTTGATCTTGCACATAATCTTAGTTTCCAACTGTGTTTCCATCCACCCAGGTAAAGGCTGTACTGTGCAAACAATGGCTGCTAATCTGTAGGAGCAATCCTCTTTCTTTGAGGAACCATTTTAAGCAACAGTCCCCAAAGCCAAGTGAACTTCAGTTGACCGTTCGTTTCCTCCTTGTAAGTACTATACAAAGTTACACCCTCTGTCCCCAAGCTAGGATATTCCTTTAGAGACTTTTCATGCCTGACATTTTTGAATACAGATTTTATGATAATGGTGCCTCGGTCGATTTTCTTTCATGTGCTCATCTAAACACAACGGGAACCACAAGAGGAAATGCGCTGTGCCGTGATGAGTATGGAAGGCTGTATAATGGCCACCAAAGATATGGAAGTCCTAATCCCTGGAACCTGTGAATACTACCTGACGTAGTAAAAGAGACTTTGCAGAGGTATTAGGTTAAGGATCTTGAGGTGGGGACTTAGATCATCTGGGTGGGCCCAGTGTAATCAGAAGAATTCTTGTAAGAGGGAGGCAGAGGGAGAATGTACAGGAAGGAAACGTAATGTGACCACACAAGTAGGGCCTGGAGTGATGCAACCAAGATCCAAGGGATGCTGCCCGCCCCTGGAGGCTGGTAGAGGCAGGTAACCTGTTCTCCCCTAGAGCCTCCCAAGGGAGTATGGCTCTGTTGACCCCTTGAATTTGGCCAGTGAAACTGATCTTGAACTTTCGACATCCAGAACTGTAAGAGAAGAGAGGTTGTTATTTTAAGCCACCAGGTTTGCGGAAATTTGTTGTAGCACCCATAAGAAACTAATTTATAGAAAGCCCTATTACATGGCAAGCCACATATTTTGGAGACTGGGTATTTATAAAACCAACTGTACATAGTTAGGGACATTTTTTGGTATCTAATTACACTTCTATTTCCTTCCACACTGGTCCACGTGAAATTATTTATTTGTCATCAAAGAGGAGAAAATAGCTTTGCATTTCATGTTTTGTAGAATGTAGTCTGAAAAAAAAAATTCTTACACATCAAGTGCCCAGTTTGTTACAAAAAGAGAAAGTGGTAGATTGTACTACTAATCTCCAATATCCATCCCCTTGAACTTGGGCAGAGCCATGTGACTTAGTTTGACTAATGAAATGTGACGGGAAGTCCCACATGCCCTTTCCATGTGGAAGCTTTAAGAGACAACGTGTCCTAGGAGACAAAGTGTGCTTCCCCCTTCTCTTTTCTTCTTGCAGCAGTCAGTTATCAGCAGTGCTGCATGCCCCTGAGGGAGGCTGACAATGAGGAGCAGAGACCCAGCTCATCATGATGGGCATGTAGTGTGAGTAGGAAATACAAACAACAGTAATGACAAAGACAGCAGTAACAGAAACAACTTTGGTATTTTGAGCGTAGGAGATCTGGGGACTTTGTTACTGGAACACAATTTAGAGGATCTCAACTGACACGCAGAAATAGCCTTTCTTGTTTTCAAGTCCACCTCCCTGGTTAATTCTAGAATCATCTCAAGCATTCATATATATTAAATAGAAAGTCCCTCCACCTCGTGTTTCCTTCACAATATTTCTCAAAATATCCTTTCCTAGCCATGGCCACTGCCAACAGCTATGTTCAGCAACTTCTCATTTTACTCTTGAGCCACTACATTTATTCTTGAAGTGTGCCTCCATACTCAGACCCTTCTCTGTACAGTTTCTCCTGCCAACAGGTGCTAGGTCACTCTTCAGTAAATGCTGCCCTATGCAAAATCCACTGTTGTGCACTACGGCCTGAATGTGTGTGTCTCCCCCCCCCCCATCCCCACCCCAATTCATATGTTGAAACCCTACTCCCCTGCCCCTCAAATGGGATGGTTTTAGGAGGTGGAGTCTTTGGAAGGCAATCAGAATTAGACAAGAATGTGAGGGTGAGACCCTCATGAATGGCATTAGTACCCTTACAAGAGTCAGGGAGAGCTGGGGTGCCTGGGTGGCTCAGTTGGTTAAGCGCCCGATTTCAGATCAGGTCATGATCATGGGTTTTGTGAGTTCGAGCCCCTCATGGGGCTCTGTGTTGGCAGCATGGAGCCTCCTTGAGATTCTCTCTCTCTCCTTCTCTCTGCCCTTCCCCCACTCACACAGTCTCTGTCTCTCTCACAATAAATAAACTTAAAAAAAAAAAAAAGTCAGGAGAGTGCTTGCTTCCTCTCTCTGTTCTGTGCCATAGGAGGATATAATAAGTTGGCAGTCTGCAGTCCAGAAGAAGGTTCTCATCAGAATCTAATCACTCTGGCATCCTGATCTCAGACCTCCACCCTCTAGGACTGAGAAGTAAATTTCTGTTATTTATAAGTCATCCATCTATGGTGCTTTGTTAGAACAGTCCAAACTGACGAAGGCAGACCCCTGCCATTTACGGATTAGATACTTCATCCTCACCCCTCACACCATGGCCACAGCTTTCTATTCTGATTTTATCAGCCATTATACCTATCATTTCCTGTCTACTTCAGCCAGGCAAGTCTCCTCCCTCTCGGTGAAATGTGTCATACACCTTCAGTTTTCAGTTCTGTCTTTTGAATAATATTTGTTATCTTGCTGTGGTTTAATGCTAGTAATTGAATATCACCTAGCTCTGGAAATACTGTGAAGGTCATTTGAAATATTAGGTAAAGCTTTTCTAGTTCAACAATTAATGTTGTAGCCTGAGTGAGAAAGAAAAGAGAGCTGGTCTGCAGATCAAACCCTTTGTGGACTGAGAGCAATTTATCAGCCTTATATGTGATGGTCCCTCTCATTTCATGTAATCACAGTGCATATATGTATGATTTATCAGACCTGTTACAAATTATCGCTATGCTTAATTTATTCAGAATCTAGTTCCCTATTTATGTATCTAAATGACAAATACTAAACACCGGGAAGGAAAAAAAAATCTGTGTTCAATAAATTGAAACATGATTTGTTATATACCTCATGAAGTTTACTGCCCTTTAGCTAAAGAGTCTATTTTTGATTGAACAAAGGGTTTAATTATTATAACCAACACCATTTCAATATTATCTTCCCTTTGAAATATTGCAGTTAAGATTTTCAGTCCAGGCAATTATTTATTTGTAAAACAAAATGGCTACCTTTGAGGCTTGAATTAAAGGTGATAAAATTAGCCATCTAAAACTATTTCAATTTTATGAAAAATAAAATGGAATGCAATGTTTCGGCTTGGAAGCTCAGATGATCTTTAGGGGAAATTTGTGATGTTGCTATAGTCGTTACAATTTACATGGCGCTGGAAGGAAGCGATCAAAGAGGTAAAAGCAAGACAAATAATCTTTAAAATGGAACAATTAAATAAAGATCATTTATGACAAAATCACAAGAAAACTTTCCCAGACTTTGAAAAGCAATGTCTTTCTTTTTGTTAATTAGAGCAAATCTACATTTTATGATATGTAACTATTTACCAGGCAATGGAATCCTTTCTGTTGATATAAAAGTGGATGCATTTTCAGATGGGCTTCTACTCAATGGGGAAGGTGGCTAAGGTGATAATTTCTCATTTCTGTAGGTATAACTGATAATCTCCAGGCTCTCCATCATTTTCTTCCTCAAAATTAAACTGCGTATATAAACCATGTGCATCAAAACTCAAACTAGTGCAATATATTTTTCTCTTTGGTACAGATATTAAAATACCTGCTTATTTACACATATAGCTGAGTGTAAATATGAGATGAAAAATGTCACCTAGGGTTCTTTCAGGCAGGTATTCCCCTTCATGACACTCCTGCCTGTATTTCAAATCTCATGGAATGAATATTATATACTGTGAGTTTTAACAGATGCTAAATGTGTTGCAGTTACCTCATTTACATATACAGATTAGAATGTTTCACTTTGTTATGCACTAGCTCGATCTCTTAATTTTGATGATCTCAAACTGTTTTTATTAGGTTTACAAGAAAAAAATAGTCAATTATTTCATAAAGAAATTCATCCACATAATGTGCATCTATTCATACATAGAATAAATTTTAAATGTATATATTACTTTACTCTCTGTCCCATTACAGAGTCAGAATGATGATGTTAGAACGTTCTTGATTCATATTGCTTTAAAATTCATGCAAATGGGCATAAATACTGGTTTTGCACTTTTTGTTTAGCGTTTTCATGCATATTTATTCCCACATAAGTAAATATTTCTCACTTTCAAATTCCTTTTCTACTTTCTGAGAAATTAGCAGTCCAGGAAATCAAACTGTAAGCAAAATAAATTTCTTCCCTCTGCCACATTTACTTCATTGGGAAATAAAGTACTGCTTTCTGGTGTAACCTGCTTTCCCCAGGTTGTACCAGCTCTGAGAAAAACAATAAGGGCTTCACTTACAACACTTGGCTGCTGACAGTCTTCAGGTTGTTCCCTGGGTACCAGCTGTCCTGGAGCCCTCCCTCCCCCCCCCCATTCCCTTCCTGGCTGTTCCCTTACATGAGTCTTGAAGATGCACACTTTGACAATCCATTCTTATTCCTCACTCGTAGCGCCCAGGTGTTTTATTTTGCATAGATCCCTGAAATCTTGCAGGTAGAAGGAGATTTCTTTTTTCTTTCTGATTTTGTGAGAGCTCTTTCATTCTTTGACTGTCTGGTCTTTTCAAGATTCCAGAAGGTACTTTTTCAACTTTTGATTATTTAAAACAACATACACTAGGGGCGCCTGGTGGCTCAGTTGGTTAAGCATCCAACTTAAGCTCAGGTCATGATCTCATGGTTCATGGGTTCTAGCCCCGTGCTGGGCTCTGTGCTGACAGCTTGGAGCCTGGCGCCTGCTTCAGATTCTGTGTCACCCTCTCTTTCTGCTCCTCCCCTGCTCACACTCTGTCTCTGTCTCTGTCTCTCTCTCTCTCTCAAGAATAAATACATAGTTAAAAAATTAAGACAACGTATACTAAATCCCCAAGAGAAGCAGACTGGTCTGCAGCAAGCATTGATTATGTGACTCTACCCTGTATTATAGTCTTTGACATAAAAATTTCCTAAGGTGTGAATAAGATGTCTTGGCATACATTTTCTTCCTGAGAGGGTGCTTCCTAGCCTCTAGGTAGGGTTTACTTTCCTCTTCTCCAAAGTTCTTTCCTCTAACTTTCTTATTTTGCAAGTCTTAATTCCAGAGCGTCAAAAAGTCTCTTGTACACCTGGTTGCTGGGAAAATTGAGTTATACTAAAATCTCACATATACCACTGATCACTTCTGACCTTTCACTTCTCAGAATCTTTGGTCACACATTTAGGTTTCCAACTTACTTTATTTTATCATGAAAATCATTGACTTGATCTTTCTTTATGAAGAAGACACTGAGTTAAAAGAGCTCTTAAGTAGATAATAATCTATGGGGAAGGAGGAGATACGTGCTAACAAATATAAAAAAAACAAAGCATTGTCTATCTTATGTATCAAAGCCTGATGAAGACAACTAATGTAGCTGCTGCTTAGAGGAAAGGCAGGTTAACAAGGGCAGGAGTGGTTTTTGATGAGTTCTTCAGCAAGTCAGTATTTGACTGGGCTTCAAAGGATAGGTGATTCGTAACTAGGTTTTAGTAAAGGTTGAATGATATTTCAGAGAATATTTCAGAGAAATATTTGAGAGAAAATGCGCTGAAGTGGGAGGGCACAAGCTTGAAAACAAAGACTAACATGTGTTCTGTAATGGGTGGAGGGTTTGGTAGAAAACAACAATGAAAATAGACTCGCAGTTCACTTTAGCACAGTGAAAACTCTGAGAAGTGCTTCAGTAAAGAATTCTACTAAACATTGTTTAACCCAGAATTTCTCCAACTTGCTTCCATGGGGACCACTTTTATTCTTCACAAAATAGTTTTAGCTTTTAGCAAAGCTACCATCCTAGGGAATAAAGCTGCTTTGGGCACTACATGGGTTTGGCAGGAATTTGAGGAAAGAACTATCGCCTTATACAAATGGAGATCCACAGAGTGGGATTCCTGCATAATTCTGGGACCATTTGACAGAGCAGCCATCTTTTAAAAGTATTTTCTTTACAGAAATTCAGAATCTAAATATTAATGAATCAAGATATATTTATGACAAAATCTTCATGTGCAAAGCAATGGATCTAGGTGCTGTGTGGAATGCACATATGAATAAGAATCAGTCACTATCCATAATATAGTTGCCAGCATATGAGTCAGATAAGACAACTCTGTAAGCAACTATTATACAAGGAATAATATGATGTTGGAGAATAAATTTACAACAAAGTGTAATGGGGTGAAGATGTGACAGAAGAAATGGACTTTCTCAAGAGAAGCATTTGGAGTGAGAAAAAGACTCAGGAAGGAGCCAGGAGATAGACTGGTAGAAAAAGAATCAGTGAAGAAACAATCTGGTTCTGACTGCAAATGTGGCAAACTAGTGACCCAAATCTCACACTCAGAGGTAAGTAAGGTTGACCTACACAGTGTTGCCAACATTTAAAAATCCAGAGAGTTACAAAGAATTTGGAGTTCCAGCATCTGTTGCAAATAACAAGACTTGGGAACCATAACTCAGAGCTGGGTGGAAACTTCCTCTTTAGATAAGGTATGTGGGCTATAGTTTGTCACAGTCTCCACATAACCCATTTTTCTTGGACCAAACATCTGGTGCTATTTAATGGGTAGCAGCTCCTTTTCTTACAGCATAGGTAAGAGGAAAGTGAAACATTTGTTATATCTGTGTTTCCATCAAAAATGGGAAAACAGAAAAGAGGACATGTGGGCCACACGTTTCAAGGACAATGGGCAAGACCATGTTAGTTGTGAAATACAAGACTGTTCTTACATGTTTGATATAGCTGCAAAATGTATGTGTTGTGAAGGAATATGAGAAAAGAGACCACTCCACTAATGTATGTTATGTACTTGGCCCCTATGGGCATTTGAGTTTTGACTCATGAGAGAACGAGAAAGTTAAAAAGAGGAGAGGGTTACTAAAAAATTTTTTTTAAAAAGAAACAAAAAAGATCATCTAGAAAGATCAAGGGGGTTAAACCCTGAAAAGTGACCATTGGACTTGAATAGAGACCATTGGTAAATTTAATGGTAGAAGTTTCAGTGGGATACAAGGGTGGAAGCCAGCGACTGATGAGGAATATGAAAATGAGATGGAGGAACTAGACCCCATTCAAATTGCTTAATTTAGGGTTGTTTTTCATTTGGATTATTTATTTTATTTTATGTAATTTATCTGTTTATTTGTCTTAAATGTAAAAAGCCTGCAGGAGTCTTCAGTCCACTGGTCCTCTTCCACGTTTCTTCCTGGCATTCCTTGACAAGGTATCTCATGTACAAAGATTGTGGTAAAATGGTAAGAAATGTATTGTTTTTATCAATCTCAGAAAGCCTCTCTGCCTTTAATGCTGAGTTTTGATAAAAACTATATTATAGAATACAGTTTAGGTCTAATGCCATATTTAAGCTTTCTATGTATTGTTCCTTATATCTGTGCCTATTGTACATCTCAAACTTGAGGATGAGATCTCACCGTTGAAAAAGTGCTAGAAAAAGTGAATGTGAAATTTACCCACTATATCAAGAGTAAAAGGAATAAGTTAGCAAGGGAGTATAAATTTGCCCCAGTATCTGGAATTGAGAGGTCCTAGGCTGCTAGGCTGTGTTTGGTAAATAGCCTGTGCTAGGCTGCTTTTGAGATATTAGAGAAGAGATAACCCATATATTTCTCTTAAAGGGAAAAAAAGACTAGTGTCCCCTAACCAGTCATTGGAGCTACAAGTGAAAAGAGGAGGCAGACATAGAATGAGAAAGCAACCTCATCCTAAACTTCAGTACCGTCACTTCACCCATTAGTAAAACATAGCCCAGTGAATATTTGGATCTGGGCAGGAGGTTGTCCCCGTTAAAAAAATGACTTGTATTCTATGTATATGACCCTCCCTTCCCCTCATGACTCTAGAAGGAAATCCCCAATATGTCCTTATCAAGAGATATTATTAAGCTCAATGAGATAAGCCAGTCACACAAAAACAAATGTTGCAAGATCCCACTTATCAGACGTATCTAAAATACTTAAATTCACAGAAGCAAAGAGTAGAATGGTGGTTTCCAAGGGCTGGGAGAAGAGAGAAATGGGAAGTTGCTAATCAAAAGGCATAAAGTTTCAGTTAAACAAGATAAATAAACCCTAGAGATCTGCTGTATAACATCGTAGGTATAGTCAACAGTAGTGTACTGTACACTTAAAAATTTGTTAAGATTTTTGGTAGATCTTATGTTATGTATTCTTTCCACAGTAAATGAAATGAGCTAAACTAAACTAAGCTAAAATAAAATAATAAAACAGAGAGACCATGGAAAGACAGCATGTTGTAGAGGCATGAGTGAAGCTTCTACAAGCAGCCAACTGCGGTTCTACACCTCAGGAGCTGTACAATTTTGACAAGCTCCTTATAGTCTCTGAATCATCACCTAGGATCTACACTGAAAGACAGTTATGGGGATTAAATTTTGAGAATATACATAAAGTATTTACTATAGTGTTTAGCACATAAGTATTCAAGAAATTACACACATATGCGTGCATGCATATTTATATATGTTTTTATAAGTCTAAAACATGGGATTCCCCAAACCCCATTCTATTTAAACCACTTTTGGTCAATTTATCTGAGAAGAGTTGTTTTCACTATGGGAAAAATAGTGTGTTTCACTGAGCAAAGAAACTGAGGTTGAGAGAGACTAAACAACTAAATCAAAGCCTGTAATTAAGAAATGGCCATGATGCAATTTGTAGTTAGAGCAGGGGTTGGTAAATTACCATCTGCCAGCCAAATCCAGCCAGCCGTCTGTTTTGTAAATAAAGTCTTATTGGAACACGCACCGAATCATTATTATTGTCTGGCTGGTTCCAAGCTACAGTGGCATAGTGGAGTAGTTGTTACAGACATGATATGGTTTGCAAAACCTAAAATATTTACCATCTGACCTTCTAGGAAAATGTTTGCCTACCCCTAGTCTAGATTGAGCAGGAATAAAGTATAGTAGACATTGGACTGGGCCCTATCACCAGCAATTCTTAGAGAGACTTCGTGTATGTAAAAAAAAAAAAATTCTTATGTAAAAAACAACAAACAACAACCAATTTTGAATTTTAACTTGATTAACCACTATGGTGTATAGTTAGATGCATATTTATATGCTCAGTAGGGATCTGAGTATTATGCCTTCAGAGGCAAAACTTTACACCAAATTGGAGAGTTTATGATAATTCATTTTCAGTTTCTGCTTTTCTATTCAGTTCTACAAGTATTTTACTGCTGGCTTGTATCTTAAAAGTTCCTTTGGGTACCACAATTATGTTGAAAATGCTTCCAAACATTGTCATTCCTCGTCTGAGACCCATTAGGATCAGGCCACTAGCCTTCTTTGTTTGTAGCTTTCTCTGGAGACTTCATATCAAGGAGGGCACAGGGTGATCAGAGTGAGGCATTATCACAAAGTCAAATCAGATCCAAGGCAAATGAAGAGTGAAAGAGATTAATGGACTCACTACTTATAGCACATGATAACCCAATGATTTGCAGTTTCCATTCAAAGGGGAAAAGTTGAGCTTGGAAGACTCCGTGTAGCCTTGTGATAATTTTGCTATGGAAAAGATTTACTGTTCTGCCTTTTGCCTTTTTTTTCTGGACAAATGGGATTGCATGTTACATGCTTGATTTAAGACTACTTAAATTTTTCTGAATTTAGGACTATCTCCCCTTCCTTCACAATTCATTATAAATAAATTTGCACAAAATCAAGGGCAGGTGCAAATTGATTTAGATCACTTGTTTCTTTGAAATCAAATAAAACTGCTCCTCCTTCACAGAACTTCAGATAAAAGACACCTGTTTCTGATGGGTGTTGCCTGGCGGCCAAATTGGAAAAGAAAAATTGAGCCCCAGTCCCATCATTTACCAACAGTGTGGCCTCAGCCAGGTTACTCAGCGTCTCTCAATTTCCATATAAGTAAGATGGCGACAGACACAATAGCTTTCTCATACGCTCGCTTTAAGAAGTAAGCGCAGTAATGCATGGCAGGCGCTTGGGACAATGTCTACCACAGAGTAAGTACTCAGTAACCTTACACCAGGACTTGCTTTCTCAATTCTTTAAGGCTTGGATAGCTGAAGTGATCAAATTAATTTTCTTTCCATAGAAAATCCAACTGGGAAAAGGTGCTGGGAAATATCCTTGGTTAACATGGGAAGATTAGGGATCGGAGCATTAATTTTTAACCAAGAACATCCAAACTGAAATAACCTTTGTCTTCCCTGCCATTACAGTGATAGGTGTTTGTCTTCTCCTTCTTTACTGCATCAATATCTGAAAAAGTCAAGCGTACACTATCAGAAAATTAATTGCTTGACGTAATTTAACAAGAATTTTCAAAATCCTTTACCTCAGAATTTCTTAACCTGGGTATCCACAGAATAGCTTTCTGGGGATCCATTAAAGTCCTGGCATTTTATGTAGCATTCTCTGTTTATGTTCATTTTGAAAGAAGTTTCATAGCTTTAATAAGACACTCACTATGGTCTTTGATCTGTATATCAAAGATAAAATTCTAAGTAGTATCAGAGGGCCAGGAAACTGTTAACGAATTTTGTGAGTAAAATACTTTAGCCAAGAACGCCAGACTGTACAAAAGTATAACTTTTTTTTCAAGTAAGACTAATGAAAAAGCACTTTGTCGTGTAAAAGGCAACAACACTGCTGCTTAATAAAATAAATAATTACCCATTTGTGGCACTGATGAGGCAGCTAAGTACGTTCAGGTGACACTTCTGTGGAATGAAAGCTAATTCATGATAATTCAACAACACTTTACAATAGATGCTTAACAAACCAGGTAATAAAACATAATCAGTAGAAGCCTTTTAAGAGCTAATGTCAAATATTGCCAGAAAAAATGACTCATATTATTTAATGATTGTGTATTCTATTCAATTAACTGTTGCCACTCTTACTGAGAGAGGCAACAGGAATTGCAAACCCTCAACATTTTGCACATGTGTCCGTTACTTTTAGTTGAGTTGACCACACACAAATGCAGTCTGGTGTGAAAAGATTCCTTCTTTCCCAGCGTGATGGAGGTTCTCAGCTTCCCAGCTCTGGTGGTGCTGGAGAGGTTGGAGAGAGGGGAGTCGAGTGGGGTTGCAACCAGAGAACTGATCTCCTGTCTCCTCAGCCACTGTGGTCCTGGAGAGATGGTTGGGGAGCAGCTGCCTTTCTTGAGTGCTTGCTCTCTGACCGCCTTCCCCAGTCTGAACTTCCTATAAAGGAGGCATACAGTATGAGCTGTTTCCTTAAGGTGTTGCACCTTAAGAGCAATTATGGGGAGAACAGAGGTTCTAGCCTATTTTGACTTAGTCATACTTGTGTTTGTGTGTGGCTTAGGTCTTCTCAAAAGAGAATATTCCATGTGCCTTCTTGTGTGGCCTCTTTCATGTCTCCTAGCTGGGTCACCCAGTCCCTTTGGGGGGAAACTTCCCAGTGGCAGGCAGGAAGATGTTCGCCCCTTGGCCCCATCTCGTGTCTTGCAAAACTGACTTTCAGATGTGAAGGTGTCAGTGGTCTAAGGGCAGGTGCTGCTATTCTAGTGCAGTCTCCCCACCGGAAAGCAGTGCCACTGATTGCCTCATTAGTTTTCCTAAAAAGCAAGTACATTTTGCCATGTTTCTATTTATTTTCTCATTATATGAAGAAAGGGCAGAATTCCTGTGATTATGACTTTGACCTTGCCCCTAGCAAAACAATAATACCACCATTATTGTGCTAATAGTATATTGAGTTGGTTTTTTTTTTTTTCTTCACCCAGTTTATTTTGTTACAAGAAGGTCTATTTTCTGAGATCTGGAAACATTTGAAAAACAACTGTCACTGTCATGATTTACATGGGAACAAATCGAAGGATTATAAATGGTGGTTATTTACTTTAAGTAGCCTCTCAAATCTAAAGGCTGAACTTCTTCTAAAAGGACCTAACAATATTTTCTACTACATCTGTATTTGGAGGCATAGCACAAGTATGAATTCCAACAAGAATTACTTTTTAAAAATTCAGAGGCCTTAGAAGGAAACTATGTACTGTTTTTAAATTTTAATTTTCCGGTTAATAAACAAGTGTAATAATCAGCCCGAAGAGCAGTAGTTTTGGAATCACACAGACTTGGATTTAGATTCTGCTGGATGACAGAGGGCCTGGGACCTTGGTCAGATTATTTAATCTATCTGGAGTCTCCATGACCCCCAGGTACCATGCTGATGATATATCTAGTAAAAGGATATTAAATGAAGTAACGGCTGAAAGTCCCAAGCGCACAATGTGCATTGCTTAAATGTCAGTATTCAGTATTTTTTTTTTATATTTAAAGGAAGTACAGTGTCCAGACTCTATTGTTGCTCATGTGGCCTCGAGGCTAAGTTAAAACCAATAGTACATGGTAGAAGACCAGCGCACCACTCTTGGGTCCTGGCATTAAAAGGGTGTGAGGGAACCCCCTGATTCCTTTCCCTGCTTCTTGCTGGCTAGGAGATAATGAGGGCTAGAGTAACAACTTGGGGCACATGAGCAGAAGCCAAAGAAGACAGAACCATACTAGCAGTCTTGGGTCCCTGTCGGCTTATGGACTGTTGTGTGATAGAGCCACTGTATTGCCTTGTCTTGTCTTTCTTTTTATTTTTCTCCCTCCTTCCCCTTCTCTCTCTCCTCCTCCCTCTCTTCCCCCTTCTCTCCCTTTCTTTCTTCCTTTATTTTTATTAACTTTTTTATGTTTTTATTTTATTTTTGAGAGAGAGAAAGAGAGAGCACGCATGCATGCACACAAGTGGGGGAAGGGCAGAGAGAGAGGGAGACACAGCATCTGAAGCAGGCTCCAGGCTCTGAGCTGTCCGCACAGAGCCTGATGCGGCGCTCAAACTCATGGACCGTGAGATCATGACCTGAGTTGAAGTCAGATGCTTAACTGACTGAGCCACCCAGGTCCCCTTCCTTCCTTCCTCCCTCCCTCCCTCCCTCCCAGGCTATAGTTTAACTATTGCTAAGTCCAAATACCAGATACAAGGAAAAGAGTCATTGGGGAAGGCTCAGGTTTTTTTTCCTTAATGAGCTCACCTATTTTGGAGCCATTAAAATACTTACTAAGAGTATGAAACAATATGAAATAATGCTTATGCTAAATTAAAAAAAATCCTACATCATAAATATGATAACCATATTTTAAAGCACTCAAATGAGGAGGGGGGAAGAACTGGAAGGAAATATAATGCATATCACCATGTTTATAATTGAGTACTAGCATTATGTTCCTTTTCTTTTTGCTGTATTTTCTAAATAAATTTACATGGTTTTGTTAAAACTTTGTTTTAGAGCATTTCTAAGGAAAGAGTGAATCTGATAAGGACTTTTTTATGAAGATGTACATCACAACAATGCTTTCTATTGAAGAGAAATTGGCATCTGATTGTAGGTGAGTTAAATACATTATATGAAGCCGTATAATGAAATTTTACAATGTACAGTGTGTTAGTTTCATAGAGCTGCCATAGCTAAATACCACTAACTGGGTGGCTTAAACAACAGAAATTGCTCATACTTTTGGAGGATGGTAGGCTAAGATCAAAGTGTCAACAGTTTGGCTTCTTTTGGGCCTCTCTCCTTGTCAATGGTACCCCTCTTGCTGGCTGTTCATATGGTCATCTTTCTGTGCATGTGCTCCCCTGTCTCTTTGTGTGTTCAAATGTCCACTTCTTGTGAAGACACCCATCAGACTGGCTTAGAATCCACTTTATTCTCATTTTAACTGACTTCCTTAAAGGCCTTAAAGGCCTTATCTCCAAACACAGTGACATTTTTAGATGTTGGGGGTTAGGACCTTAACATCTGATTTTTTTTTTTAATAGTTTTTGTCAAGTTGGTTTCTATATAGCACCCAGTGCTCTTCCCCACAAGTTTAACATATGATTTTGAGGAGGATAAGGACACACAATCTAGCCCATGATGCACAACATCAAGGTTCATGATGGGAAGAGTGCTTAATAGTAGGGAGGAAAGACTGATGGTATAACATGAAGTGGGAAAAAAAAGTTAAAATTCATTTATATAGTATAACTCCAAATATATAAAAGGTGTACAGAAACAAGTTTACCTTCAGTTTGCATCTGATTCTATGTCAATATACAGAAACTGAGGATTCACAAAAATTCTAAGACCTGTGGAGCAGAAATAAACTGACAGTTGACAGTGACACATGGGTTGTCATTTCAAGGAGAGTAAATTTGCTATTCTAAATGATAAAAGTGTTACAAAATTAGCATGAAATTGGTATGTATCATGAGTATACTGAAAGGGAATGAATCAACTTATTAATGTTAACTGTCTCTGGGGGTTTATTATGTGATTTTTATTTTTTTTATGCTTTTCTGTATTTTTCTAAACCTTTACAGTGACTTCATATGCCTTTATAACCAGAAAAATAACAAGTGTCTTTTTAAGAAATGAATCATTATACAATATAGTTCAGGAAAGGCAGATTCAAGTCATCATTGTGGCTACCTGCTGATTTCAAAATAATTCAACAGTTTAAGTTCAACATGGACATGCATTAGGCACTTTTCTAGAATTGGGGGATGGATTTTCAAGAGAATATTCTCATCTGTCACACCTCACTATTTAGTTGCATAAGTGAAAAAAAAAAATACATGTATGTGGGCACAGAGACAGTCAGGAACAACTGATCCTGTCTCGGAGGGCCATGCAAAGCTATAAAGAAGTAGCAGCATTTGAATTACCCTCCAAAAATAAGAAGGGGTTTGGTTGATGGAATGAACGAGATTCTAGGGAAGGGGAGTGACCTAGACATTCCAGGCAGAACCCACCACATGAGCAAAGGCACCAGGTGTGTTTGGACAATAGGGAGGTACCTGGTGCAGCTGTACAGTGTAGTACCTGCAGTGGGGGCTTGTGGTTGGTGAAAGGGCCGGAGAGCCTGGAGATGCAATAAGAGGAGCTGAATCTCATCGTAAGGGGCTATGTGTTATCCAATAGACCTCATACTGCAGGTAGACAGGTGTGTAGAATGATGTTGAAATAGTGCACTTGTGATGTAATGAAGGCCAGGCCTGAGGTACTGAGTGTGGAAAGAAAAGGAGGGAACAGAAGCCAAGGGGTTTCCAAGGCAACACTAGAAGTTTGTTCATAGAGTGAGAGATGTGACAAAATGGAGGAATCAAGGATGCTTCTGAAATCTTGTCTGGACAACTGAGTGAATAGCCGTATCATAAGCCAAACAGAAAAGGCAGGGAAGAAGTAGAAGTTTGCCCATGGGAAATTATGTGCCTATGGCTCTCAAGTGTTGAGTCCCATGGCTTATCTTCAATACATACATATTGGCCCTGACTCTGAATGCTGGTCCAGGCCCACTCCACAACTGCCCCATGGGGCCACACACACCATGCAGTGACATCTGCGATCTGTTTTTCTATTTTTTTCACTAAATGATTTTCAGGCGTCATCACCAATCACCTGCATCTAATAGCTTTGTTTCACGTACCCTAAAATGCTCCTAATGAGCAAGAGATCAGCCCAATTCAATGTAATAGAGACAAAACCCAGAGAAATCGAAGAAACAAACAGAAAATCAGCAGCTATAATCAACACATACAAGGATGAAATCACCACAAAAAGCCAAGAAAAACCTTTAGTGTAAACTTAGCATAATCCAATCCAATTAAAACAAACAAGAAACAAACTGGCCCTGAATGTTGAATTTGCTATTCAAGGCAGAAAACAATTTCATAAGGAGAACTACAGAAAAAGCACCCCAAAATGACTCTTTAAAGTTTATTTATTTTGAGAAAGACAGAGACAGCCCAAGTGGAGGAGGGGAGAGAGAGGGTGAGAGACAGAATCTTAAATAGGCTCAACATTGTCTGCACAGAGCCTGATGAGGGGCTTGAAGCCGTGAAGCTGTAAGAGTATGACCTGAGTCGAAACCAAGAGCAGGACACTTAACCGACTGAGCCACCCAGATTGAATTTCTTGAGGCCAAATGTAAGCACGTCTTACTGTGTGTGGGTGAGAAGTGACCCATTAGAAAATAGGCCAAAGAGGATCCTTGCCCTATAGCCTCCCACAAATACAATTGCACAAAAACAGCAACAAAAAGTCTACACAAAATACCTCATGCCTTCAGCTCTTCATGTCATTGCTGCTTTACAATATATTAAGCTTTCTCGCAAGACATGATCTCCTTTAATCCTCACAGGGACTGTGTGAACTAAATCTCTTTAATGTAGTCATTCTAGAGACACTGGCCCGAGGCTCAAAGCTTAGGCTTGTCCAAGATCTCATGCACACCTAGCTACAAGGGCCCTAGCAAGCAGTAGAGACTGTGAGCTCCTTCCCGGGTAGAGACAATGCGTGTCATCCTCACACTTGGATTCCCCGGACAATACCTGGGACTCGTTTTTCAGAAAAGGTGATGTGGACAAAGGAATTAGTTAAGGAAAAAAGAAACTGTCCCCAAATATGCACGCATTTTTACCACATAATGCTACTTCTTAAAAGAGAATGAAATACTTTTAGTCAGGATGCTAACTTTGGACATTTTATATTGCTTAAGAAAACAAAAAGGCTTCTTTGCATCTGTAGATGCCTTCACATTATCCTGTCAAGGTCAAATTTTCCCTTTCCACATCACTCAGTGCTTTTTTGGTTCTATATTAGCTTTGTGCTGAAAATTGAAATTGGAATATTAGAACTCAGTCGGGGAGCACACTAATTTAATTAAATATTAAAAGCCAGCTGGTTTTATGTTATGTGGGCAAATTAGAGAATTAATGATTTGGTACACTTTCTTGTTCCTGTCAAGCTACAAGAACATGAAGAATAGCTCTTTCTTACCCAGTTACAAAAGGTGTGATTGAAAAATTAGGTCTGCTTTATTAAAGTGTTTCCATCTAGAGTCTTTTGAGAATAGGGTAACTTACTTATTTATAAAATGCCTCAGATGGCATGAGCCCTGGGCCCTGGGCCAGTGTGAAAGAACCTGACAGGCCTGAGTATTAGGTGCCTCTAGTAAAGCCTCACCTGGGAAAACTAATCCACTTGAGAATCTTGAAGGACTATCATTTTGTGCAGCCAGGTTCAGAGTCAATTGGGTGCCTGTTGATGTCAATTGACTCTGTAAGCTAATCCACTCCTAAATAACATAAGAAATATTTTCTCAGAAACACACAGTGTGAGATAAGGTAATGAGAATAACATGCAGTTAGTAGAAATGACTTTCGGTCATTAACAGTCCTCTACTATAGATTTCCCGGATTTTTTGGTCCTCTGAGTATACACCCTCACACACACACACACACACACACACACACACACACACTATATATATAATATAGAAGATTTATTATATAATTATTTACCCCAAGGCCAGATGAGAGACTATGTGTGCAGTGTTGTCAGTTTTTAGGTTTACGATTTCTCTTGTTCCAGGTGTTTTCCGTTTACCTCTTCTATTCCTTTCCTCTTATCTCCTTTATTTATTCCAAAATTGAGAAAAGGGCTTTGTGAGAGGCTCCATGTTGAAGGGGAAGATGGTGAGAACTCACAATAAGTCACTTCCTCTGTTTCTCAGTTTTCTGCCCTGACACAAAAATAATTAGACTACATAATAAAAATAATTATTGGACTACATAGTAATAATTATTACTTCTTCTAAAATGCTGATGGTAAGTGCTTCAGTTATATGTTGCTGTACAACAAAAACTTGTGGCCTCAAACAACAACTATTTTATTTGCAACCATTCTGCAACTCATCTTGGGTGTGTGGTTCTTCTGGTGGTCATTCATGTGGCTGCATTTGGTTGTGGGCCCGCTAGAGTTAGACTTAGCGAGGATGCTGGAATGGTTGAGACTCTCTGTTCTTGTCCTCGCAGGACCTCCTCTCCAGGTGGCCTCTCCACATGGTCCATTGTGGTCTTGTAAGTAGAGTAGTCAGACATCTTGTGAGGTGACTCACTGCTTTCAGAACCGCAGACACAAAAGCTGTCAGGTCCAGAACTCGCACAACAACACATTTGCCCACTTCTCTTGGTTAAAGCAAACCACAGTTTCCTTTCAAATTGAAGGGGAGGAGGCTATCCAAGGGGGTGAACATGGAGCATGTGTGTGGTTTGTTGGAGGTGGGGAGGGGCAGTATGATGAATTACTTCAGTAAATTTAGAACACATTCTGCTAGTTTAATGCCTACACTTTCTACGTGTAGTGCTATTTCTAAAACCATGTTTTGAAAAGCTGTATTTTTTAAAAAATGATCAACAGTCACAAAGTTAAATTATTATGCCAGAGGTCATGTCATGGTGCTTCCTTTCATGAAGAGAGTTCCTTTTCAATACTTTCCCACATTAGTATGATTGCTTTTGCCTGATTAAACTGTCTGGTAACTTGACTATTTTGGATGGATAAAGCTTTGGATAATTTTTAATTGATAGTCTTAATTTGATTTGACTGAGGGATAAATCTCTATGCGTAGGAGCATGTATCTTTTACTTGATTCAGAAATAACTCCTTGTTAGAGCATAGCCAAACCTAGCATGACTTCTTGACTTCTCTGAGTCACTAGTCACCTTTCTAAATTGTATGTCTGATTACATTGCTTCTTATGGCTCCTCATTTCTTCTGGATAAAGCCATAACTTTTAAGATGACATTACTCATGACCTCCCCTATCCTCCTCCATATCCTTTTTGGCTTGAATATTTCAAAACTACTGGTCATATCTTCGCTTATACAGTGATTATTCTAGGAACCCCCCCCTCTCAATCACATTAGGTGTCTCACATATGTACTCATAGAAGCCTAAACTTCCCCTATACTTACCATACTATGCTATAGTACTCTGTTATATGCTGTACTTTTCTCCCATACTCTAAGCTCTGTCAGGACAGACACCAGGTTTATTTTGTTCTTGTATTTATAACATTTAATACGGATACAGGAATACCATGAATACTTGTTGAATGAGTGATTGAATGAATACATCTTAGAACTACAGCATCAGTGGCTTGGTTTTTTTAACTCCTCTTACTCAAGTTTACAATACAGAAATAGTATCTGGTTTTCCTGTTGAACTTCTCACTCTTGTTTAACTTCCTACTCCTAAACCTCAAATCTCTTGTTAGTGTCTTCAGTGTGAATAATAATGGATAAAAGCCCTTTCAGGATATTTATTTTTAAAAACCGAATGCTTTGAAATCCACACAAATCTCTGAGTGGTGGATTAAGACAGTGTAATAAAGGATAGTTTAAAAAAAATCAGACAATGCCCAAAGGTTAAGGAGAAAGCAGTTGGAGGGAATCTATTGGGCAGAGAATCTTCTCAGATCATTTAATTTTATCTGAAAGATGTGTTCTTTGTGTATGTGCTGGTCTGTCCCAAGCTACATCCTTTTTCTCCTGACACATACCATTGCTGTCATGGTACCAGTAGGCTGTGGTAACCATGGAAGTCATTTGCATATAGATTCAAGAGGTTTTGTTTCTTGTCTTTCAGATCACTTTCCAGATAGGGAAGTCTATAGCATGGTAGTGGACATCGGTATCTTCCCAGGCATATTCATGTGGTAGGGCTGTTACAGCACAGTACTACAAACTAAATTACTTAAACAATAGTCTCTTATCTCCTAGGCTAGAAGTATTTGGTCTAGGTATCAACAGAGGTGGTTTCTTCTGAGGGCCAGGAGACCAAATCTGTTCCTTGTCTCTCCCCATGCTTTTGGGAATTTGCTGACCATCTTTGGTGTTCCTTGGCTTTTAGAAGCATCATTCCAACCTTTGCCTTTATCTTCACATACAGATCTCCCATGCAGACCATTAATCTGATTACTCTATAGGCAATTCCATGTTCTGAAGCCCAGCAGAGTTTGGCATTACTTTGGCCATGGATTGGCTTAGGACCATGTCACCTAATGACTTGGATGGAGATTTGCTGACATTTGTGGGAAAGAAGTTTCCTAGCTCTCAAGAAAGCCACAAGAAGAGCTGAAAGGCAAACTTTTTCTGTAAAGGGCCAGGCAGAAAACATTTAGGCTTTGTGTACCATGTATAATCACCTGACTCCACTCCTGCAGTGTGAGAGCAGTCATGGACAACGTGTAAATGAATGAGAGCGGGAGCCAACACAACTTCTTTATAAAAACACATGACAGGTTGGATTTGGCCTGTGGGTTAGTTTGCCACCCCCCTAACCTAGAGTGTGAGAAGATGTCTTTTCTTCTATTCCAACATTGAAACTGACATCCAGAGGAAGACTGGGCTAAGAAAACAGAGAAGCTGTACTCAAACCAAACCTGATTACAACTCTTAACTCAGGACTTTTTCAGTTACTTTAGTCAATAAATGCTCTTTATTGTTTAAGCTGGTTTGGAACGGATTTCTTCTGTTCACAACCCAAAGCACTCTAACTGACAAAGGAATTCAGCAAATCCAAAATAACATGAAAAAAATCAAGGGCAAACATGAAAGCACAAGCTTGTATCCAGAGACTGACACACGCTTCCTAAAATGAGAATTTCCAGGTTGAACCTGAGACAGTCTGAAAAATATGCACAGAGTCAGAGAGGCTGTTGGTTGGGGGGGAAAATAAGTGGCAACATGTGAATCCCTAGCTTAATCATTGGGGTCCAACTTTGAAATAAACAAAAGATGACATCCATAACACAAGTGGCAATACCAGTTCTTCCATATAATCACAAACCCCAGAGTGGAGAGGCTGGTGCCCAAAATAGACTCTCAATGTAGACTTGGTGATGATTGATTTCTTGCTTCAAAATCTCCTTTGTTTTTTGAAGTGAGGTTAAAAATATTTTTGCTATATATGACAAAAAGAGATACTCACTTTTATGTTACTGGATGCAAAGAAAGTAAAGCAGACATCCTCACCCAAGATAAATCGTTGGTCAGAGGGAATATTTTTGCTTTTAAGATCACTGCCAGCATATTGCTGTATTTTAGGGGTGTAAAAGAAAAGTGTAAGCAAAATACAAACTAATTTGATGTTTGCGAGACCAAGAAACCTAGAGGGAACTTAAAAATACTGGGATTTTTTTTTTAACATAATCTTAAGGTGCCTCATGGTCTAAAAGCTGTGGTGAATTAGATAAATCTCCTTAAAATGTAAAGAGAAATGTAGATGTAAGTCTCCCAGACAAGCATATTCTCAGTACTCAAATGAAGAAAGCATTTTAGCTGGAGGTTACTCAAGGCACCACATCATAAAAAGAGACATCACTCCTGACAACAAAAGAAAGCAGGCTTCTGGGTATATCTTGAAGGCTTTAGATAAAATCAGCACAGAAGGGCTTTGAAAAGTCAGTGATCCTAAAAAAAAAAAAAAAAAAAAAAAACACCAAACAAAAAGAAACCTGACTTTCAGAAGTGATTGTAATTCAAACAGAAGTTTACACAGGTTTTCAGGGAGAACTAGTTAGTGAGTTATTGGCAAAAGTTCCTCTTCCAAAGAGCTGCTTGCCAATCTCCATGTCTGGTCACCAAGGTAGCCTCAACATCCCCTTCATGTCCTGATCTTTGCGTGACTTTTTTTTCCAAGGGGCTGCCGAGGAACAGCATCCTTTAACAATGCTTTAACAGTAAGTCTTGCAGAAACTGGCTGTGCATATGAGCATCATAAGACATGGCTTTGCAACTGTAGTTTTTAAGACTGAACAGAATTATTAACTGAAGATATTAAAGATACTATAAGAAAAGGGTAATCATGCCTAGAGGATTTAGGCTTGTGCTGTAGCGTTTGTTGGAATGAAGCCATTGATGAAAATGTTTGCGCGGTGCACCTGTTGGGCACTGTTTCTCTCCATTTTCCTCTTTCTCGCCAAAAAACCCCACACAAAAAAAACCCACCTGAATACTGCTGTCATTTGGGAAATGAAGGGAAAGTGTCCATGTGCTTAATCAATTTGTATTTTGCACATGTATTAATTGCTTAGCTCTCCGGAGTGTGTCTGCTCCATTAGAAATCACAGGTGGAGTCTACCTTCACATTGTGAGCCGGGCTAGGCTAGGAAATTCTGTAACTAATCTGAAAAACCCGGGTGCCCATAATGCACTTGTAAAATAACGATTTCCTTCATTACTCTTCCCGTTGCCCTCCCTCCCTACTTCCCATTGTTTCGCCTTCCTCCCGCTCTCCTTTTCTTCTAAAACAGCGGTGTCGCTGAATACTAATGAGGCAATTCTTGGCCCTACCCCATTCGTTTATTTTCAGGCAATTAATTCAACTTTCTAACATCTAGCCAGAATGTTATGCAGGTAATTTGTGGGTCTGCTTAATTTCTCAGGACCCTGTGGTTATCAGCCAGTAAAGCTCATTGTGAAGATGAGATAGTCCAGCTGGTAGGCAAGTTTGATTTCCACTGGTAATACCATCCCTTCATTAAAGCCACTGAGTCCTTGAGCTTGGCAAGCATCCCTTGTTGCATACTTCACTTTCTGATTACAAATGGTTTGCAGCTTCTACCTGTTTGCCTCAAGAGCTCATTTTCTCCCCTGAAGGACACTGGGCCTGATGGCATCATTAGCAGTTTTTCAACATAAAATTTCACAGGGCTGTGATAGCCCTTGCTGGCTCTCAGATATTGTGTATTTGTGACCAAGGCAAACCAGTGCATTCACTTACCCATCCAGAAAGCATATGGAAAGCAGCATAATAGGTTCTTGGGGAGGCTGGGGGAAGGGGGAAAATAAGAGGGAAAAAATATAATCCCTGCTCTTGGGGAATCTGCTGTGGGCTCGAAGCAGAGACTGATCCTGCTCCTTGGTAGGCATGTAGTAGGTGCTCATTAAATCTGTGTTGTTTTCTCTTGTGAGTGAATGAATAAGATGGTGGTGTGGGAGGAAAAAAAACTTATACATGTGAAACATCTTAGTAATTATGAAACAACATGATTTGTGGCCAGAAAATATATCTTTAAAATATCTGCTGAGGACAGTTAGGTGGTGGTGTGGGGTAGTCAGGAACTCTCCTTGAAGAATTTGGCAAAGGTCATCTGGGAAGAAGAGAATCCTTAAGGAGAAGAAGTGATTTGAGGAGATATGTGATAAAGGATCAAATTGAATAAAATTTAAAGGTCTTCAAAGAATTTAGAAGTTATAAGAACAACCTGGAGTCAGGGAGACTGGGTTTGAATTGCATCTTAGCCATTTACTTGATGTCTGATCATACGAAACTTATTTGCTTCTTTGGCCTCAGTTTTCTCATCTGTAAAGTGGGAATAGATCTATGTCACAGGATTGCTGTTATGATTAAGTAGAAATGATAGGTAGGTTAGCACAGTGCCTAAAATATAATAAACAATAAATAGGTATTATTTTTATTAGTTTTAGTTTGGAATGAAAGGAGATTTTTTAAAGCATGAGGATGGAAAAGGGTAGGTAGCAGGATCAATAATTTTGAGGTGTAGGGAACAGATATAGGAAAATGGGAAACCATTGATGATTTCTGATCAGAGGAAAGAAAATGATATTTACAGACGATATTACAAAAAGACAAAGGCTTACTTTAGCAAGGAAACTAGCTAGTAGGATAGAGTGGTGAAAAGGACAAAGCATGGTTAAAGGAGTGAGAAGGGGAAGGTGGATGTGGAAGATCTTATTGGGGGGGGAATTGGCAAGACTCAGTAATTGATTGCAAATGAGATGTTGATGATGGAGAATGTAAGAAAAAGGGAAGTCAAAGATAAAGAGATGTGATCATTAAGAATCAGAAGCAAGGTGGTTCCACTGATGGTGATGTATTAACTAGAGAGTTTTTATTTAGGGGCAAAATAAAGTAAATGGAAATAAAAGATGAAATATAAGATAAGGTGAAATTCTTTTCAACTAGATCTTTATGGATTTAGTTTATTTTTCAGCTGCATACAATGCGGTTCATTCTTTCTGCTCTAAACTTCTATATCTTTTGAAAAAATCAGTGTTGTAACCACCACTACAGTCTCCCCTCCCCAAATCCCCTCATCCTGTCGTTTAGCAGTCATCACCTGTGCCTAACCTAACCTCTGGCAACAACGGATTGTTTTCTTTTCATACAGTTGAGCCTTTTCAAGATGGAAACATGCAGAAGGTAGCCTTTTTAGTGTCTTTTTCATCGTGTGTGAGGCATGTGAGATCTGTCCGTGTTGTATCATCAGTCCGTTCCTTACTATTGCTAAATAGTTTATCCGTGCACCTGGTGAAGGGTTTTGGGTTAGTTTCCAGTTTTAAGGTACTCTAAGGTTGTTATAAAACATCTGCATACAGGTTTTTGTGTAGCCATCATTTTAGCTTTTCTTGGATAAATATCTAGAAGTGGAATTTCTGGGTCATATAGTAATCAAATATGTAACTTTATATGAAACCATCAAGTCAGATTGCCAAGTGGCTCTGCCATTTTGCATTTCTGCTGGCTATGTGGGAGTATTCCCATTGCTCTGCACCTTCCTCAGCGTTTGGAATTGTCAGTTTTATTTCTGTTAGTTGTTCAAATACATGTGTGGTAGTATCTACTTAATTGTGGTTTTAATTTGCATGTCTCTAATGATGAGTTATGTTGAACATCTTTTGTGTTCTTAATTATCATCCTTATATCTTCTTTGATAAATTGTTCACATCATTTCCACTTTTTTAGTGGGATGTTCTTACTGCAGGGTTTTGACAATTCTTTACATACTCTTCTAATAACCCCTTTGTCAAATGTGAATTGTAAATGTGTTCTTCCAGTGCATGGCTTGCCTTTTCATTTCTACAGCAATGTCTTTCACAGAACCAAAGTTTTAAATTTTGATGGTGACCACAAGTCTATCAGTGCTTTTCTTTTTGGGTCATGATTTTAGAGTCATACTTAAGAACTCTCATTGGTCTAACATCACTTGTATAAGAGACTATCATCTTATCCACTTTAGTTGCCTTTGCACATTTGTCAAAATCAATTGGCCATACTCATATGGATCTATTTCTAGACTCGATTCTGTTCCATTGATCTCTGTGTGTATCCTTTCATCAATACCATGCTTCCTTGAATAGTTTTAAAATAATTGATATCAGGTGGTATAAACCTGATATCAACTTTCAAAATAGGCCTGCCTATTTTAAGCTTCTTTGCATTTTGATAAAAATTTAGACTTGTTTATCTGTAAAAATTAAATATTCTGGTGGGCGTTTGAATGGGAGTGCATTGTATAGCTTTTGGAGAACTGACATCTTAACAATATTAAAAGTGTTTCAATTGAATAGTGATTCAAACACTTTCAATAGTGTTTATATATATATATATATATATAGTGTTTATCTATATAGTGTGCATTTATTTATTTATTTATTTTTAGGTAGGCTCCATGCCCAACTTGGGGCTCGAACGCATGACCCTGAAATCAATAGTTGCATGCTCTATTGACTGAGTCAGCCCCAGGTGCACCTCTTTTAGTGCTATTTTATTTTTTTAATTGTAATTTTTAAATTTTTTAATGTTTATTTATTTTTGAGAAGCAGAGAGAGACAGAGCACAAGCAAGAGAGGGGTGGAGAGAGGGAGACACAGAATCAGAAGCCGGCTCCAGGCTCTGAGCTGTCAGCACAAAGCCTGATGAATGGCTCGAACCCACAGACTGTGAGATCATGACCTGAGCTGAAGTCGGATGCTCAACTGACTGAGCCACCCAGGAACCCCTTGGTGCTATTTTAAAGAACAATATTTTATAATTTTGATTTCCAATTCATACTATATACTAGCATATAGAAATATAATCTTTTTATATTATGTAATCATACTATATTTGTTAATTCTAGAGGACTTTTTGTAGATTCTTTGGAATTTCCTACACAGATAATTATGCCATCATCAAATGATATGGTTTTATTTTTTTCTTTTCATGTGTGTGCTTTTTATTTCTTTTTAATTCCTTTTTGCACTAAATAGCACTTTCAATACATATTGAGTAGGAGTGATATCTTTGGGACATCTTTGCCTTGTCACAATCTCAGAGGGAAAGCATGTAAGTTTTCACCATTAGATATAATGTTAGATGTAGATTTATGTAGATACTCTTGATCAGGATAAGGAAGTTTCCTATTATTCTGAGTTTCCTGAGAGTATTTTTTTCTTTTGTCATGAATGAATGTTGCTTTTTATCAAATGTTTTTAATGACTATATTTAGATAATCACATGGTTTTTCTTCTTTAAACTGTTAATATCCTGAATTACATTGATTTTTTTGAATGTTGAACTGGCTTGCATTCTCAGCATAAAGCCCACTCTGTTGTAAAGTATTATCTTTTTTACAAATTGGTGGATTCAACTTTGGTAACATTTTGTTCAAGATTTTTGTCTATATTCATGAGTAATATTGATCAGTAGTATTATTTTCTTGGAATATTTTTGTCTGGCTTTGGCATCAAGATAATGCTGTCCTCACAGGGTGCGTTGGTAAGCATTCCCTCCTATTCTCTGGAAAAATTGTGTAGAATTCATATTAATTCTCCTTTAAATGTTCAATAACATTTTCTAGTAAAATCATCTGGGCATGGAGTTTTCTTTATTAGAAGGCTTTTAACTACAAAATCAATTGTTTTAATCAATTTAGGACCATTCAAGTTACCTATTTCTTCTTGGTTGAGTTTTGATAGTTTGTGTCATTCAAGGGATTCATTTATTTTATCTAAGTTGTTGAATTGATGGGCAGAGTTACCAATAATCTTCTCTTATTATCCTTTCATATTATAATATTTGTGAAGATCGATCTTCTTTAATTTTTGATATTGTAATTTATGTATTGACTCTCTTTTTGGCCACTCCAAGTAGAGATTTATAAATTTTTAAAAAAATTTTTTTAATGTTTTTTATTTATTTCTAGGAGAGAGAGAGAGAGACACAGAGTGAGCAGGGGAGGGTCAGAGAGAGAGGGAGTGACAGACTCTGAAACAGGCTCCAGGCTCTGAGCTGGCAGTCAGCACAGAGCCCGACGCGGGGCTCGAACCCATGAACCGCAAGATCATGACCTAAGCGAAAGTCGGACGCTTAACCGACTAAGCCACCCAGGCGCCCCGAGATTTATAAATTTTATTGCTCTTTCCAAAGGACCACATTTTTGGTTTCCCTTATTTCTCGATATTCCTGTTTTTAGTTTTCGTTTTCTTCCCACTCTGAAATTTATTATTTCCTTCTTCTTGCTGGTTTTGGGTTTAATTTGCTTTTCTTTTAGGTTGCTAATGTGTAAATTTAGGTTTTGATGTGGGAACTTCCTCTCTTTTTCAATAGTAGCCTTTTACGCTACATGAAAATACAGTGGAAAATACTTGAGTTGTCAGTACTACCCAGTTAAACCTAAGCATATAAATATGGATTTCATTGACTCTGAATGGAGCTTCCTTCAGTCAAGTGTTTCCCATAGTTTCAATTACACAAAAGCAGCAAAGAATCATGTGAATTCCGCTGGAAAAGTAATTCAAGTGCTCCTTGAACATGAACGCAAGATTATCACTTTGGAAAGAGACAAGAGAATTGAATCCCAGACACCTCAGTTCTGTCCACTAGACACAAAAGCAGGTTCCTAAGGACATTTTCAGGATCGATTGAATCCTGAGGTTAAAAAACCCGAAAACTCCAATATATGAAACTTATAAAAAATGATACACTTCATCCAGAATGTAGAATCAACAAGAATTTAATAAAGTTAATCAAATAATTGTAGTTCAATTGCACATAAATTTGAATTGTTTTCCCATTAAAGAGTGCTTGTCTGTAAATTATTGCAGGGAAAGCCATTTTCAAGTTAATGTTTCCACCATTAGAAAATACAAAGGGCATTTTCATTAATTAGACACCGCTCTCTTTCCTCCTACCTTATCATTACCTTTGCTAGGTGGAATCAGTTTAGTACTCAAATTTATTGACATGTGTGATTCAATGACACTATTTGTTTAGAGTTCATCATATACCTGGTGGAATAAACTCATTAAGTATAAATGAATAGTTATGTAGTCATCATCTAAAATGAGCCAGTGCTGTACTCCAGAGTCATTATAATGAATGTGAACACAGCTGGAATAAAAGTCTCTGTGAAGGTTACAGGCTTTATTCTAAACTATTTAAGGCTGCAGCTTTCTTCCTATTCTTTGAAGGCTGCTTGTTCAGGAAAAAGAACTTGACCTCTCTTTAAAGAAGATTGTTGCATGCATTGACTTGCCATTTTATCAAAGCTACATACCTTCTGCTGTGGCATCCTAGAAAGCACAGGAACCTGGAAAAGCTAGGATTAGCCTGGCTGTTTTTGTTTGGCAAATTTTCCGTATTCCAGAAAGGGTCTGGAGAAGAATGACCCTTGCGGGTTCTGATGGCTACTAAGTCGTTGATATTCTCAGAGAGCAAGATTCCTGTCTTCAGGTTTCTCCCTGATTTCTCACTGTTCCCTTAAGAGTGAGGAATGGTGTGCAGTATTAAAGAGTGAATTTCCCTTTTTTGTTTTCAAGATTTATAGTCCAGATTGGAATTTGGTGCTACAGTGCTTTTCAGAAGCGGGTATGACTGAACATGTAACCAGGGGTGGAAACTAGTCTACACCAGTGACTGGAACTAGTATTCTAAAAGTCTGCCTTGGAATGATGCAAGTATAAACAGTATTCCAGAACCTTGCTTTTTAAACCAGGTCACGTCATATATTATTATGATGTGCATGCTCTATATCAATTAGGGGTTTTAAATTAGGGATTAAAATCTATAATAAAAGGAATTTCGTTTTATCTGTGCATTAAGCTAGTCCATTTTTTCCTAGAATTTGAGAGCAGAGTATCCCATTTCACAGTTAACACCAATGAGAAAATGTCAGGAGCGAAAATAAGTGTTTAACAGCTGATTCAGTATCACTTTGTTATCTATTCTGCAACTCTGTAGACACAGGTCAAGTTCTGGGTCAGAGAGTAATAAAATGTTGTGGTTTGAAGGAATTCCAGGGATGCAAGATGGCTTTTCCTCACCTACCCCTTTCCCTACCTTTCAGCCATCTGAAGAATTTGCCAGGATATTTTTTAGAATACAGTGATGATCAGTTTATGAAGTATGAAGGGAATAGGGTCAAGGTGTGAAGCTTCATTTAGGTAATGCTTTTTCTTCTTCATATTACAGAAAAATTAGTTTATCAAGCAAGTGAATGATTTGTTTTTTGAAACCTTATTATAAATATTAAATATTTATTCAAGTGGTAATACTTCATTAGGCATAAAAATTAAACATTGAACTTACAAGATATTAAATATAAATAATCACATCTATTAATGAAAAAAAATCAAGAACAGGTGCTTGGGTGGCTCAGTCAGTTAAGAGTCCAACTCTTCATTTTGGCTCAAGTCATGATCTCATGATTGGTGGGTTCGAGCCCTGTGATGGGCTCTAAGCTAACAGTGAGGGGCCTGCTTGGGACTTTTCTCTCCCTCTCTCTCTGCCCCTCCCTGGCTTGTTCTCTCTCTCTCAAAATAAATAAACTTAAAAAATCAAGGAAAGGAGAGACCGGAATATATTCTGTAACCGTTATTTTTTCTTAAATGATTATGATATAGTGTTACCTGTATTGACTCTCACTGGTGCCTTTATTTTCCATACCCCTCCTTTCTTACCCCTCCTTTCTGGCTTCCCCTTCCTCCCACTCCCTAGCGACTGGTTCTTGTTGTCAAATACAGCTGCAAATTAATGCCTCTGTCCTCTCTTGAGACTTTCCACAATGCTCTTGTCTTCCCTGCGGGGGTGAAAACTGCACCGATTATCACTCTAAATATTCATGCATTTGATAAGTCATGGTTTTAGTGAGCTGTGTATGGAGTCTATTGCCTAAAAAAATCAAACTGAAAAACAAGAGATGCTTTTCACATTAATAATCGGGTGGTAATGTGCACAGGAAAAAAAACAGTTTATTGTTCCTCATCCATTCATTCACTAATTCATTTATTTATTCAATAAATGTGTATTTTGGTGGTGCTGTGCACTTAGCAGATGCAAGTTACTGGGGATATAAAGAGAAATCAGGTTCAATGGAAGATTACAATGAGCTTTATAGTTCATTTTTCTTTGGGAAGTCAGGAAAAACTTAACAATAAACAGATCGAAAGTGGAATGAATGAATAACCTAAAGTTAGGTTAATGTGGTTCTCAAAGTGCTATGTCCACTGTGGTCAGTCTGTAACCCTTATTCAGAAGGTATGAGGGGAGGAGACCAGAGTAGGGATAAAGCCCTCAGACTCCGGAGTCTCTCCTGCATCCAAGTCCTTCTTCATTTACCGCCCACAAAATGGTAGGATTCCTGAGCGTAGGATTTTCGTCTGTTTTGTTCACTGATACAGTCTAAGTGTCTGAAACAGTAGGGACTCAAACATGGAAAGACTATTTGATGAATGAACTGAACTTGGGTTGCAACCTCACTTTTTCTCTCTTTCCTCATCTGTAAAATAAGGCTAATAGTAGCAACTACCTAGTAGAGGAGGAGCATTAAGTGAGGATGTAAAACTTAGAAGAGTGTCTGGCACAAAGGAAGGGCTCAGTAACTGAGCTATGGTGACCCTTCAACAACTGTTCATTGTGTACCTTCCAGACATCATGATGGGCAGGGAGTACTCACAGGAAGGGACACATGCACAGTCCTTGCCTTTCAGGGATAGCGAGGGGCATAGACATTAAACAGACACACATGCATCATCATAGTGACAACTTGTGATGGTTGCCAGGAAGGAAAAAAAACACAGGGTGTCACAGAAGGAAGACTTTGATGGATTATGAGTCAGGGGAGGTATCGTTGAAGAATATCTGTACCGATGGTTGAGAAGAAATCGGTCCAGACCAGGAAGGAGGAGGATTCCATGAACAAAAGGAATAGCGCTGTGTGGATGAAGGTCCCAAAGCAATAGAGAGATTGGTGCCTTCAAGAAGGGGCAGACACTGTAGCTCCAGAGTTTCTAGGAGAGGAAGACTCTTTTTTTTTTAATTAAGATCACTACTGCTTTTGTTTTGTCATTATTAGCTACCAAACTTAATCATAATTACTCTGCATGCACTCCCCCTACCCAGCTCCCAGGTTTTGACGTCTCTAAAGTTTGGCATCTTACAATTGTAATTCTAGTGTTCTTATCCCTCTTAGTTGAATATATAATTATGTAACTTATTTTAATTGAGGACAGCTTACATTTGATGAAATAGGGTGACACACTGTAACTTATAATACCAAACATTGTAAAATAGTCACAAAGGTGAAGACAAATTTTGATGTAGAGAAAGTAAATATTTAACTATGCTAACTTAAAATGTACTAGTGGCAAAAACATCTTAGCTCTCCTAATATATTTGGAGAGAACAAGATGGTTGTGTTTAATTGTTTGAAAATTTTTTGATTTATAGCTTATGATCATTTAAAATTTAAGCTCAGTTTATTTAAATACTTGGTATTATGTCATATTCGAGAAAGACCTCTCACAAGGATCTGTACTTTTTTCCTAAATTTTTAAAAAATGTTTATTAAAAGATTTTTAATGTTTGTTTATTTTTGAAAGAGACAGGGCACAAGCAGGAGAAGAGCAGAGAAAGGAGACACAGAATGCAAAGCAGGCTTCAGGCTCCAAGCTGGCAGCATAGAGCCCGAAGTGGGGCTTGAACCCATGAACTATGAGATCATGACCTGAGCTGAAGTCATATGCTTAACTGACTGAGCCACCCAGGTGCCCCAATGTTTATTTTTTGAGAGAGGGGGAGACAGAGCATGAGGGGGGAGGGCAGAGAGAGAGGGAGACACAGAATCTGAAGCAGGCTCCAGGTTCTGAGCTGTCAGCACAGAGACCAACATGGGGCTCAAACTCGCAGACAGAACACAGCGCTGGAACTTACGGACCGTGAGATCATGACTTGAGCCGAAGTCGGATGCTTAACTGACTGAATCATCCAGGTGTCCCTGGATCTGTCCTTCTTTTTTTTTTTTTTTTTTTTTTTAAATTTTTTTAAATGTTTTATTTATTTCTAGGAGAGAGNGTCACAGACTGAAACAGGCTCCAGGCTCTGAGCTGGCAGTCAGCACAGAGCCCGACGCGGGGCTCGAACCCACGAACCGCGAGATCACGACCTAAGCGAAAGTCGGACGCTTAACCGACTAAGCCACCCAGGCGCCCCCCTGGATCTGTCCTTCTAAACTGAAGAAGTTCAAGATATGCTGCACTTTCTTTCTTCTTTTTAACATTTATTTTTGAGAGACCGAGAGTGCAAGCGCACGTGCGCACGCGCGAGAAGACATAGAATCCAAAACAGGCTCCAGGCTCTGAACTGTCAGCACAGAGCCCGATGTGGGGCTTGAACCCACAAACGGAGATCATGACCTCAGCCAAAGTGGGATGCTCATCTGACTGAACCCCCAGGTGCCCCCACCCGGCACTTTGTAAACTGCAGTCCTCATTATTCAATCCAAGACAACAGTGAGGCTGACATTTTTGCTAAAAGACAACTTAGAAATTTTCATCTTCCCTTATGTCAATCAGTTGTTTTTGCAAACTAAACAGAAGATGTTGAATTTTTACATTGCTTTTAAATCAATGTAACTCTATTTAAAAGGTTTTTTTTGTGTGTGCATGTGTGAGACATTTGTTTCCAAGAGTTTTAAATATGCAGATACGCAAGTTTTTAGAGAAGACATACATTATTATTGTCGATAAAAACTCCATCTATGGGGATATTTCCAGACATCCATTTTCAATGTGCCCACTTCATAACACAACTCTCTTTTGAAAAAGCAGCTATATTTTTCATTTGTTGGCTGCCTTCTTGACAGATTCAGTGAGATTGTTGTTGTTTGCCCCTTGTAATGTGGCTATGAGTTCTTATCAGATGCTAAGAGAAGGATTAGCTCTGCCATCTTCTTGTCCACTTGAGCTGCATCTTAAATCCTCTCTCTGGTGTGCATGTGTGCCTGTATCTGTGTACACGTGTGTGGTGTGTACACGCGTATGCGCTCTGTGTACCAGCATACGTTCTTGCTCAGGAATCACTTAAAACCACTCATCCACTTTGGGAAGTTTATTTTAATTAAAATAACATAATTGATGCAGGTGTTTTCTTAAGCAAGGCCATCCTATATTTCAATACCCAGTGTATGAACATGGTCACTTGCATTGTGGTTTTCCCTGCTACATATCAGAGTTGTAACTTGACTGTGGACTAGGTGAGAGAGCAGCTGTCTATTCGAATATTAAATATTAGTAAAATCCCTTTATTTCTAGATAAAAATTAAATATAAATGAGTTCTAAGGCTTTCTTTCTGCATCTTGGTGGATTGATTGCTCAGTGTATCCCTTGAGGTCAAGACACTCTATTTTGGAAACCTTGGCTTAGGCGATAAATTCTTTAGCTTTGAATTTATGGCCTTCCTCAAAGTGCTTCCCACCATGTCTCTGTTTATTCCTCATTTCTCTCTTTCATGAACCTTCAGAATTCTTTGATTCATCTCCTTACTCTATAGGGTACAGTGCAAAAACAGTGCTGGGCTTCTCCAGTTTAATGTGTGTACAAATCACCTGAAGATCTGATGACCGTGCAGATTTGGAATCGGTAGGTGTGGAGGTGGGGCCGGAGATTGTGAACCTTGAAATAGCTCCTAGGTGCTGCCGTTTTTGGTCCATGGATGACTTTGAGTAAAAAGTAAATAGAGGAGAAAACACTGTCAGAATTGTACTAATTCCCTCATTTGGGAAAGCCCCACCTTGAGCTTCAGGTTTTTCATGCCTGTTCTACAGAGTTCATTCATTCAGTCATTCCTTCATTCAACAACTATTTATTGAGCACCTAGTATACCAGTTATCATGGCAGTTGCTGACAAGTATGGGGTTTCAGGTATTAGGGAGCTCAGCCCAGTGGACAGATGGGTGAATTAAGTGAACACATAAATAGCGTACAGATCAATATACTTGCATGCATACATTTAACAGCATGGATGCACACATATATGTGTGCACACACATGTGCATGTGCAGACAGACACACACACACACACACACACACACATACTCTCCCACATGAGGCCTGTAGTTCGCACTGTCCCTTCAGGCTGTAACACCCCACACTAATCTCTGTGCATGTGTAATCTTACTCCACTTTTCTGCACCCAGCCCTTCCCTTTCCCTCTACACTAAGCAAATGCTCTTTCTTCCTAGCTTTTATACCTGTTAGGATATGTATCATTCATCTGGCACATAGAAAATGCTAAAAAGGCTGTTATTTCTTTTCTCAGTAGTAATGTCTGATTTCTAATTTCTTTGAGGAGAGGGATCATATCTCATACTTCTGAAATATAGTTCATTAACTTTAAAAGAACCTCAGTCAATATTTATTGACAGTGGCCATATTTAATGTTACATAATGTGATATATAACACTAACTCTTAGATAGTGTGTGATTTCTTTTATTATTCTTTATTATTTCTTATCTATTAGTTTTCAGTTAAGTGGTATGGTATTTTTGCCCGCAAGTTATAGTATGTATATGATGAGTTGAATTCACAGAAACAAAGAGTAGAATGGTGGTTGCTAGGGGCTGGTTGAGGGGCGAGAGGTTGGCAAAAGGGCATAAACTTTCAGGTGTAAGATGAATAAAGGCTGAGTATCTAATGTGTAACATGGTGACTATAGTTGATAATACTGTATTGTATGATTGAAATCTGGCACAAGAGTAGAACTTAAGTGTTCTCACTGAGGGGAAAAAAAGTATGTATGTGCAGTGACGATATAGGTGTTAGTTATTCGATTTTGGAATCCTCTCATAATGTATATATACATCAAATCATCATGTTATACACTTTTGATACATTACAACTTTGTCAATTATGCCTCAATAAAATTGAAAAGAAAGCTGAAAAAAAAACTATAGGTTACAAACAAGAAATATCCTAGACACTGTAAGAAAGAGACTTTAAAATATTTTGTTATTTAATCAATTCATTGTTCTATCATTGTTCCTTGATGAAAAAGACCATATTTTATATTCTGAATATTTCAGTGTTCATCTTTCTCTGCCATGTTGTAATCACTCAAATCAATCGTTAAAAAATAAATATTAGAGACAAACTGTTTAAAATACACCAAAATATTTGCCCCAAGGGTCAGTTTTACAGCTGAAGACACAATTACCCTGAATATTTACATTCTGAATAATACAGTATTGAAATTTAAAAGCAAAAGCTACTGTAATTATAAGAAAAAGAATGCAGAAATATGATAGCATTAGAAGATCTCACACAATATTTGAGTTATTTTCACATAAAATGCTCAGAAAATAACTAGGGAGAGATCATCTGAATAATAGCCAAACCTGTTTAAATTGATACTCCTCAAACTTTATACTTTACAAACAGCAAATGTATTTTACTTCAAGTATCTTCTTGGCCAAATATTCATGCTGAAGTGTATTGACAATAAGTACTGGAAGCATAAAAAAACAGAAAAACATGAGAAAACGTTGTCCTAATAAATTCTTAAAGGAGGAACTCAAAACTGCTTAAAATACAGAATATCTAGGAAAATAATTGAGACACAACCAAGGAGGAAAATGCACAGTATTTAAAGAAGAAAAATTACAAATTACTATTCAACTCAAATTACTAAAAGAAGAACAAATATCTATGTAGAGCAAGTAGAATAATTAATGAACATAAAAGCAGAAATGAATGAATTAATAAATAACGAACACAAGCAATGAAAAGCAAATGTAAGAGTTAGCTGTTTGAATAAAATCATTCTTGGAAGAACTGTAAAAAAGATAAAAAAGAATAAGATGAGATACTAGTGAAATCAGTCAAATGAAAAAAGAAAAATAAGCATTAGAAATTAGAAATAACTGCAGATGTCAGGATTGAATAAATTATAAAGATATGTTTTGATTTTATTTATGGTATTATATTTGCAAACAAAGATGAGATATCTAAGAAAATATAAATAACAAGATTTAATAATACCATGAAAGAGGTTATCAGAGTGATCCAGAAGGTCTTTTAAAATGTGCCAGTCCCTGGGGTGCCTGGGTGGCTTAGCTGGTTAAGCGTCCGACTTTGGCTCAGGTCACTATCTCCTGGTTCAGGGGTTCGAGCCCCACTTTGGCTCTGTGCTAACAGCCAGCTCATAGCCTGGAGCCTGTTTCAGATTCTGTCTCTCCCTCTCTCTCGCTGACCTTCCCCTGATCATGCTGTCTGTCTCTCTCTCAGAAATAAATAAAACATTAAAAATTTAAAAAAATGTGCTAATTCATATATACAGTTTCAAAGTGAAGGTTTGTTGTTTTTTTTTTTTTAACAGTCATGTTATTGGCTTACATATTGAGCTGTTTCAAATCACATTTTATTTCCTTTTGTCTCCCTATCTTGTATTTCTATATTATTTTTCCTTTTACATTTTACTTACTTTTTTTCATCATGAAAACAGTACTCTTTAATCGCCATTCCCTATATGACCCGTTCCCCCAACCCACCACCCCTCTGGTAACCATCAGTTTGTTCTCTAATTAAGAACCTGTTTCTTGGTTTGTCTTTCTCTCTCTCTTTTTTCCCTTTGCTCATTTGTTTTGTTTCGTAAATTTCACATATGAATGGTGTTTGTCTTTCTCTGACTTATTTCATTTAGCATTATACTCTCTAGCTCTCTACATTGTTGCAAATGACAAGATTTCATTCTTTTTATGGCTGAATAATCTTCCGGTGTGTGTGTGTGTGTGTGTGTGTGTGTGTGTGTGTGTGTGTGTGTACATACACACACTACCTCTTCTTTATTCATCCGTCTACTGACGGATACTTGGGCTGCTTCCATAGTTTAATTATTGTAAATAATGCTGCAATAAACATGGGGTGCATATATCCTTTTGAATTAGTGTTTTTGTATTTTGGGGGTAAATATCCAGTAGGGCAATTTACATAGGGATTTTCATACTGGTTCCCATAGTGGCTTCTCCAATTTGCATTCCCACCAACAGTAAAAAAGGGTTCCTGTTTCTCCACATCATCACCAACACTTGTTTCTTGTGTTTTTGGTTTAGGCATTCTGACAGCTGTGAGGTGATACCTATCTCATTGTAGTTTTGATTGGCATTTCCCTAATGATAAGAGATGTTGGGCATCTTTTCATGTGTCTGTTGGCCATCTGGATGTCTTTGGGGGAAATGTCTTTTCATGTTTTCTGCCCATTTTTTAATTGGATTATTTGTTTTTTGGGTATTGATTGTATCAGTTCTTTATATGTTTTGGATATTAACTAACCCTTTATCAGACATGTCATCAGCAAATATCTTCTCCCATTCGGTGGATTGCTTTTTAGTTTTGTTGTTTACTTGTCTGTGCAGAAGCTTTTTATTTTGATATAGTCCTGGTAGTTTATTTTTGCTTTTATTTCTCTTGCCTTTGGAGACATCTCTAGAAAAATGTTGCTATGGCCAATGTCGGAGACATTACTGCTTGTACTCCCTTCAAGGATTTTTATAGTTTCAGGTCTCACATTTAGGTCTTTAATCCATGTGTCTATTTTTATGCGAGTACATTTCTGTTTTAATCACTACCACTTTGTAATATAACTTGAAATCTGGAATTGTTTTTTTCAGGATCGCTTTGGTTACTTGAGGTCCCAGGTTCCATACAAATTTTAGGATTGTTTTCTCTAGTTCCGTGAAAAATGTTGCCGTAAAGTTTTTTAAACCTCAAGGAACAGATCGTTCTTCTGCTGCTGTACATCCTCCACTCTAAGAATTGAGGGTCTGCAGGCTGTATACTGGCAGGGGCCTGGGGAGGTCTGTCTGGTAGACAAAGGAACCCAGGTGGAAGGGTACTTTTTAATACAAAAAGATATTATTGTATTGTATTGGCAACCACCACCTCCTCGATTAAAAAGACACAAAAAATAGATGTCTCTGAGGTAAATGAGGACCCTGGGGCTTAAGAGTGTTGAAAGAGTTGCACAGGGCGTGCTATAGGCAGAGGGGTGGCTCCTGCATCAGTTGATAGAACAGTACGTAGCCCTCACTGGATGCCACCTGGTTTTCACTGACAGATGATACATGAGAGTCATTGCAGACATGCCAGCCAGTCTGGCACCAGTGGAGGGCTGCATAGCGCCCATAGTGAACACTGCTCGAGTAGATGCTAGGGGCCTACAGCTGGTATACCAGGCCTCCGGCTTTGTCCTGTTGCAGCAGGAAGTCCACACCTGCTGAACTTTTCTGATGGAGACTTGGGAGGGGGATTTTGATTAAGATGCAGCATGAGGATTCAGGGGCATCTTTGTATCATCAACTTTTTGGTACTTCGTGTTTTCTACCAACATCTGTCACACACTGGAGCACTCTCCGACTCCAGCTCTTCCTCCTTGGTGGAAAGGCTGAAACAACCCTGCAGAAACACCTTGCTACCCACAAATCCTTTCTGGGATGGGCAGGTCACAAGAATCCTCAAAGGTTTTGGAAAGATACCCACAGGCCTGGCATTTGAGACAACTTTTCACCTGGCCCATAGTCAGGTCCACAATATTGTGGTCCTCGTGACCCACATAATACTTCCACATTAAGGTGGCCCGGTCATCACCACTTACATCAGGTTCTTCTAGCAGAGCTCCTCCATGGTGGGGTTCAGAGCAAGCTATACTGTTGGCCAGGATTGCCCAGCATTCTCTTTGATTTCCAGGTAGAGCCACTCCAGAAGGAGCTTCAGGAATTCTTGGGCCTCCTGCTGGCTGTCTCCAGAGAAGGAAGGAACATATTTCAAGAAGACTGCTCTGAATGGAGTAGGATTCACAGGGCACTAATCACGTCTACTAAGGCTTCAGAGAGCTCTCGGGCTCCGCTCCCTCCAGGCACCTTTTGCTGGAAGTCCCTTCACAGACAGAAGTTTCGAAGAGGCCTAAGTGCTGCTCAAATACAGTAGCACTGCGATCAGGAGGCATGTGTTCCCCAGATTTCAGAGGCCCACATGACCAGAGCCCAGAATCAGGGTGTGATGAGCCGTTTTGTCATCAGAGTAAAAAGACTCAGAGGGCTGGGCAGATAGGACGTGGAAGGAGCCATGGGAAGTTACAGGCTCCATCCATATGCTGAGCAAGGTGGGGGAACCAGGAAAGCCCCCAAGGTGGTAGAGATATAAGTCTCAAAGTGGGAGGCTCAGGCTGGAGCCCCAAGTGGCTCAGTGCAGCCATGCACCCTCCCAAGGCAATCCTCACAAGGGCCTAAGTCCCCACTGCTCACAGACTTGGAATGAGCTAGTTTGGTTCTGGAAGTGAGAGGCAGAGCCACAGTCAGTGGGGGTGAGTCAGGCAGCAGAACTCCATGATCTTCTAGAAGGGGTCCTCTAGGTGGAGGACCTGAGGTCTGTCACTGTCCCAGCTCCAGTTTCTGGAGCTTTTCCTCAGGGGGACCTGACCAGGTAGACAGAGGTCTTAACATGGGGTCTGGCCCAGGGGGTGGGTTTTGGCTCTTCTTGCTTTGGGCCCATGGGGTAAATGGTAGCTTTGATCCCTATCTGGGCTGGACATCAACAGGTGGCTCTTGGGTCTCACCCAGGAGGTACTAGAGGCCTGGGGCCTTGTGGACACCATGGAAAACACAGGCTACCTGTCCTCTGGTGAGACAGTGGGGGACCTTGGCCTAGGCCAAGACCCAGCTCAGGGTCACCCCCTACTAAACCCGTGCAGCTCTCCCCTAAACCCCCTGTGGCTGAGCTGCAGCTTTCACCACTCCTTTTGCCACATCTGTTGCCCATATCTCTCCCACCACAGGGCTCACCACCATCTTTGTTGGTTCAGTTTGTTGGTACTTACGAGACCACTGCCAGAGAGGAAGGGTTCCAGAGACTGGGGAAAGGGACCTTTCAGAGTGTTGTTCATAATGCCATCATCAACGGTCTGAGCTGGTGACCTGTGACCTCATCAAGGATGCCCTCCTGAAGGCCAACCTCATGACAGATGACCTCCCCTGCCACTTTACTTCCATCTTTAAGGCAAGCTTCTGTACTTCTGCCATTGTCTGCCCTGTCGATGTGGTCAAGATGAGACCTGTGAACCCTGTCCTGGGCCAGTAGAGCAGTGCTGGCCACTGTGCCCTTTCCGTGATCCCTAAGGAGGGTCCCCATGCCTCTTGTTAAGGGTTCATGCCCTCCTTTCTCCAGGTTTCTGGAATGAGGTGATGTTTGTCACCTATGAGCAGCTCAAAAGGGCCCTCATGGCTGCCTGAACTTCCCAGGAGGCTCCCTTTTGAGTGTCTCCTGATGCTGACCTGACCACCTTTGACTTTGGCTTTGGCTCCAGCCAGACCCTATTTCCCTTCCCTTTCTCCTCACCCCTTCCTTCCATTTCCTTTCCCACCACCTCCCTTTCCTCTCACCCTTCTTTCCTATCTTCTCTCCCTGTTGCCTTTCAGTTCCAGTAGAGATGACATTGTGGGAGGCCTGGCACCAGTCAGGACCCTGAGCCCTCAGTCCCTTGGAAAGTTAATCCCAACTTTCTGTTCTGCCCCCAAACCCTGCCCAGCTAGCATGTCACCCATAAAATAGGTTCAGTCTTAAAAAAAAAAAAAAAAAGCTAGGACACATTGTGTGGCATGTAATGGCCACATTTAATGTGTATTTCGATTTTTCTTAAAAATCATTGGTTAAATTAATAATGCATTGTACAGTGAGTAAAATCATAGAAGTTGAATATGCTATTCAAATTGGGATAAATGTCAGCAAATAATCATGCACCTTTCCCCCATCAAGAGGCACACTTCATGTGTATGGACTATAAACTTACCTACCTCAAAGAAATCTTAAGAATAGTTGTTTCATAAATGTATAATTTTCTCCCCGTAGACTGGAAATCTTCTTAGGTCGGGGATTATGCCTTTTGCCCCTATTTCTATCCACCATAGAACAAAAAATAAAATTTCAACAAATAAAGATAATGACACACGTTTTTGAGACAGTGGATGTCAGAGGCAGTATAGCACAGGGATTTTAGTCCAAAACCTTAGTTTGGAATTCTAGTTTTACCACCATATATCTGTAGAGTTAGGATGAATTACTTAATTTGTAAACTTTAGTTATTCATCTATAAAATGTGTTCAACAATAATAACCTAGAGGGAAAGTATTACTCATGATAATTGAAATATAAATAGGAAAGCATCTGGCACAGTGGAGAGCATATAGTAAGAGCTCAATAAATGATCACGAAGATGGCAATGGACTGTTTTTATAATTTCAAGTTTGCATCCCCTTAGAAGGGAATCTCCATGAGGGCAGGGAATTTGTCTTTGGTCATTGTTTTATCAGTTGTACTTCAAGTAGCAGTTATCACATAGCAGGGATCAAATCAACACCTGTTGAATGAATGAATACATTTCCATGTTTGCCAAGCATAATTTGCTAGGTCTGTCTTAGAATAACTCAGCGGTAAGTATTTTCATCATTGCAACACTAAACAAGATTTTATTTCTTCTTCTGTTAATAAAAGATTGGTTTAAGAGAATTTGATAAGCACACATTTATCTTTTATATGGGCCATACCTTTAGTTCTTCTGGCAGTTTTTCTCATTTGGTGTCAAAAAGAAAATAATGTGTTGGGGAAATTTTTCTATCAATATTTTGTAGTAATAAAAGAAGCTGAATGAAATATACAGGAGACTGACAGAAGAAAAAATACAGTCCAGCATCTGGGTAATAGGATTAATTTTTTTTAACACAGGTTTGTTCATTTAGTGTGTGCCTACATTCATCTTCCATTACTCCATTCTAATAATGAAATGGAAAATAATTGTTTCACCAAAAATATAATTTAGTGCAGGGGCTATAGTAGTTTTAAAAAGGCATGAGCTATTATTTGCTTGAAATCTTCATCAAATTCCTTCAATTTAACGGTCATTTAAAAAGCTACCCTCCCTCCATTCACTCAAGATGAATGTGAACGTGCACATCCAGGGAGAGCACCAATGAATTTAGTGGTTAATGATTATTGTTTCCATTTCGGAGTGTTTACATTTTCATTCAGCTTCTCCTAATGCGATATCATATGATTTGCAGGAGAAGTCACCACCGCCTCAGCACCGGAGCATATGTGAGCATTTCTTTGCTTATTCTTCATGGAGGCATTTAGTTAGAATTCAACAGAGGAACAACTGGAAAGATGTCTGCCCACCCAGTGAACACAAGGAAGTAAGTAATCTCAGAGAATCTGCACTAACGCAGCACTGGGCACAACGCAAATATGGCATAAAATCTATCTTTACATTTATTTGCAAATATGTACAGATATGCTTCATATAAATTAATCCTCCATTTCATTATAAGGAAAGAATAACGTCTGTGGTCAAAAGTGATGGTACAGGGAGAGCGTTAATCTGATTTAGCGCAGCATGTGAAAAATTAATTGGAAGTCAGAACTCCATAGTGTTTATTATAAAGTAATTTCACACCAGGTCCGGATTAGCATGGTAACGGGTGACAATAGGTCATCACTATGTTAATTGAAAGAGAGCATGCTTTATAAAGAGGGAGAGAAAAAGAGAAGGAGAGAGAAGGAGACAGACACAGAGAGACAGAGAGATGGATTGATTTAGAGATTCAGAATGTACAATGAATTGGTAGTGGTTCAGGACAAAGGATATAGAAAGGATGACATCCCACTGAAAGATAGCCTCTTGTAAACTCGGGTGAGTAGGCTAAGCAAACGCTAAGTCTGGTGACATGAAACTCTGAGAGCCCTGAGATCCCTGAAGACTGAAATGTTTCCTAGTTGCTGCACCCTTTGGACAGCTGTCTTGTAGAACTGAAGACACTGACGTGCTTTGCTCTCCGGAGCCAGTAGAGAAAGGGAAAAGCCCAGGCCTGGGGCCAGGGGCTTCAAGTTCTCCTTTTCTTTTGTTCTCTGAGGACACAGCTTGGCTCTCAGAGGCTCTGGACTCTGACCTGGAGGGATTAGTCCAGGTGCATTAGTCGTAAAGTGATGGCATCTTTCATTTACCAGCCTCTGGGTTGATAAAGCCAACCCCGGCAGACAAGTAACAGAAAATAATCTGTCATTTGGACATCATGCTGACTGGGCAGCCAAGTCAGGCTCAGCCTTCTAGTTGAGTGCAGAATCCACTGAGCATCTACCTGTGCAGAAACCTGTCCCATTATGCTCTGGCAGTCCCACCCATGCGCTGGGGGCCGGGATGTGCCGCCTGTGACAGCACCCTACAGTTCAGTGGCTGAAATAGGGAAGTGCTTTTTCTGTGGCATTTGCATAAAGGAGGGAGGTGTTAAAGAAACTAGCAAATCATGCCGTAGACACAGATCCTACATGACTGTGAGTGAGAACTCTGTTATAAACCGCTGTCATTGCTGAAGTCTGGGTTAGCGGCTCACTAGTGGTTTAAACATGCATTTCCATCATACAAAAAAAGGTAAGGGGCACCTGGGTGGCTCAGTTGGTTAAGTATCCGACTTTGGCTCAGGTCATGATCTCCCCATTTGTGGGTTTGAGCCCCGCGTCAGGCTCTGTGCTGATGGCTATCTCAGAGCCTAGAGCCTGTTTCAGATTCTGTATCTCCCTCTCTCTCTCTGACCCTCCCCTGCTCACGCTCTCTCGCTCTCTCGCTCTCCTCCCTCTCAGAAATTTTTTTAAAAAGGTAGAACAATGTAACACATATTTAATCAAGCTAGAAAGTGACCCAAGGAAATCAGATTCACAGAAATAGAGGAGATAGAAACTAGCTGGGGACCGTGTGTATGGAAGTCCTGTGCATGGGCAGGAGGGGGATGGTAGACGGAGTGAGAGGAGTCAGTGACTTTTATGTGCAAAGAGAAGAAATCATCTTTTAGGATTCTGCAATTCTCTGCGGTATGAGCTGATGAGCATGACCTTTCGGCCTACCCTTTCTTGTGGAAAGTTTGCAACCCAGGCTGACACAAGCTGTTGTAATATGTTAATTTTGACCCAGCTCTGCTACAAATACTAACCGTGATCGCTAAGACATTTTCGCTAAGAAATATAGTCCTTTGGACATAGCTTTCAGCACGAAGTATCCCGATGAAGTGTACTAACCTCTCTAATGAAGGTCAAAATTAAAAAACAAAACCTAAAACAAGGAAAGAAAAAGTGGTTTCGAGAAATGGGAACACCACAGAGGTTGTCAGCTATGAGGTTAGCAGTCCAGGCACCATCCTTCATCCTGCATTCTTGTAGGAAGCTTTGTTCCTTGGAAGAGCACGGTGGGAGGTCAGCTGGAAGTTATCTGGAAAAAATTGAGTGGAGATGAATTCGGACAGAGCAGGATGAGCTTAGAAACTTCCGTCAGGGAGCTAGGTGTAATTTTAGAGGTAGGAAGGAAATGGGCAAGACAGGCTTGCCCAACAGAGAGTGTTCTGTGACACTAGGTCAACATTCATTTATTCAAGGGCTGACCATCCTGAGTCACATGCTCCAATGCCTACTAAGCCCAGCCATGTATTAGAAATGATGAAACAGGGAAACAGGTGCGTCTGAGGATTGCAGTGAACTGGGAAAACAAGTAGTGGCCTCGCAGCCCCTGTTGACGATTGCTCCATAAAAGTATGGGCCAACTGTGTCTGTATCTTCTGACTTTTTAAGAGGAGACAGAAAAAATATTTTTATGTGAAATTTTCCAATTCCTGTGTGCACAACAAAATCAAATGTTTGCAATTACAGTGTGCATCTAACGAGAACTGTCTGGGAGCAAGATACAGCCTTATGCTCATAGTCTGCTCCTCTGGGTCACAGGCAAAATCCCTAACCCTCCATTTCTTCTTTGAAATCTATTTGCTAGAAGGTGTTCCTTCTTCAGTGCATGTGTTTGCACGATTGGTGTCTGTTATCATTATATATCATTATATTTTTAAACCTAAAGTTTAAATGAGTCTTTTCCCCTCTCTTTGATCAGTGACTCTCAGTTGTCAATTCTTTGGTAAAATAAAAGGCAAATAAGGGGTTGCCTGATGCCTCAGTCAGTTGAATGTCTGACTTTTGATTTTGGCTCAGGTCATGATCTCAGGGTTGTGTGACCAAGTCCTGGGTTTGGCTCCCTGCTGAGTGTGGAGCCTGCTTGAGATTTTCTCTCTCTCTCTCTCTCTCTCCATTTCTCTCCCCGACTCACTCTTTCTCTCTCTCTCAAATAAAAATAATTTTAAAAAGGCAAATATGGAATATGGGTTCCACAACACACAAAATTGAAAAGTGTTGATTAAGAAAGCATTTAATGAAACTCCAAAGCTACATCATTTTGTTGATTCTTAAAGATAAAGAATAAATGTTCTTTGTTCTAGATTAGGAATTATCCCTTTGTGATTGAAGTATGATTGACATACAATGTTAATTAGTTTCAGGCATGACAATGATTAGACAATTCTATACATTACTCAATGCTCAATCATGGTAACCTGGTTAGTGTGGTCACCATATAATGTTACTATAACATTATTGATTATATTCCCTATGCTTTATTTTTATCTCTGTGACTTATTTATTTTATAAGTGAAAGTTTGTGCTTCTTATTACCCTCCATCTATTTTGCCCACTCCTCCCTCCAACTCCCCTCTGAATTAGGAATTCTTTTTTTTTTCTGTTTTTTGTTTTTTGAGGAGGAATTCTTAATACTGAATTCACCCAGGAGCTTCATCTGGGCTCTAAACTCTTTGAAATGGTACTCATAATGTTGAATGTAAATGTGGGTTGTTTACCTCTCTTTTTGGAGGGGGAGTCCATAGCATTCATTAGCTCCAAAATGGAGTCTATATCTCCTACCGAGATAATACTATTTACTGATCTAGATCCTATTTATAATTTTTAACTGCTTGTACTTCAGGGGAAAAATGTGTATTTTCTCTGTTTCAACTGTATCACTTGGGGTTCACAGGAAAATAAAAGTGACATGGAGATCTATCATTCCTTTAGCATAAAAACTAGATTCACACATTTGATGAATGTGTGAGGTCACCAAGATAATCCTTGGTAAGTGATTTCTGAACAGAGAAAATTTGTTTTTATACATTTAACTAGACATGTATTCAACATTTGACAGAATGCATACTTTTCTAGACTTTACACGTTTTAGACACTATACGGGGTGGGCATTTGCCATTCTTTTTAGCTACCTAGATTCTGAACCCTCTGAAATTTTAAGAATCTATGGTATTAATAAAAGGACTGTTTTTACTTTGCTAGTGCATAGAATAGGAATAAGAATCAAAGGACTCAGACTTGAATCAGATGGAAGGGAGTTAGAGGCAGGAGGGATAGAATGCAAAAGAGAATAAGGAATTTTTGGGATCCTTAAAGGATATGTTCACTCTGTTGATTTTTTTTTTATTATTTTTTTTTACAAATAGTTTATTGTCAAATTAGTTTCCACATAACACTCAGTGCTCATCCCCACAAGTGACCTCCTCCATACCCATCTCCCCCTCCCCCACATCCATCAGTCCTCAGTTTTTGTCAGCATTCAAGAGTCTCTCATGGTTTGCCTCTCTCCCTTTCCCCCACCATTTCACCCTTCTTCTCCCCCTTGTTCCTCCGTCAAGTTCCTCCTAATCCTCCTATACGTGCAAACATATGATATTTGTCCTCTGCCTGACTTATTTCGCTCAGCATAACACCCTCAAGGTCCATCCATGTTGCTACACGTGGCCAGATTTCATGGTTTCTCATTGCCAATGTAGTATTCCATGGTATAGATAAACCACATCTTCTTGATCCATTCATCTGTTGATGGACACTTAGGCTCTTTCCATGTTTTAGCTATTGTGGAGAGTGCTGCTATGAACATCGGGGTACATGTGCTCCTATGCATCAGCATTTCTGTATCCCTTGGGTAAATGCCTAGCAGTGCTATTGCTGGGTCATAGGGGAGTTCTACTGTTAGTTTCCTGAGGAACCTCCACACTGTTTTCCAGAGGGGCTGCACCAGTTTACATTCCCACCAACAGTGTAGGAGGGTGCCCGTTTCTCCACATCCTCGCCAGCATCTAGAGTTCTCTGATTTGCTCATTTTAGCCACTCTGACTGGCGTGAGGTGGTATCTCAGTGTGGTTTTGATTTGTATTTCCCTGATGAGGAGGGATGCTGAGCATCGTTTCATGTGTCTGTTGGCCATCTGGATGTCCTCTTTGGAGAAGTGTCTGTTCATGTCTTCTGCCCATTTCTTCACTGGGTTGTTTGTTTTTCGGGCGTGTAGTTTGGTGAGTTCCTTATAGATTCTGGATATTAACCCTTTATCTGATATGTCATTTGCAACTATCTTTTCCCATTCCGTTGGTTGCCTATTAATTTTCTGGGTTGTTTCCTTGGCTGTGCAGAAGCTTTTAATCTTGATGAGGTCCCAACAGTTTATTTTTGCTCTTGATTCCCTTGCTTTTGGGGATGTGTCAAGTAAGAAGTTGCTGCGGTGGAGGTCAAGGAGGTTGTTTCCTGCTTTCTCCTCTAGGGTGTTGATAGTTTCCTGTCTCACGTTCAGGTCCTTTATCCATTTTGAGTTGATTTTTGTGCATGGTGTGAGAAAATGATCTAGTTTCATTCTTCTGCATGTTGCTGTCCAGTTCTCCCAACACCATCTGTTAAAAAGGCTGTCTTTTTTCCATTGGATATTCTTTCCTGCTTTGTCAAAGATCAGTTGGCTGTATACTTTTGGGTCCACTTCTGAGTTCTCAATTCTGTTCCATTGGTCTATGTGTCTGTTTTTGTGCCAATACCATACTGTCTTGAGGATGACAGCTTTGTAGTAGAGGCTGAAGTCTGGGATGGTGATACCTCCCGTTTTGGTTTTATTTTTCAGTATTACTTTGGCTATTCGGGGTCTTTTGTGGTTCCATACAAATTTTTGGATAGTTTGTTCTAGTTTTGAGAAGTATGCTGGTGCAATTTTGATTGGAATTGCATTGAATGTGTAGAGTGCTTTAGGTAGTAATGACATCTTAACTATATTTATTCTTCCTATCCATGAGCATGGAATGTTTTTCCATTTCTTTGTGTCTTCTTCAATTTCCTTCATAAGTTTTCTATAGTTTTCATCATACAGATCTCTTGTATCCTTGGTTAGGTTTATTCCGAGGTATTTTATGGTTTTTTGTGCAATTGTGAATGGGATCAGTTTCTTGATTTCTCTTTCTGTTGCTTCATTATTGGTGTATAAAAATGCAACCGATTTCTGTACGTTGATTTTGTACCCTGCAACTTGGCTGAATTCTTGGATCAGTTCTAGTAGGCTTCTGGTGGAGTCTGTCGGGTTTTCTATGTAGAGTATCATGTCATCTGCGAAGAGTGAAAGTTTGACTTCCTCTTTGCCAATTCTGATGCCTTTGATTTCCTTTTGTTGTCTGATGGCTGATGCTAGGACTTCCAGCACTATGTTAAACAACAGTGGTGAGAGTGGACATCCCTGTCGTGTTCCTGATCTCAGGGGGAAAGCTCTCAGTTTTTCCCCGTTGAGGATGATGTTAGCTGAAGGCTTCTCATAGATGGCTTTGATGATGTTTAAGTAGGTTCCTTCTATCCCAACTTTCTCGAGAGTCTTTATTAAGAAGGGATGCTGTATTTTGTCAAATGCTTTTTCTGCATCTATTGACAGGATCATATGGTTTTTATCTTTTCTTTTATTGATATGATGGATCACATTGATTGATTTGCGAATGTTGAACCAGCCCTGTAACCCAGGAATGAATCCCACTTGATCTTGGTGGATGATTCTTTTGATATGCTGCTGGATTCGATTTGCAAGGATCTTGTTGAGAATTTTTGCATCCGTATTCATCAAGGATATTGGCCTATAGTTCTCTTTTTTTGCTGGATCTCTGTCTGGCTTGGGAATCAGAGTGATGCTGGCTTCATAAAATGAGTCCGGGAGTTTTCCTTCGACTTCTATTTTTTGGAATAGCTTGAGAAGAATTGGGATTAATTCTGTTTTAAATGTCTGGTAGAATTCCCCAGGGAAACCATCAGGTCCAGGGCTCTTATTTGTTGGGAGATTTTTGATCACTGATTCGATTTCTTCACTCGTTATGGGTCTGTTCAGGTTTTCTATTTCTTCCCGTGTGAATTTTGGTAGTGAGTGTGTGTTTAGGAATTTGTCCATTTCTTCTAAGTTGTCCAATTTGTTGGCATATAATTTTTCATAGTATTCCCTGATAATTGCTTGTATTTCTGAGGGGTTGGTTGTAATAAGTCCATTTTCATTCATAATTTTGTCTATTTGGGTGCTCTCTCTTTTCTTTTTGATAAGCCTGGCTAGAGGTTTGTCAATTTTGTTTACTTTTTCAAAAAACCAACTCTTGGTTTCATTGATCTGTTCAATTGTTTCTTTGGTCTCTATGTTGTTTATTTCTGCTCTAATTTTTACTATTTCTCTTCTTCTACTGGGTTTAGGGCATTCTTGTTGCTCTGCCTCTAGTTCCTTTAGGTGAGCTGTTAGATTTTGGACTTGCGCTTTTTCTCATCTCTTGAAATAGGCCTGGAGGGCAGTGCACTTCCTCTTAGGACTGCCTTTGCCGCATCCCATAGATTTTGAATTGTTGTGTTTTCATTTTCATTTATTTCCATATATTTTTTAATTTCCAACACAGAACAGAGGTGTAAAAAAGAAGGAAGAACAATAGAAAAGGGTAAACATATGGATAAGTTTGAATGAATAATGATTAAGATAATTAAAATATGTGTAATAGTACATATTAAACTATAGCATAAAGATGGAAGGTGAGTAAGTAGAGTTAAAATGTTCTATTGTTTTGGGAATTAGTAAGTTATATTAGATGCTAATGAGTCAATGATATATGTTGTAACTTCAAGGACAATATGAAATAAAGGAGTACTAGAATAATATGACATAGGAGAAAATAACAACAAGAACAACAATAATAAAATATTCCAGTGAAGGCAAGAAAAGAGAGAAAATAGGACCTACTACAAGTGGGACAGATTTAATACCAGATTTATCAGTAATTACATCTGAAGTAACAGAGCTAAATACTTAAATTAAAAATCAAAGATAACATTTGATATAGACTGGATGAACCAACAAAATCTAGCTATATGCTGTTCAGTGTAGATTATGTGAAGTTTGAAGGTAAAGGAATGAAAAAAAGATGACTTTGCATACACTAAGCAGAGAAGACTGGTGTTATGATAATAATATCAAAGTACAGAAATGCTAGAGATGAACAGGATCATAAAACAGGATCATTCTACCCAAAAGTATAATTCTAAATTTGTATGGATCTAATATTATAGCTCCAAAATATATGAAACAAAAATTAGTAGAGCTAAAAGTAGAAACCGTTGCAGAAACAGAGAGGGACATTTTTTTCTTTTTTTAAATTTTTTAAAATGTTTTGTTTATTTTTGACAGAGAGAGAGGGAGACACAGAATCAGAAGCAGGCCCCAGGCCCCGAGCTGGTCGTCAGCAAAGAACCCGCTGCGGGGCCAGAGCCCACAAACCGTGAGATCATGACCTGAGCCAAAGTCAGAGACGGACATTCTAACACACTTTCCTTCTCTCAGTAATTGATCGAATAAGCAGCAAAATGATTAATGAAAACAAGTAGTAGCAAGAATGTGGACAAAATGTAGCTTTTATGCACTGCTGAAAGGGATGTAAAATTATGAGAACAGTTTAAAAGTAATCTGTAGTTCCTCAGAAGCTTATATGTAAATTACCATGTGTCTCAGCAATTCATATTTAGGTAGATAACCAAGAGACACAAAAACAACACAATGGACTATGTGATTATTGATAGCAGCATTATTCACAGTGGCCCAAACCGGAAGCTCGAATGTCTGTCATCTGATGAATGATTATATAAAATGTGGCTGATTGATACATTGTGTTTTTATTTGACCATAAAAAGGGATGAATTTCTAATATATGTTACAGCATGGATGAATCTTAAAGAAAATTAAGTGAAAGCAGCCAGATCCCACAACTGCATATTGTATGATTCAATTTATATGAAATGTTCAAAATCTGTAAATCTATAGAGACAGCAAGTAAATTAGTTGCCTAAGGATGGAAAGATTGGGGGGGGGGGATAGGGAATAATTTTCTGCAGAGATGAAAATGTGCTAAAATTGATTTAATGATCAGTGATTTTTAGTATTTAACCATAATTAAATTGTATGCCTTAAATTAATTGTGAATTTTATCTCAATAAAATTGTTGTCTTTTTAAAAAGACAACAGAGTTTCCATATGGTTCTCTTAAGACACTTGCTCTTGAAACCCAACTGTCATTTTGCAAAAAAGCCCAGATTAGCCACATGGAAAGCCACATGTAGGTGTGACAACTAACAGCTGTATTTGAAGTCCTAAGGGACAGAATGCATCAATTTTCAGACTTATGGTTGCATTCCCTTCAAATTGTTCAGCCTTTGAGTCTTCCCAGTGATGCTTCAGACTCTGGGCAACAGAGAAATCACCCCACTGTGCCCTGTGTGAGTTCTTGACCCATATAATCAGTGATCATAATAATAAAATGGCTTTTGTATGCTGCACAAGGAAAAGGATTGATATAATGTGTAATAGAGATGATCAACAATGACAAACTTGGTTTCTTGAAAAGAATAATAAAATTGCTAAATTCCCGAAAAGACTAATGAAGAAAAAAATTAAAGCCCAAATTATCAATATGAAAAACATGTAATATTGGTATAGATCTTACAGACACTAAAAAGATGCTCTGATGCTCTTTAAACAAATATACTCAAAAATTTAAATGAGGTAGACAAATTCCTAGAAAACCATTTTACACACACTGAAGAAGAAATAATGCTACATTTATTAAAGATGGACTCTTGGGGGGGCGGTGCCTGGGTGGCTTAGTCGGTTAAGCGTCCGACTTTCGCTTAGGTCATGATCTCACGGTTCGTGGGTTCGAGCCCCGCATCGGGCTCTGTGCTGACTGCCAGCTCAGAGCCTGGAGCCTATTTCGGTGTCTGTATCTCCCTCTCTCTGACCCTCCCCTGTTCACACTGTCTCTCTCTCTCTCTCTCCTAGAAATGAATAAAAATATTTTTTAAAAAAATGCTAAAAAAAAAAAAAAAAGATGGACTCTTGGCCTCTGAGACCCATGGGGAGGGCCTGTGCAAGAAGGGGGCCAGCTGATTGAGAAGTAGGGAGCTACGTACATTTCGCTCACCTACATCTCTCTGAGAAGGCCTGAAGCCAAAGGACACTGAACCCCAGGAGTCTGGGAGGAAGAGACAGAGTCCACTAAGAAGAGCCTCATAGGGCTATCTCAAGAAACAAGCCAAAGTACACATGGTGGAGAGTCCCAAATATCACTATGAATAGGGAAATAAAATAACCAAAGTCTCAAGAGAGACCATTCAAAGAACACTTCCTGAATGGACAGGCCCTTGAGACTAAATGAGCCCTCCTTAATATAGCAGTACTCCCAGGTGCAGAGCACATAACAAGCTTTGAAAACTGACAAGAGACAGAAAGCTAGCCAAAATGATGAAACAGAACTCTCCTCCAAAGAAATTCAAGGAAGAAGTGACAGGTAAAGAACTGCTCAAAACAGATACAAGCAAAATAACTGAACAAGAATTTAGAACAATAGTCATAATCTCTGGGCTTGAAAAAGGCATGAAGACATCAGAGAAACTATTGCTACAAAGACTCTGGAGCTTAAAAATAGGTGTGATGAGTTAAGAAAAAAATGCTATAAATGAGGTGCATAATAAAATGGAAGCATCCAATGCACAGATTGAAGGGGCAGAGAGGAGAATAGGTGAATTAGAAGACACAATTATAGAAAAAGAGCTAAACTGATCTAGGAGCACGAAAGCAGAATTCGAGAGCTGAGTGATACAATCAAAGGGAACAATATCTGTATCATAGGAATCCCAGAAGAGGAAGAAAGAGAGAAAAGAACTGAAGGGGTACTTGAACAAATTATAGCTGAGAACTTCCCCAATCTGGGGAAGGAAACAGAAATTGAAATCCAAGAGGCACAAAGAAATCCCCTCAAAAGTAACATGAATAGATCAACTGCAAAACATATCATAGTGAAACTGGAAAAATATAAGGACAAAGAGAGAATTCTGAAAGCAGCTAGGGATAAAAGGGCCAGAACATTCAAAGGGAGACGTATCAGAGTGATTACAGACCTCTCTACTGAAACTTGGTAGGCAAGAAAGGAATGGCAGGAAATCTTCAGTGTGATGAACAGGAAAAATATGCAGCCAAGAATCCTCTATCCAGCAAGCCTGTCATTCAGAATAGAAGGAGAGATAAAGATCTTTCCAAATAAACAAAAATTGAAAGAATTCCTCACCACTAAACCAGCCCTACAAGAAATTCTAAGGGGCTTTCTATGAGGGAAATGTTGCAAGGAAGGCAAGATACCAGAGGCACCACCAAAAGCATGAATCCCACAAAGAACACAATGACTCTAAACCCATATTTTTGAATACTGACACTTAATGTAAATAAACTAAATGCTCCAGTCAAAAGATGTAGGGTAGCAGAATGGATAATAAAAACCAAAATACATCTATTTGCTGTCTACAAGAGACTCATTTTAGATTTGAGGACACCTTCAGATTGAAAGTAAGGGGATGGAGATCTACCTATCATGCAATTGGAAGTCAAAAGAAAGCCAGAGTAGCCATACTTACATCAGACAAACAGGACTTTACAGGCAGTAAAACAAGGGATGAAGAAGGGGATTATATAATTATAGGGTCTATCCATCAGGAAGAGCTAACAATTAAAAATGTCTACACACCAAATTTGGGAGCACCCCAATATATAAAACAATCACACACAGAGACAATCTTATTGATAAGTATGTGCTAATAGCAGGGGACTTTAATACTCCACTTACAGCAATGGATAGATCAACTAGACAGAAAATCACTAAAGAAACAATGGATATGAATGACACATAGGATCATATGGATTTGACAGATATATTTAGAACTCTACATTCTGAAGCCATGGAATTCACTTTCTTCTCAAGTGCACATGGCATATTCTCCAAGATAAATCACATATTGGGTCATAAAGCAGCCCTCAATAAATATAAAAGAATTGAGATCATACCATGCACACTTTCAGATCACAATGCTATGAAACTTGAAATCAACCATAGGAAAAAAAATCTGGAAAAGCTCCAAAAATATGGAGGTTAAAGAACACCCTACTAAAGAATGAATGGGCCAATCAGGCAATTAGAGAAGAAATTAAAATACATATGGGAACAAATGAAAATGAAAATACAACGACTCAAACTGTATGGAATGTGGCAAAGGCAGTCCTAAGAGGAAAGTACATTGCACTCCAGGCCTATTTCAAGAAATTGGAGAAGGCACAAGTACAAAATCTAACAGCGCACTAAAGGAACTAGAAGCTGAACAAGAGCACCCCAAACCGAGGAGAAAAGAGAAATAATAAAAATCAGGGCAGAAATAAACAATATAGAGTCCAAAAAAACAGCTGAACAGACCAATGAAACCAAGAGTTGTTTTTTTGAAAAAACTAAACAAAATAGTTAAACCTTTAACCAGGCTTCTCAAAATGAAAAGAGAGAACACCCAAATAGACAAAATCATAAATGAAAATGTATCTATTACAACCAATCCCTCAGAAAAACAAGCAATTATCAGGAAATACTATGAATAATTGTATGCCAACAAACTGGACAACCTAGAAGAAATGGACAAATTCTTAAACACACACACTACCAAAATTCACACTGGAAGAGATAGAAAATCTGAACAGACCCATAACGAGTGAAGAAATTGAATTAATTATCAAAAATATCCCAAAATATAAGAGCCCTGGGCCAGATGGCTTCCCTGGGGAATTCTACCAGACATTTAAATCAGAGTTAATGCCCATTCTTCTCAAGCTATTCCAAAAAATAGAAATGGAAGGATAAGTTCTGGACTCATTCTATGAAGCCAGCATCACTTTGATTCCCAAACCAGACAGAGACCCAGCAAAAAAAGAGAACTACAGGCCAATATCCTTGATGAATACGGATGCAAAAATCCTCAACAAGATACTTGCAAATCAAATTCAGCAGCACATAAATAGAATTATCCACCATGATCAAGTGGGATTCATTCCTGGGTTACAGGTCTGGTTCAATATTTGCAAATCAATCAATGTGATACACCACATTAAAAAAAGAAAAGATAGGGGCACCTGGGTGGCTTAGTCGGTTAAGCGTCCGACTTTCGCTTAGGTCATGATCTCGCGGTTCGTGGGTTCGAGCCCCACATCAGGGTCTGTGCTGGCTGCCAGCCCAGAGCCTGTAGCCTGTTTCAGAATCTGTGACTCCCTCTCTCTCTGACCCTCCCCTGCTCACGCTGTCTCTCTCTCTCTCTCTCCTAGAAATAAATAAAAAACATTAAAAAAAATTTTTAAAAAATAAAAAAAATTAAAAAAGATAAAAACCATATCCTGTTGAAAGATGTAAAAAAAAGCATTTGACAAAATATAGTATAATAATAATTAAAATAATATAATTATAATAATAGAAATATAATAAATAATAAAGACCCTCGAGAGAGTCAGGATAGGAGCTTACTTAAACATCATAAAAGCCATCTATGAGAAGCGCACAGCTAACATCATCCTCAATGGGGAAAAACTGAGAGTTTTCCCCATGAGATCAGGAACACGACAGGGATGTCCATTGTCACCACTGTTGTTTAACACAATGCTGGAAGTGCTAGCATCAGCAGACAACAAAAGGAAATAAAAGGCATCAGAATGGGCAAAGAAGAAATCAAACTTTCACTTTTCACAGATAACATGATATTCTACATGGAAAACCCAAAGCCTCCACCGGAAGCCTACTAGAATTGATCAATGAATTCAGCAAAGTTGCAGGGTACAAAATCAACGTACAGAAATCAGTTGCATTTTTATACACCAACAATGAAGCAACAGAAAGAGAAATCAAGAAACTGATTCCATTCACAATTGCACAAAAAACCATAAAATACCTAGGAATAAACCTAACCAAAGATATGAGAGATCTGTATGATGAAAACTATAGAAAACTTATGAAGGAAATTGAAGAAGACACAAAGAAATGGAAAAACATTCCATGCTCATGGATTGGAAAAATAAATATAGTTAAAATGTCACTACTACCCAAAGCAATGTACACATTCAATGCAATCCCAATCAAAATTGCACCAGCATTCTTCTCAAAGCTAGAACAAACTATCTTAAAATTTCTATGGAACCACAAAAGATCCTGAATAGCCAAAGTAATTCTGAAGAAGAAAACCAAAATGGGTGGCATCACCATCCCACACTTTAGCCTCTACTACAAAGCTGTAATCAAGACAGTATGGTATTGGCACAAAAACAGACACATAGACCAATGGAATAAAATAGAGAACTCAGTATTGGACACAAAAATGTGCAGCCAACTAATCTTTGACAAAGCGGGAAAGAGTAGCCAAATGAAAAAAGACAGCCTCTTTAAAAGATGGTGCTGGGAGAACTGGACAGCAACATGCAGAAGAATGAAACTAGATCATTTTCTTACACCATGCACAAAAATAAACTCAAAATGGATAAAGGACCTGAATGTGAGACAGGAAACCATCAAAACCCTAGAGGACAAAGCAGGAAACAACCTCCTTGACCTCCACCGCAGCAACTTCTTACTTGACAAATCCCCAAAAGGAAGGTAATCAAAAGCAAAAATAAATGATTGGGACCTCATCAAGATTAAAAGCTTCTGCATGGCAAAGGAAACAATCCATAAAACTAATAGGCAACTGATGGAATGGGAAAAAGTAGTTGCAAATGACATATCAGATAAAGGATTAATATCATAAATGTATAAGGAACTCACCAAACTCCACACCCGAAAAACAAACAACCCAGTGAAGAAATGGGCAGAAGATAGGAACAGACACTTCTCCAAAGAGGACATCCAGATGGCCAACAGACACATGAAACGATGCTCAGCATCCCTCCTCATCAGGGAAATACAAATCAAAACCACACTGAGATACTACCTCACGCCAGTCAGAGTGGCTAAAATGAACAAATCAGGAGACTCTATATGCTGGCGAGGATGTGGAGAAACGGGCACCCTCCTACACTGTTGGTGGGAATGTAAACTGGTACAGCCCCTCTGGAAAACAGTGTGGAGGTTCCTCAGGAAACTAACAATAGAACTCCCTTGTGACCCAGCAATAGCACTGCTAGGAATTTACCCAAGGGATACAGAAATGCTGAGGCACAGGAGCACATGTACCCCAATGTTCATAGCAGCACTCTCAACAATAGTCAAATCATGGAAAGAGCCTAAGTGTCCATCAACGGACGAATGGATCAAGAAGATGTGGTTTATCTATACAATGGAATACTGCATGGCAATGAGAACAATGAAATCTGGCCATTTGTAGCAATGTGGATGTAACTCAAGGGTGTTATGCTGAGCGAAATAAGTCAGGCAGAGAAAGACAGATAGATATGTTTTCCCTTATAAGTAGGTCAGGAGAAACTTAACAGAGGACCATGGAGGAGGAGAAGGGGGAAAATAGTTGGGGACAGGAAGGGAGGCAAATCATGAGAGACTCTTGAATATGGAGAACAAACTGAGGGCTGATGGGGGAGTTGGGAAGGGGAGTGATGGGCATGGAGGAAGGCACTTGTTGGGATAAGCACTGGGTGTTTTATGGAAACCAACTTGACAATAAACTATAAAAGAAAAAAAAAGAAATGGAATGTATAAATAAAGGCTTTATCACAATGAGAACTTCAAGTACAAATGTATTCACTGTTGAATTCTAGTAAACATTTAAGAATGAAAAATGTCAGTTTTAACAAAAATATTCCAGAGAACAGAAAAAGTGTTAGCACTTCTTAACCTATTTTATGAAGGCAGCATAACTTTCATACCAAATCCTGTAAGTAACATTATAAGAAGGGATGATTAAAGACTAATATTTTTGACGTATGTAGATGTAAAACTTCTCATAAAATATTATAAAACCAAGTCCAGAGAGGACAATTCTCTAGACTACATGGAGATTATTTCTGGAACATAAGTTTCCTTTGGCATTGGGAAGTCACTTGATATAACATATTAATAGAATGAGAAAAATCATAATTATTTTAATATTTGCAGTAAAAACATTTGATAAAACTAAACATCTATTTATAACTTAGAACTAATAGTAGAGTAGGAATAAGAATAAACTTCCCTGTCTGATAAACATTACCCCCCAAATCTCCCAAATCTATAGCAAACACGTTACTTAATAATGAGATATAAATAGCTTTCCCTAAAGGTTGGGAACAAAGAAGGGATGACTATAATTATTTCTGTTCAGTATTGTACTAGAGATTTTATTTGGTGCAAAAAGTAAGAAAAGAATAAGTGGTATATGAGACAGAAAGATATAAAATTGGCATTATTTGTAATCATGATAATTATATACATAGAAAATCTATAATTAAACCATTTTAATTAATAAATTTGGATATGGGATCAATATCCAAATATAAATTAGTTTTGTCATTACAAGCAAAATACCATTGAAAAAAATGAAAGAATGATACACAAAGGCACTGAAAATATGAAATACCTAGGATAACTCCAATTAAAGCTTTTGAAAAAGAACTATAAATTGGAAAGTCCATGAAATGGAAAGTCAGATATTGTAAAGAGGTCAAATCATTACAAAGCGATAGATTCAATACAATCCCAAATAAATCATGACTTTTTTTTCTTTTGGCAGAAAACAAGCGAATGGTAACATTTTTTTTGGTGAAAATGCAAGTGGAAAAATTAAGCCAAGAATACCATGAAGAATGAAAGCCAAGTTAGAACACTAGATTTACTAGGTATAAAAATGTACAAAACTATATTATCAAGATGGTGTAATCTTGGTATAAGAATAGACAAGAAAACAATATAAGAGTCAAAAAAAGAAACAAAAGAATGGAGTCTAGAAACTGACCCACATATAAAATGTGTTATTTCAGAGTAAGAAAAGTATATTATTCTCAATAAATAATGATCAATCAGTTAGATAACTTTATGGAAAAATAACAAGGAAACTTGATCCTTACCTCACACTGTGTAGACAAATAACACCAGGTATACTGCCGATCTGAGAGTAAAAGTTAAAAAAAATATAAGATTCTGAAAGATAACATAGATAACTTGATTTCAATAGTACTAATAGAGCACTAATCACAAAGAAAAGGATTAATTACGTTACATACAACTATATCTTATATTTATCAAAATACCCTATGTTTTTTTGTTGTTGCCTGGTGCATTCTAATGAAATGTAAAATAGAGCAAGGTATATATATATATACACACACCTTGGTATATATATAGGTATATATATGATTAACACAGTAGACCTGGTACATTCTAATGAAATGTAAAACAGCAAGGTTTTATATACCCTGATTAACACAATAGACCTGGTCCTGAAATTAGAGTGACTAATGACCCCTGTTCACCCTGGCTAAGGAGTTTCCCAGGTTTGGGACTTAGAATGCTGAAACTAGGAATGTCTTCAACAAACTAGAGTCCTACATTTCTTTCCCTACTTGACATGGTGCAGATGGATTAGACCTTTCCAAATGATTTTGCTTGCTCAGTGGCTCACCTGAGCACTGCAGATGAAAACTGATTCTTCTCTATTCAAGATGATCTTCCAGCAAGGACCACAGTGGTTTTCAGTTCCGCTGTTGTGCCTTGTCCATGTGACTGTCAGGTTGGCATCATCCAATGGACTCCATATGTGCTTCCCCAACTCACTATAGCTCCTGTGACCTCTTCTCTATACTGCAGCCAAGGGGGTCTTTGAAAGTGAATTGGGAGCCACGGAAGCGGTGTAAGCCTAGAACACTTGAGGTGACCACTGATCAGATTTGCACTTTTCAAAGACACTATTAAAGAGCAAAAAAGAGAAGCCATAACTGGAAGATATTTGCAATACATATATCAACAAAAGGTTTATATATTATACAATATAAGAAAACTTCTACAAATTAATAAAAGAACTATAGAGAATCCAAGAAAACATAGGCAAAACTAATGAACAGGCCCTTCACTAAAGAGGATATCCAACTGGCTGATAAACATATGCATAGTGCTCAATTTCAATATTTATGAAATAAAAATTAAATCCATACTGATAGATTTTTATGTAGCCATCAGAATGGCAAATATAAAAATAACTGACAGTATCAAGTGTGATATGGAGTTTTGCCAGAGATATTGACGAGAAAATTATATGAAATGCTTATCACTTACAGTGGAAGTACAAATTGGTTTAAAAACTTTGAAAAACTATTTGGCAGTATCTACTAAGGTTGAACATATATGTACACTCTGTAATCCGGTCATTCTATACCTCATTTTTGTAACAGAAGTATATATATGTGTGCATCTAAAGATGTGTCCACGTGTGTTCATAGCAACAAAAGTCGTAAAGAATCTAAATGTTCTTCCAAGTAGAATGGAAAAATAAATTGTGGCTTATCCTCTGAATACCTAAAAATCCTCTGACTTTCAGGTCTCTTGCTTCCTATTCTTGTTTCAAAGTCCTATGTATATTTCTTTGTGTATGAATGGGGTGCTTTTGGAGGGACTGTCAAAAGCCTTCAAGGTGTTCTTAAAGGCATCCATGGTCCCAAATGGCTCATCTCTTTTCATGGGTTGATTCAATGAATACTGGCTGGTCTTTCTCAAAGAGCACTAATGGGTCTTTTAAGATGTTCTATGGAAAAAGCTTATTTCACATATATTTAGGTAACACTGCTAAATATAACCAGTCTTTTGAAGATAAGCTTCCTTAAGACTTTCCTAGAAACACTGATGTGAAGAATTATGTGTTATTTTGGTCATTTTAGCATCCACAAAGTAGTTTAACAAAGGAATTGAAGTCCTCTTCCCCCAACTGTTTTTGGTTTTTGTTTGTTTTTGTTTTTAAAGATATCTCATATTCTAGAGGACTTTTCTTCCTTGCAAAATATTTTGGGAAACATTGATGTATAACAATTTTGGGTATGGAGCCATTAATTGAATGATTATATAAAAATATGTAAGAATTGAGAGATGACTCAATTAATTAAAACTACTGAGTACAAAACCCAGGCATTAGCTAAAATCACTCTGCTTTTGTTTATACACAATAGTCTCAATTCTCTCCTAAATTTTTAAGAAATCCAATCCCTGCCCTAATATTTCCATATTAGTTCACAGAAGTTTTCATTCTCATTGTTCATTTCTGGGTCCGAGTTTCTGCTTCCACTGAACTCTTGATCTTATTAACATTCATCTGCCAAGAGTGTTCTCTTCTCTCTGGAGCATGTAAAACTGAATGCGTTCCCCTGCTTTAATTTCTCCTAGTCAATGCATGTGATAGCCCTTACTGATGTTGTTTAACAAGATTTTAAGGAATGGAAAAGCAAACATCTTTTTTTTTTTTCCCATTATCAATTTTCTTTTCTTTTCTTTTTTTTTTACAAACAGTTTATTGTCAAATTAGTTTCCACATAACACCCAGTGCTCATCCCCACAAGTGTCCTCCTCCATGCCCATCCCCCCACCCCCCCACATCCATCAGTCCTCAGTTTTTGTCAGCATTCAAGAGTCTCTCATGGTTTGCCTCTCTCCCTTTCCCCCACCATTTCCGCCCTTCTTCTCCCCCTTGTTCCTCCGTCAAGTTCCTCCGAATCCTCCTATACGTGCAAACATATGATATTTGTCCTTCTCTGCCTGACTTATTTCGCTCAGCATAACACCCTCAAGGTCCATCCATGTTGCTACACGCGGCCAGATTTCATGGTTTCTCATTGCCAATGTAGTATTCCATGGTATAGATAAACCACATCTTCTTGATCCATTCATCTGTTGATGGACACTTAGGCTCTTTCCATGTTTTAGCTATTGTGGAGAGTTCTGCTATGAACATTGGGGTACATGTGCTCCTATGCCTCAGCATTTCTGTATCCCTTGGGTAAATTCCTAGCAGTGCTATTGCTGGGTCACAAGGGAGTTCTATTGTTAAATTTTTAAGGAACCTCCACACTGTTTTCCAGAGGGGCTGCACCCGTTTACATTCCCACCAACAGTGTAGGAGGGTGCCCGTTTCTCCACATCCTCGCCAGCATCTAGAGTTCTCTGATTTGCTCATTTTAGCCACTCTGACTGGCGTGAGGTGGTATCTCAGTGTGGTTTTGATTTGTATTTCCCTGATGAGGAGGGATGCTGAGCATCGTTTCATGTGTCTGTTGGCCATCTGGATGTCCTCTTTGGAGAAGTGTCTGTTCATATTTTCTGCCCATTTCTTCACCGGCTTGTTTGTTTTTTGGGTGTGTAGTTTGGTGAGTTCCTTATAGATTCTGGATATTAACCCTTTATCTGATATGTCATTTGCAACTATCTTTTCCCATTCCATTGGTTGCCTATTAGTTTTCTGGGTTGTTTCCTTGGCTGTGCAGAAGTGGAAAAGCAAACATCTTAAAACTTGTTGAGATCCTTGTATTCCAAAGTCCTTCAGCCCCTTGATCGCTGAAATTTTTCTCACTGGACACCTCTTGTCAAAGGTTCCTATTTTCTTGCATATATTTTCTCCCTCCTTTCCTTCTTTTCAGAGCTTCTCTTTCTCCATTTCACAGTTCCTGCTTTTATCCTATGGAGAGTGGCTTAGTTATCACCAGTCACTTTTCATGTATGACCTAGGATCTCACGTTGTTTTCTTCAAGGGCTTACTGAGGTCCATTCTAAACAAATTCCTCTCTTCTGTTTTTATTTTTTGTTTCTGCTAGTCAACAAATACTAGTTGAGGATTTCCCATGTGCCAGGCATATTGGTATCAATTTGGCTGTTTATCTGGGTTGTAGCTCTATACAATTACAACTTTCTCTCATCTCTCCTTCATATCTCTAATAGTTTTATATCCACATGCAAAGGTTGTCATTTAAAAATATTTTTCACTGAACACAGCACCTTTTCTTGGGATATAACTAAGAAACTTATCACAATCACAAGGTGGAGAAACATGTGCAGTCATGACATTCCCAGTGTACAACATTAAATCCTCCTTTAAGGTGTAATAGCTCAAGTGTTTCAACTTCACCATTTTATATTTGCTATTGTTTGGCATGTGAACATAGCGATTGTTTTCTTAACCATAAGACTGATGAAAGTGTTTTATATTTGTTACTTTATGTGATTTTCAATACCATGTACTCACATAGAAAGAGATGGAAGACAAATCATTTCTTTCTATTTTGTCTTTCTCACCCCTATAAATAAATAATCACAAAGTTATCTTCCTATAACCACTTTCATTTTGTGACTTAGAAATTGAATTCTTCAGAATGTGTGTGATATTCATTCATGAATTTATTCATTCATGCTTTAACTCACCAAACAGACTCTGAGTCCTACCAGGAACTATGCTAGGTAACAGAGCATGAAATTAGTCAATGATGGTTTATTTTGGGGGTCTGTGGCTTCTTCCCTTTCAGGATGGTGGCTTCACTAATTTTGGGTGATCTTTTATCACTGAAAGAAATGACAAAGCCCAAATAGAACAATATATCTAGAAACTTGGTTGATAATAGCTTTAACTGAGAAAATTATCACTTAGGAGACTGATGACTCTATGACCAAAATATTCCTTTCCATGTGACTATCTGTTGTTAGGTTGTTTGTGTATTTCAGAATTCCCTAAAAGACTTAACAGAAGCAAAGACCACTGTGTTAGACTGAGTTTTACTCCATGGGAAGGGAGCATCTATGAGCTGAATTCCCATCCAGGATGATGAAATTTCATGTGAGGCATTTGGTGGTCTGGGATTCAAAAAGGTTATCAGCCAAGCATTTATAATAGAAGTCCTCCCTGCTTTTCCCTTGCATGCACTTGGAAGATGGGAGTGCTATCAGTTTGACATTTCTGTCAGAACTGGTATTTGAACCACTGGATGATTCTGACAAATGCCACTGCTGTCATTGGCTCAGTTTTAATTATACCTGACTGAAGCTTTCAATAGCAGCAGCAGCAGAAAACTTAATTAGTTGGAGTCTAGCGCATGAGCTGGCTGGAGGTTTCCCAAACAGTATATGGGCTCTCGGTGGAGAAGTGACCATGTTTAAATCCCTACCCATTGGCAGGGAGCGGTCCTGGCTGGGTACTTTTCAAAGCCTCAAAATTATTGATCCATTTAAGTTGACTTTGAGAACATATTACACTTACATATTTGTTTTTCAAGTAAATCAGTGGTATATGAGAATAGGTAAAATAAACAAAAGAAAAAGAAAAAGAAAACAGGTTTGTTTAGAAAACAACTCTTTCTCCATGAGGACTGGAGTGTGCATGTGTGTGTGTGTGCGTGTGTGTGTGTGTGTGTGTGTGTGTGTGTGTGTATCTATGAGCGGAGGCCTCTGTTCAAGAAGACAACAGAGCAGAATGGAACTAATGTCTCTATCACACCTTACAAGCTCAATATTTGCTTTCAAGGTATAAATGATTATATTTTTTACTTTGCATTCCCGCAGAAACATGCATCAGCAAGCTGTGATTTCAAGCTGCTAAGATGCTGCAATTAAAATTAGCATAACTCTTACCTGCTGGTTGGAGAAGGTTTCATCTCATTAGAAGTAATCTCTTAGGATCTCTGTTGTTTTGTACCATATTACTGAGGTCCTGTTGGAGGCGACTACAACTCACCATGCAACTCGGGCCCAGTTTCCTCTACTTTTCAAATTACATGTGGGTTTGAGACTCCTCATATGTCTTGACTCACACAGTCTTCACAGGTGCAGCAGGAATTGTGTTGAATATTGAGTTTTGTCAAACATAAAGGATGCTATTCTGCTTCATTTTATAAATAAAATATGACAGTGCTTGACAAGACTGGCTGAACTTTTGTCTTGATGACTCAGCCAAGACTCAGGATCTTCCACTCTTGTCAGCTGTCTGGTTTCATTCTGCTGCCACTGTCACTGCTGCCTGTAAATCCAGGGACGCCTCTGGAAGAGAACATTATTGGATACTGATTGACTACTTGGGTAAAATAACAGCCTAAGGGGAATTTGACTTCTGAAGAAAGGCATGGCAGTGTCTGACTTTGAAATTTTCTCGAGGGTTCCTAAGGGAATAGCTGTAAATTTCTCACTTTCAGGAATACTAAAATGCTACTACTTGGCCTAAGTTAGTCTTATTGTACACTGGAGTCATTGGCCTTCGAACAATATCTGAGTGGAGCTTTGCCTCAACATTTTGAGCAACTTCGAAGAAGTTATAAATCTCAAGTTTAGTTGTAAAGTCTAGAAATATGAATTTCCAGGAGTGAAATTACTACTGAGTTATGTCCCTTAATATTTAGCAATATGGGAGCTAATTTTAAGCATTGTGTGTGGTTTTTTCCCCTGAGTATATTGTATCAGAATGTAGTGGTCTGCTGTGATTAACTACTTAGTCTTGATCCTTTTATGAGAGTTGTCAAGGAGCTCGCTCTTGTACCGACACTTTCTGGACTCTGATGAACCAAAGTACGGAATAAAGCTGATAGTGTCCCTTTTCATCATCCCTTTGAAAATGGAATGGAATTAAAATTGGTACTTAAAATTAAATGAGGTGAGGTTCCACGTATCAAGTAAATATAAAGTATTTAAAAGAGAATGCTACAGATGACAGAAAAGCACAAAAATTGTCCCTGACATGAATAATTCACTAATTCTTGGATGGTATAAGTCACCTACTAATGTGCATTACTTGCCATTTAATGGTGGCTGTATCTGAAGAAATATGGAAATTGGAATATTTTAATAACTTTCTATATGAAAGATGATGAGACTGCCTAAATGATTAAGAGGAAGATATGTTATAATGAACTAAAGCCACTCGAGTGTAAGGTAATTTTAATTCAAATCTCCATCTGCTTATGTATAATTAAGACTCATTTAACAAGTTAATGCCTAACAGAGAGAACTGATAAGTTTGGTATTAAAGATCTTAAGAGAAGTAAATTAAACTGTCGGGGTTGAACTGGTCCTTAGTTTTAATTTCTTACACCTGAAACTTGGTATGAATTTCAGGGTCCAGTTCTTTATCCTCACTATTCATTTAACTATGAAGCCAAAGACAAAAGGGGAGGGAAAATGGAATTACACTTTTTATATTTTAATTTTGGAGATTCCATCTTGTCTAAGGTGTGACAGCATCTTGACTGATATGAATATTTATACACTTCATATTGCTCACTGTATAGCATCTATATGCCATTAAGATGGTGATTTCAAAGCCACAAAAATATTTATGCACAGCTGAGACTGGCAGCAAGGTTAAATAACCTCAGAAAATAAAGGGAAAGCCTTTAAAGTGCCAAAAGGGACTGTTTTGATCTCTAGAGAATTTCATGAGCTTGTTGACTGCTCAACTTCCTACTTAAATATTTTTTTCTACAGTTCCTGCCAAAGAAGGTCCAGCCATCAGATACATGGTGTCAACCTTTTTGTCTTCCAGCATAAAAATTTAATTCCCAGCGTATGACTCCTCATTAAGAAGGAGAAGATGAATGGATCTTCTATTTACATGCTTTTTAACATTTTCAGGTCAAAATTCAAATGGTAGTCGTGAAGATTCACTCAGCCTTCTTGACAGGATTCTCACTGAGAAGTCATCCGTTCTCAGCAATGCCTGGGTAATGTCATTGCAATGATGGGACCACAGAGCTGAACCTCTGTCTCCTTGCTGATTGTCAGCCATCACATATGGCTTTAGTCAGGGAACCTAGAAGACAACTTAAGTCATAAGTTTCACAGTTGCAGTTTAAGTCATTAAAACTTTTTAAGTCCTCTCAAGAAATTCACACATCTAATTTTCTTTTAATATGCCTGATTCATTTCTTAAGACTCGATTGCTTCATTCTTTCATTCTTTTATTAACTCTTTAAGGTCAAGTAATTTGCTCAAGTTCACAAAGTTTGTAGAGAACTAAGTCTAGTATTTTGATTCTTAATTCAGCATATTTTCCATCATTTCACACTGTATCTTAGATCAATCAAATATACACTCTTTCTTTCACACACATATACCATTCATATAAATATATATTTCTCTCTCTCTCCCTCTGTACATGTATTTGTATATACACACACAATTGTGTATACACACACAAACACCTACACACTCACACAACTGAAATATCCATGGATATACTCACACAACTGAAATATCCTTATAGTAACAATGTCTCATTTTATCTTCCATTACTTAGACATATATTTTGGAAGGAAAGTAAACATTTGTTAGAACTTTCAGACTATACATGTATGCAAAACCTACAAATGAAAGAAATTCTGATGACCCTTCTGGAAGTGTATACTATTTTTGCTAAAAAGTGTGTAGAAAGCACAAGTCTCTAGCAAGTTTTTATCCATCAAATTTTTGGCAATTTGGCCAGCCACCTAGCATGTTCATGTTTAATTGACCCATTCACCTTCCAATTGCTCCCTCAAAAATAGGCCTACCTTGGCATATGTAGTCACTGCAACTGGGGAGTCTTCTCAGAGAAAGATCCTAAGGCAAATCCTTATTTATTTTTCATACAATTGTACACTCTCATTTGTTGTTGAGAATGCAACTGTTAGTAACTTTCTGGAGGGCATTTTAAGAAAATAATTCAAAAGTCTTATAAGTGACATCATTCTTTAGCAGGCTTACTCCTGGTTACTTATCTAAAGGAAATATTCGAATTAGTATACATAGGTATATGAACAAGTATGTTTACTGCATCACTTTTTATTATACCAGCAGCAAACAATAAGAGAAAGGGGAAAAAAGCAATTGTTAAATAAGTTATGTTTTATCCATGTAATAGATACTTTAAACACTAAAAGTGCTACATATACACATTTATTGGTATAAAGTATATTATTAAAACACGACATAAACAGTTTATATCATAAGATCTGATTGTAGTTTAAAAAGTCATACATTATGTGTAGAAAGAGATTTAGAAAGACATTGTTTTAGGTGGATTCTTCTAGTTGCAGTAAATGGAAACTTTCTTAGGTTAGTATAGTAATTGTGATTCATCATGAACATATTATGAAGGGATATAAGAAATTTAATCATATAGCCAGTCCTCATGTTAAACTGAAGAAATTTTATTACCAGTCCCATAAAAAAAGCATATTGAACTGCAATAGTCAACCTTTATGGAGACAAAAACTAGATAGTCACAAGATTTTCCTATTTTGAGAATGCATAAATCCCTACTCTAGTTCTTTACCATTCTCTGTCTCTCTGCATTTCTATTGGCCTAAACATCAGCTAGTAATGGATGATCTCTTCAAAGTTCCAGTTCAAATTTTTAGCCAAATTTGATTGATCTGCTTGTTCACTATTCTTGTTTGGACAATGCTTATGTGCCAGATCACTTCTTAGGCATATGGCCAGTCTCAAGTTTGCATACTGTTGGGTTAGATGTCTACCCTCTGATCCAATTAGCTATGGTTAAGGGTGTCGGTTTTCATGGTACCATGAGGTGACCTATGAGGAGAAAAAACGACTACAATTCAATAGCAAAAATCAAATACTTCAGTTAAAAATAGGCAAAGGACTTGAATAGGCATTTTCCCAAAAAGAGATATACAGTTGGTCTATATGTACATGCAAATGTGCTCAACATCACTCAACATCAGGGAAATGCAAATCAAAATCATAATGAGATGCCACCTCACACCTGTTAGAATGGCTATCACCAAAATGACAAGAGATAAGTGTTGGTAAGGACGTGGAGAAAAGGAAACACTTGTGCATTATTGGCGGGAATGTAAATTTGGAGACTGCCATGGAAAACAGTATGGAGGTCTCTGCAACATTAAAAATAGAAGTGCCACACAATTCATCAATCTTACTTTTGGGTATACAGTTGACCCTTGAACAAAATGGATTTGAACAGCACAGGTTCACTTATATGTGTATTGTTTTATTTTTTTAAATGTTTTATTTATTTTTGAGAGAAAGAGAGACAGAGGATGAGTGGGGGAGTAGCAGAAAGAGGGGGAGACACAGGATCAGAAGCAGGCTCCAGGCTCTGAGTTGTCAGCACAGAGCCTGAAGCGGGGCTTGAACTCACAAACCATGAGATCATGACCTAAGCCAAAGTCAGACACTCAACTGACTGAGCCACCCAGGCGCCCCTATTTGGATTGTTTTCTGATAAGTACAGTAGAGAACTGTAAATATTTTCTTTTTCTTATGATTTTCTTAATGCCAGTTTCCTTTTTCTAGCTTACTTTATTCTAAGACTACTGTATATAATACATATAACATACAAAATATATGTTAATTGACTGCTCATATTATTGGTAAGTCTTCTGGTCAAGAGTAGGCTATTAGTAGTTAAGTTTTGAGGAGTCAAAAGTTATATGCAGAATTTTGATTATGTGGGAGTTGGTGCCTCTAACCCTGACATTGTTCAAGGGCCAAGCATATATGCAAAGAAAATGAAATCAATATATTCAAAAGATATTTTCACCCTTATGTTCACTGCAGTATAATTCACAATCGCCAAGATATGGGAACAATGTACGTATCCATTGATGGATGACTGGATAAAGAAAATGTGGTGTATGTATATGATGAAATATTCTTTCAGCCACAAAATGAAGGAAATCCTGCCACTTGTTACAACACTGATAGAGCTTGAGAACACTATGCCAAATGAAATAAGCCAGCCAGAGAAGGACAAATACTATTTGATTTCACTTATATGTGGAATTTTAGAAAGCCAAACTCCTAGAAACAGAGGGGAATGGGGGTTGCCAGAGGCTCACGGGTGGGGAAAAATGGGAAGATGTTGGTCAATGGGTCCAAACGCACAGCTATAAGATGAGTAAGTTCTTTGGATCTAATGTGCGGCATGATGACTATAATTAACAGTACTGTACTATATACCTGAAAGTTGCTAAAAGACTAGATTGCAATGTTCTTACCACAAAAATGGTAATTATGTGAGGTGTTGGATGTGTTAATTAACCTTGTTGTGGTAATCATTTGGCAATATAGGCATGTATCAAATTATCATAATGTATACCTTAAACTCATACAGTGTTATATGCCAACTGGCATATCTCAATGAAGCTGTAACAATTTAAATAAGAAAATAACAATAAGGGACATTTTTCTAAATTGTTGGGCACCAAATTGAGTTGTATATTTACTAAAAATAGTAATTTCTTATAATCTTAGGATGCTCTGAACTGGCATGAACAATTAGTAGTGTCATGAAATAACTTCTGCCATTTTTTAAAAAATATCAAGCTCTGGTAATTATGTGGAACATTAGAATCATTATACAGTGCTAGTGGGAATATAAATTTTTTATAATTGCTCATTTCATATCTGTACATTGAACACGTATATAATCTAAGACCCAGTAATTCAACTTCTAGGTATACGCCCATAGAAATGTTTGTATCATGTATATAAGAATGTTCATAATATTACCTGTAATCTTCAGGAATTGGAAATAACCCAAGTGTTTATCAACTATAAAGTAGATATATAAATTGTGGTAATCTCACAACAGAATACTACACAGTGATGAAAATGAACTGAAAATACACGTAACACCATGGATCAACCTCACCAACAAAATGTTGAATAAAAGGAGCCAGACCCAAAGAAAATACACTCCCATTATATAAACTTCAATTATAGGTGAAATTAATCTGTAGCGTGAGAAGCCTAGATAATGCTAACAGTTGGAAAGAAGGGAAGAGTGCTATTTGGGAAGCGGATTCTGGAGTGCTGGCCGTGTTCCAGCTGACAGGGTTACATAGGTGGGTTCATTTTGAAATATTTTTTTCTATGAGATTTCTATGTGTGTTTTACTTTGGCACAAAAATTTTAAATAGAACTCCGTAGGAAATAATTTTAAAAACTACTTGGAAGGGAAATATGGATGCCATAGACATTCTGAAGCTTAGCTTGTCCTGTATAGGTGCACTATAAGACTGCCAGTGGTCACTTTTGATGGTCATAGATGAGTTTCTATTAAAAGCAGTCTTTTACTCCAAATGTTTTCCCCCTTATAGGCTCTCTGATGCTTCAAAAGTGGTTATCTCACCCCACATTCTTTGTAATCATCAATGCTGCCTTAGCAGACAAGTGGAACAACTGGTTTTTAAAAATAATGATTTTGGGGCACCTGGGTGGCTTAGTCGGTTAAGCGTCCGACTTTCGCTTAGGTCATGATCTCGCAGTTCGTGGGTTCGAGCCCCGCGTCGGGCTCTGTGCTGACTGCCAGCTCAGAGCCTGGAGCCTGTTTCAGTCTGTGACTCCCTCTCTCTCTCTGACCCTCCCCTGCTCACGCTCTCTCTCTCTCTCCTAGAAATAAATAAAACATTAAAAATTTTTTTTAAAAATAACGATTTTGATATGTACTTAATCCTAAGCAAATCCAGGTGATATACTGTATGCCCACATTACTAAGGTCTCATTTTCCATTCTTTAAGGAGGGCATGGATATGTTCATACATAAACAGGAAAGTAACTTTATTCTAGAATCTTATCTGAGACCATGTCTAGTACCAAAAACAGTATCAGTTAGAGTCAAAGCAGAATAGAAATTGCTTTAAATAAGACAATTTAATACAGGGAAACGGTCAAGGGAGATGTAAAAGTCAAGAATGAGAATACCTAGAATTAGATATAATGGGAAGCCACAAACACTCCTGGGCAAGTGTTCCAGCTGTTCAGTGGCTGGTGTCCTTAGAATCTGGAGCCTTGGCTGGCTTGTCTGCGGGGAGCTGTAGCCATGAGGACATGTAGCTTCTGAGGCAGAGAGGAAGGAGCCAGAGGCTAATGAGGGTTGAGCTTCAGTGCCTCCCATTTGTTCTCCAAAACCATGGGAGGGGCTCAGTGGGTGGGTTCACATGGCCACATGTTTTTGTAAAATTTGTAAAATTAAAATATTGTAACCGTCATCAGTTCAGACTACTGGATTTTATTCATTCAATTTTCTTTCACATTTCCCCTCATGTCCTGACATGATGATAGGATGGCCACAGACATTTTGGAGCTCAAACTAAATTGACATTTGGGGCTCAGAATAAACAGGTGAATTACTATTATTTATATTATTAATTATATAATATCTACATATTATTCATATTATTATTAATTATATAATTAATATTAATTATTATAACATATAATTATATAATTATATGATGTATAATTATATAATATATACACTATTAATTATATATTAATTATATAATATATACATATGTAATATGTATATTATTTATTATATAATAGATATTACTTAATATATGAAAATATATATTGATATATATATTACTATATAATTACTTAATTTTTACTTATTGCGTTGTGAATTTGTCCTATGCTTCTTAGCAGGGAAAGCATATGAAGAGTGGAGGAGAAACAAGCTTTAAAATATACAGAATTAGAAGCAAAGCTAGGGTAAATGTTTCAAAGTTTTTCAGCTCATATATGGAAGGAGCTTGAAAAAAATCTTTCCCAAATTTCATAATAATCTTAACAATTTATTTGACATTACCAATATAGAGAAGATGAAATGTTTTAAACTATCAGAAATCAAATTTTCATTAACTATGATAAAGCAAAGATTGAATTATCTTTCTATTCTCTCTATATAAATAATCACAAAATATTTCTCTTGAAAAGAGAAGCCTGTCGCCTTCCTATCTTCTCTATAAATATACAAGATTCTGCAGATCTAAGCCATTCTTCTAAATCACAACTGTGTAATGTTCTAGAGTGTATAATGCATATGCAGTCTTTCAGCGGGTGATAACCATCATGAAAAATGGCTTCTTTTTTTGGTGAATAATGGAGAGTGGGTGGGCATTATTTTATACCAATAAACTGCGTTCTTATTTTCCCTGTTGAAAATGTCCTTATTTGGTTCACAGGCAGATGATGAGATTTACCTAAGATAGCTCCATAACAACTGTGATATGGGTGCAACGAAAGGAAATTTGGAATAGGACGTTTTATTATTTATTGACAATTGTTAGAATGTTAGGAATAAAATGGGCCTCAGAGATCATTTATTCCAATATTATCATTTTACAGATGAGAACATGAGGACTCAAAGAAGGGACATAACTTGCTCAAGATCACAGAAATGATGAGAACTGTCCCATGGTGAGTCTTCATTCAGGGTTATGAGGGCAGAGAGGGCTTCCCTAAGGTGGTGGCAGCTCATAGGAAGCTCTCACCCTTCTTAGCCCTCCTGTGTTCCTCACTGGCTCCATCACTCTGTGCTGATTTCTTAATGGTTGTTGTTTTTTTTTGTTTTGTTTTTTTAATTTATGAGAGGGAGATAGAGACAGTGTGAGCAGGGGAAGATCAGAGAGAGAGGGAGACACAGAATCTGAAGACAGGCTCCAGGCTCTGAGCTGTCAGCACAGAGCCTGATGTGGGGCTTGAACCCATGAACCATGAGATCATGACCTGAGCTGAAGTCAATGCTTAACCATCTGAGCCACCCAGGCGCCCCACTCTGTGCTGATTTCTTGATACAGTCAGATTTCATGTGTTCATACTTCATCACCCTAAGACAAGAAGTTTATTAATGACTCATGTAAAGCAGGGAACACACTGAACACTGTAGTCTCTCTAACATATTTCCTCCTTTGAAGTGTTTTATACCATTTCTGTTTTGTGTGTGTGTGTGTGTGTGTGTGTGTGTGTGTCCTCCATCTGATTGGTTTCCTGATTAGTGCTCTGTTTTGAGAAAAGAAGTCAGGCTAAATTAAATAGATGCAAACAGAAAGCTATGCTATATTCATGTACCTCACAAACCTTCCAGGATATGCCGGCCAGTTTCATCCCATTGGATCTGTTCTTATCACCACCAAAGAGGTGAAGTTAAACAAAGGTCTTGGTTTATTAAATTTCTTGTTCAAACACATTTTGGGTTTGAATAGCTAGCATTGACTATGCTTCCTATTAAAACACCAGGCTGTAAAAACTAGTGACAGTCCCACAAATGGATATCCAAGAGGTTTTTTTTTACAACAGTGGCACATGCTGGTCCTGGATGTGTCAAGCAGCACAGTAGAAAGGGGTGATAATACATTTGAAGCAGAATGTAGTTATGTACCGGTCAGCTGAGACAAAAGCAAAATCTACCATCATCATTCTCCACCACAGACAGCATGCAATTAAAAAAATAGGCTGATCAGTAAAGTAGAACCAAATGAGAAAGCTAGCACATTTGATGACACAAAGAAAACGGTGGCAGGTGTCTGGACTCCTGTTTGAGGCAGAACTTACGGATTTTAGTGAGCAAGTTGCCATTAACTCTAATACCCATTTTTAATTAACGTGGAGGCTGGCAATAGTGGAAGAAAGAGAAACTGTGGGGGAAGACTATCACTAGTTTGCATCCGGAATCTATTGCTTCGTAGCTATGGAATTCATGGCATACTAGCCACAGTTTGCTCACCTATAAGTAAAAACAACAGCTAATATCTATTGAGTCCCCACTCTGTGCCAGCACTGGTCTAGCTTCTTTAGATGTATCAAGCCACTTAATTCTCAACAGATGAAAAAAGCTATAATTGGGACACCTGGGTGGCTCAGTCAGTAAGTGTCCGACTTTAGCTCAGGTCATGATCTCACAGTCTGTGGGTTTGAGCCCTGCATCGGGCTCTGTGCTGACAGCTCAGAGCCTGGAACCTGCTTCACATTCTGTGTCTCCCTCTCTCTCTGCCCCTCCCTTGCTCGCTCTCTGTCTCTGTCTCTCAAAATAAAGACATTAAAAAAAGTTTTTAAAAAAAGAAAAAAGCTATAATTATCTCCCCTGTACCAAGCAGCAGCAAGCTTAAGTATACAAAGATTTGTTAGGAATATAAACCTAGTAAATGGCAGAGCTGCGAGGCAGTAAATAAGTAGTGGATATTAATAAGTTAAAAGCATGTAGTGGGATACTGAATAATAGGCAGGGCTCTAGCTTATTGATGGCCCATGAGCCCAGAAGAAATGCTTTTTTGCAATATAGCAGTAGTGAGTAGAAAGGGTAAAAAATGCATGGCACCCAAAATTCTGAGCAGCTGTTGTTTGGTAAAATGGAAGAAATGCCAGAAGTACATATGTGACAATGGTTACTCACTGTGCAACACACTATACTCATGACAGACACATTATAGGAAAAAAATATTAGACAGTATTGGGTAGAAAGCCAAGTGAGTGTTAAGACAATACCACCTAAGAATGTTTAGAAATAAAAGCGGCTGCTAGCAACGGCTAGAGAGAATCTCCCAAGAGATGGGAAAGATACAAAATAAACACCTGTTCACATCACCAGAGGGATGAACAAGGAGAAAAGAGAAAGTTTTGTCTAACATGCAAAGTACCACAAGCCAAGAGTGGCGTTGGAAATGGGAATGGCATGAAGTGGGGCTGCCGTGTACACTGGCCCTGCTTTGGCTAAAAAGGGCAGTACACTTGAGAGGAAACAGCAAAAAACAGAAGAACAAAAAAGTCTCAGAGCGCTTCTCAATAGGTGACTATTGTGGTTAATTATTTTTGTCATTGCCTTCCAGTCGTCAGTATTCACTGCAGCTCTGAAGTGATATCATGCATTTTTATAGGAGGAAATGGTTTGTTCTGTCTAAAGTTTAAGTCCTTTAATGTACTTCCAAAGACATACATTTTGAAAAATAGTGACAGAAAAGTGTAGGAAGAACAAAACTTCAAATAAGTAAGAAATAATTTGCTTGGGGAAATATATTTTTTACTGTTTTTTAATAAATTAGTTGGTGAACCTATTGCAGTGTTCAACTTTATTAACTGAAAATTAATAAAATTATATAATAATTATGATGCTGTTATATTAATTTTTAAAAAATGTTAATGTTTTTATTTTTATTTTTTTGAGAGAGATAGAGAGAGAGAGAGCATGAGCTGGGGAGGGGCAGATAGAGAGGGAGACACAGAATCTGAAGCAGGTTGCAGGCTCTGAGCTGTCAGCATAGAGCTTGATGTAGGGCTTGACCTCATGAATCACGAGATCTTGACCTGGGCCAAAGTCAGACGTTCAACTGACTGAGCCACCCAGGCACCCCTTATATTAATGATTATTAATAGAAATAAGAAAATAATGGATATTAACTAATGATAAGAGTATAAATTCATAGAAAATAAATTAATTAAAATTGAAAGAATATTAGTTTGAAGGTACATCAAATTATTCATCTGCCCAAGGCACAAATTTCCTGAGGTCTCTCTTGGAAAGAGGTGTGAGATTAGGTGTGAAGCAGGTTGAGGTTAAATTATGGAAGTCCTTAGATAATAGTCTCAAGACACTCAGATTTTATCCCATGCTCAGGAAAAGACTCCGGAAAAGACCTGCTGAAGTAATTAGGCACGAAATAGTGACAGCCTAGCCAAAAGGTGATTTAGGGTACCAAAGATACATTGACACATTTTAAAGAAAAAATAACACTGCTTTGTGACTGACCAGGTAAAAGCAAAATTCAAGAAGCGTAGGTGATAAGCATGAGAGAGAAGGTGAACAATGGCACCCATCACAAAACAAAGAATTTGAAGCAGAAAGCAGAAGCTCATTGGAGGGATAAAAAGAATGTGTTCAGGTGGAAATTTAGACACACCCATAAGACAAGGATTAAGTCAGCATGTAGCTATGGGAAGGATACCTTAGAGGAGTCCTCCCTCAGCCTGCATTATGTCTTCATAGAAGAGTCTGCACAAAATAAGATGGTGACAATAGCTGTCTTCATGGCATGCCGGTGAAGAAACACCCATGGAATATGCATTGTTTTCCACCTCCTAGGTCATTCATATGTGGATCCTAGCACCAATTGCTGTCACATCTTGAATATAAAAGGCAATAAATCTATGGAATTTCAAATGTAAGCCCAAGTAAAATATTTTCTTTCTTTATATTCACACATTTCTTCAGAACTGAAATAAAATATCTCACATATAATGAATTATTTTTCTTTGCTGAGCAACAGATTTATTATTCATTGACTAAAAAAACATGTTTAGCACAGATATGTAGAAAGATAAAAACATAACACTCAGATTTTCACTGATTTTTGAAAAAGACATTTCTCAACTTGTAGAATGTATAAACACAGACATGAATGATACCGATATCACATTTTTAAAAATTGGCAAGAACAGTTGGCCTTAATAAAAATAAAATTAAACTGGTAACTTTGGAAACACTGCGTTATGAGATGCGACCATGTTTCTTCAGGAAAAATCTACATGTTGGCTCTAAGTCACATTTATCTATAGGAGTAATTTGAATTCAGTGAATATTAAAGCCCAGTTATGTCAAGAGGATAAACAATAACCACAGGCATTAGGTCAGGAAAAAGCTGAGCTCTTAAGATCAACATTCTTATTTTAAAAGCTCTAGGTGCATTCGGAATAATCTTATTGATTGTATTAATAATGGCTAAAGTTGGAAGTGATGAAATTTTCAGTTGCCTTAGATTGCTATTACTATCACTATCTTAAAATTTTTGAATCCAGCTTTTCATTACATGTAATTAAGATTCATTTTTTCCCCATCTATGTGAAAGCTTTTCAGGAGATAAGAACTTGGAAAGGTAGAAGAGTGAGGAAAACTAACAAAAGGACCAATATGTGGAGGAGAGAGATAAATGAATACAATAATTTAATTCAACTAGCATTCATTATTATTCAAACGACAGTCTACAAAGGTTTGCAAAGAGAGAGGAGGATGCAAGGGCCAAACTCCATGAACGTAAAATCTATGCAGGGAGACAATAAATTCTATGTGTGTGATTCAAATAACAGAAGAAGACAAAAGGAAGGTAAAACAATACTGCAGGTGCCTCATAGTGTATGCCAAAATGCTGAGAGAATCTGGTATCATCAAAACCGGCTCCAAATAGAATGCGTATATGGCATTACCCTCTCAAGGAGGTATACAGTTTGGCACAGGAACCACAGACAGGAGAATAGTATAAGATAACTGGAGTGGAAGTGGGAAGCCAGGAATAAACTCAGAGAAGATCTAAGAAGGAGGAGCATTAGGCAAAGTGGGCAAGTGAATGAGCGCAGGGAATATAAGGCCAAGGCATCAGAGTCTGATTCATGAGCTAATAAGAAGCCACTGTCAGCTTTTAAACAGGAAAGTAACTTCAGAATTATTTAGATGTTGTGGGTCTACTGTGTCTCCAACAATGTCTTGGGTTGAACGAAGAGGTGATCAAACTCAGTCTGCATATGCATGGTCAATCTGGCCTTTACCCTGGAGGTATGAGTGACACATACATGGTTTTTATGATAAAAAGCTAGATTTCAAGAAACTATCTGATAATCAGGCAATCTCATTTTTTCATAAATTGGCATATAAAGGCATTTATAGTTGACTATGATCACAATTATTATAAAGATGATTCGCCCCAATTTATTCCCAAATGATTGAATGAATAAATGCATATAGTGCTATGGAGTGAATTCTGTTGCCCCAAAATTCATATTTTGAAGTTCTAACCTCCAGTGCGATGGTACTTGGAGATGGGACCTTTGGGCAATAATTAGGTTTAGATGGAGTAATGAGGGTGAAGTTCTTATGAGGGATCCAGTACCCTTATCAGAAGAGGCAGCAGACCACTTTCCTTCCTCTCTTTCCACCATCTGAAGACAGAGGGAGAGGGTGGCCATCTGCAAGATGGAACAGGGCCCTCACCTAGTTGCTGAACCTGCTAGCACTTTGATCTTGAACTTCACATCCTCCAGAGCTGTGAGAAATACTTTCCTGTTGTGTAGGCTACACAGTCTATGGCATTTTGTTATGGCCAAAGCTGGCTATTTTTATTTATTATTATTAGTTCATATTTCTTATCTCAAGCTGACCAATACACTTAGTGTCATTATAAACATTTTCCGACACTTCACTGATCCTCTCTCCTGGTCCCTCCCTGAATTTTTCCTGGCTTTACCTTACACAGGTGGCAGATAAAAGGAGATAACCTCATATTTACTGGATGTTTAGTTAGCACCTGTTAGATGGTCTACATATATTATCTAATTTAATCCTCATAAGAATATGTGACACAATGATCTATAGGAAGTATTTTTGAGATAATTTTATTGGGAAAAAAGTGAAAGAAAATGTACACATTTGATAATCCACAATTAGGAATCTTCTAAATAGTGTACATATATAAGTAATTTAATCTGGTAACCACAGTGGACAATGAAAATAAAACACTCCTTGATAACTTTTCTTAAGGATAATCAATAATTTATTTTTTATTGTCACAATTACCACAGTTATCTAGCTACATGACCAATGTCACTACATACCACGGAAGATTGTCCACTTACACTTTACTGAGACAAAGACAACGGCCATTGATGTGTTAATGTACAACGGGATGTTAAAAGGAGATGGTTTTTATGTGTAAGACAAGACGTGGCACATGATTTATTTATTAACAGATTTGATTTAATACATATTATGCCAAGAAGCAAGCATAGAAATGTTTTGGCATTGAGTTGTTATTAAAGTAGAAAATAAGCAAACTAGAGAAATAAATCCAGATCTTAACTTACAATAGATACATTAAAGTAGGAAATTAATTGGCTCCTCAGTATTTTTGTTCAAGTTTTTTGTTTTCTTTCCTTTTGTTTGTTTTTTATATATAAATGAGTAATATGAATATATCACAAGTTAAAGAAAGATCTCAGCCAAAAAGAAGTTAACAGTATATGAACAACAAATGAAAAATTACCAGGTATTTTTGCTTACAAAAAATTTAAACTATAAAGAGTCACAAAATATATATAAAAATGCCACATTGAACGAGGCAATCATACTCTACCCAAACTGGTAGCGCCCTCCTAACATCGGCTGCATCGCTGTTCATTCGGTCATACGGTGGTGACTGACAAAAAGGCATTATGAACTCTTGTGCCATCAGGAGATTTGGCCCCATGGGTCATCAGTTCTTGGATTGTCATCCAGTTGTCCAAAATTTTCTTGTTTCTTTTTTTCATCATCTTTTTGTGACTCAGTTCAAGGATGCTGATCTCCTTTCTGCCCTCGCTGCCACTCTGGGGGCTCTCCTTGAGACACTCCAACCGGCTCCGCATCATGAACTCCCGGCGCCGCCGCTGCTCCTTGGCCCGAACCAGGTGTTGCTTTCTTTCCTCTTTGCTCCAGTAGCGGCCCATTTTCATCTCGCTCATGGTGTCATCATCTGTCGTCATCCCACTGCGCTCCTCCTTGATCTTTAAGGCACGTTCCCTCAGAATCCGGTCTCGTACTGGTCTCTTTGTTATGTACCGTGTCCCGTCGCTCCGAATTTTCACCTTCCATTCCATCTTGGGCTCTGAACACTTCTGAGACTCCTTGCACATGCTCACTAAACTCAGCTGACTCTGAGCATACTCAACTGCAGATTTCTGTTGAATCAACTGCATGTAGCTTTGATAATGGCGGGCATGGGCTGGGATGTTTGCATATCTATAGGAAGAGCTGTGGTAAGGAGAGAGGTAAGGGATGTGTTCCCTGCTCGATTTCTCCTGATCAGAAAGCCTGTTGCTCTCTGAAACCTCCTTGCCTTCAATGCTGCCACCTGCTTCAGTGGTTCTGGCTTTGGTGGAGGTCAACTCTTTACTGCTCAGCCCGGAAGAAGACTGATTGGCAGCCATTGTGCTTCTCAGGTTTTTCTTATTGGTGAGGTTGATCATTCTCGGCAGGGAACTGTCAGGGGAACGGTCCACGGTGAGTGGAGTGCTTCGGCAGCTTTCAGCTGTGTTGTAAGCGCTAGAACTGTCCTTGTCGGACTTTTCTGGGTGCTCGATGATGTCATCTAGCTTTCCCCTTTGCATATCTAGGCTGGTGTTATAATTCCGGAATCCTCCATCATGCAGCGCCCAGAGGTCGCCATACTGGTCTGTCACTTTCTGGAGGCGGTGAGCCTGCATGATGTTCTGGCACTCCAGCTCAATGTTTCTCAGTTCTTCGTTAAGCAACTGTAGCTCGTGCTCCACTCCCTCTTGTTCCCCTTGATGGCATTCTATTGTGCTGCTCGAGTAATACAGGTCATATTCCCCATGGTTCCGAATCTTGCATTTGAGCTCCAAGAGCTGTCGGAATCTTTCACACTCCTCATCTGGGTTGCCAATGCAGTCTGAGTCGATGTATTCACCAGACACGAAGCTCTCATTACACTGGAGCTCCACGCTTCCTAGCGTGTCTTGGCTCTGCCCCAGCTCTCTCTTGCTCTTCAGAGATGCGCTGTTGGGACCCTCGGCTGCGTTCTCCTGCTCTGAGCTCTCGTCGTTCCGCAAGCTTTCATCGGTGCGCCCCACCCCACTGTCCTTCTCGTGGTTGTTGGAGGAGGACGTTGCCGTATCTGTTGTGCCCTCTTCTTCTTCTTGTTTTTTTGGCTAAGAAAACCAAGTTGAGAGAACAAAGAAAATTAATAATCTTGAGAAACACTGATTGGCGAAAAACTCAAAAGAGTGATGCTTCTTGGCAAATGTGCAGTTCCTAGAGAGCTGTTCTAATTTTAGTATCCATGACACTTTTAGAGATAAAGGCAATTAGCTCAAGTCAGCTTTTTCTTAATTAAAATAAACCAAAGCTGCTTGGATATGGCTGTCATACTTGACTTGGGAATAAATAAAACATTAGGGCACATTTAAATACATGATCCTTACCTTAAGGATCTCTCTTACTTGGGAAACTGGCATGCAGGGGTGTAAATGAGGTGCCTTTAGGAGTCTCTGAGATGGTAACACACAAAAGGATGAGGGAGACAGGTGGTCTAAATGGTCTTCTGCAGAACGGAGGCCTGGAGTTCTGAAGCCGCATCACCTTACTATGATGATTTTTTTCCCTGAACTTTAAGTTCAGAAGAAACTTCACTGATATAGTAATGGTAAGCCAAACAGCACAGTGTTTCAAGAATAGGTTAGTACTATAGTCTCGGACCTTCTCTCTATCGAGGAGGAACTTTAATCCCAGATGTATTCAGCTTATTAGTGACACACAGAGAGATGGAAAAGGCTAGTGCCATTCCCCACAGTCAGGATTTCTTTTATGTCCAGGATGTCATATTTCTGGGTACATGTGTCCTGACTGACCTTAGTCCGTCTCCAAATCACACTGCTGAAAAGCAACTATGTCATCTTAAGGCTTATTTGAGTGACATAAAAAATATTTTTCTACTCTCAGTAATATCGTTTAAAGGTGAATTTTATTCTGCTGAGAGTGACAGTCCTCATGAAAATCGAAGGAGCACTGATTGCCAGATGTGGGCATAATGTGAAAAAGTATATTTTTCACATATGTGTGAATGCATACTCATAGGTAAACTATTCCTCGGTAGTTTTTGGTTTTCATGCAGAACAATTAACTTACTGCCCGAAGAGGATGCGTATGTAGTTCTTTCTCTGTGAACAGGGTAAAGTTATTGTTTTCTCCACCACTCATCATATACGAGTCTACATGGCAGTTTCTACATTGTATTTTCTTTATGTGTAAATCCACTATTTTATACATATTTTCCTCTAGTAGGTATAATTATACAATTCAATAAAATTAAGCCTGTTAGTGTTGCAAGCCCTGATCACACAGAGACGCTAATCACGCATCATGCAGTCTCCAATCATCATGTTCTGATCTGCCCTCCCGAAGGAGGAACAGGTAAGGATTATCCTACCTGATGATAAAGCCTGTTAGTGTTAAAGAAGAATAATTAAAGAATGCATGAACAAAGGTATTCTAACCCAGGTTTGAAAGAGTCTCTCAAAAAATTGTTTTAGTTTTCTTCCACAGAAGTCATGGTAGAACAAAACATAACCTCAGCTGCAGAGGAGAGAACATGACCATGTGTCATTCTTGAATTCTCAGTCTTTCCCTAAAATATTTCTCCTCATTTGTTGAAAACATACTGAGATTTTTACATGCCTTATTGGTAAAAAAAAAATAACATTATAAATAAGTAACTGAGGGCTTGGTATATCCGTATGTTCCTTGCTACAAGCTGACAATAGTATCCAATATGGTGACATCAACATGCTGTGACATGACACCGCCAGAGGATGTTATTAAGTTGGACATTTTAGGTTACATACCACAGTACTGACATTTGTTTTTTCATATCTTTAATGAGCTTAAAAAATACAAGAAGGTTAGTATTTCTTTATCTTATTTTTTTGTTTATTTATTTATTTTGGAGGAGCTAGCGCAAAGGAGGACCAGAGAGAGACAAAGACAGAGAATCCCAAGCAGGCTCCGCACTGTCAGTGCAGAGCCAGATGCGGGGCCCAATATCAAGAACCATGAGATCATGACTTCAAGAGCTGGACGCTTAACTGCCACCCAGGTGCCCCTCTTTATCTTATTTTTATATGGAGTGCAAAGGATACAGACAAATTATACCATAAGCGATGTTCCACAGTGTGTCGAGAGCAGCCGTAAGGCCAAGGATAGTGTGTAAAGTGAAATTTGTAATGTCTACATACGTGTATTTAAGTTTTGTAGTATGGATATACATCTTATTTTTATTTTTTTAATTGAATTTGCCTCTCTGTAGTCACTGGTTTATGAGCAAATGTGAAAATAAAAAGGTTTTCCATTCTCAAACCTAGAATTCCTAGTTTCTAACGTAACACTATTCTATCATTTATCATTTCCTATGGAATTATTATGGTGACAGGCTTCTACCAAGACATTTCTAATGTACTATTATTGTTTATAAGGGCAAAGGACTTTTAAAGGTTTCTGTACTTCTTATCATTTTTCAGTCTCATGGTGAAGAAAAATTTCCACACGATGAGAATCTAACCTCAGGGACATCTAGTGTTACCTCAAAAGACCTCGCATTTGTATTACATCTGATGAGTAGGCAGCATTTGACACCCTATCACTTCACCTGAACAGGATTTCTCCCTTCTTTCTTTATTCCAACATCCTCCTGTCAATTCTGTATCAGGTCACATTTTGTATCTAAGAGAGAAAAAGCCTCGAGCAAGGACTTTCTGGCTTGTAACTAGCAGCTGCCACCAAAAAATATCTTTATCTGTGGCCAGCGTTGAAGTCACACATAAAAATTTCAGTCTGTCCTACCTATATTGAAAAGCAATCACCACAATAGCAGCATTAGTTTTGAGCATGGGCTACTGTTTGTGAAGTGGCCAATGAGCATCCATGCTCAGCACGGAGTAGAGCAAGTGGTTATGTTGACACTGTAGTTTGCAATATAAGGATTTATTTAATATATGGGCATAGGTGCACACACACGCGCGCGCACACACACACACACACCTCTGTTTTAGAATGCTAGCATGTCAGTAAATTCCATCCTTCACTTCGTAAAATGATAGGATGCTTGTGTTTCATGTCCCTACGCCTAACTGTGCAGCATTTAAAAAAAAAATTATCTCTTAGAATGTGTTAAGAATTAATGTTGAGAATAAGATGATAAGTAAACAAAATCAATAAACTGACGGCAGAAGTGTTAATGAGTTTGTATCAGGCAGTTGAATAACATGAATTCAACACACAAAAAATCTAGAAAATATTTTCAAAGATCTAGTATATACTGATCTTGTTTTTATCCAACAGGAACAACAACAATCAGAAAAGAATCCCAAAACTCAGTTTTCCACAAGCCACTCTGTAATCTTTCACCAGCAATGAATTAAGAGCAGGAACTTTGTTCATTTTCTTTGTGTTCTCAGGATCAAGTGTGGTATGTGGAACATATTAGGAGCACAGCATTTTTGGTTGAATGATTATGTGAGCCTAAGGCAAGATGATATCAACAATCTCAAATAAGGCAACTCTTCTTCAGGAGTATACAGGTGGAACTGTGATACCAAAACCACAAACAAGACTGATGGCCTACGGCATGTCACCATCATACTGTAGTTGCCCAAATACTCAAGCAGACACATTTATATTTTAAATTGTAAAATTCACTTTGGGGCTTTGGGGGGAGAGGTTATCACGTGAGATAAAGTTGGTCTCCAGTTGGCATATTGAAAAGCAAGACATATTTTTGCTATTAAATTTCATCATTGGGTTGAACAGTCCCCGAGTCAACATTTCAATACTACCAGACTCTGTCAACAATGGTCCCAAAGCTTTCCAAGCTAGAAAGATATCAATAGGAAAAAAAATGTATTTATTCCCTCTGCTTCATTTGAGATGCCCATCTGCTCTAAAAAATTACCATTACAGAGATGTTTGATCAAACTCTTTGATTTGGTTTTATACTCCATTTATGGTTATACATTAAAAAAACCCCCACTTAGCCACATTTCGAATGTCGTTCAAATTGTTGGCCCTACCTGCTCCACCTCATTGGCCGTGCGCTGCATTGCTTCATTATGCTGCTCTTCCAGCATCTCCAAGTTTAACTCCTCTAAGAATTCATTCCTTTCATCTTCCAGCCAGCCTTCATCCAGCTGCAAAAGAATACATTAGTACATTATATTAGGTTAGTGGGAACTCATGCTAAAACAGAGTAAACTTAAACGGCGATGCCTGACCAGTTCCTTTTATCATAATGATTCTCTTCAGAATACCAGCCTCTGATAGTTCACCTCTCAGAAGGAGGAAAAAGTGATTTAAAAAAAATTGGACTTGTATGCCTTTTATCCTTCCCTGAAACACAGCTACGGGTTTTCTCTCATAGCCAAGTAGATCTCACGGCATAGGACATTACCATCTTTCAAAATGTATGAAAAGCATATTGCATAATCCACAGCTGTCACGCTTATTACCTCCAACAGTCCCCGTGTTAAAGAACTGCAATGGTACTAATAGGGCCATGAAACAATTGGGCTTTTTTCCTTAACAACAACCTCCAATGAGACTGCACACACAGTGTTCCCCACCCCCTGAACACACTGCTGCTCCTACCCTCGTCCTGCCTTTTTGTTTTTAAGCAGATGGCTTCCAACTTAACAAGATGGCTGCTTGCCACAAATACAGACATTTATTTTATCTGGGGGGAAGAAAAGAAAAAAATTTAAGTTATTCTTCTCATTAAAAAAAAGGTGATGCTATGCCATATCTATTTTAATTCAGTTTTCACACCTAATTGCAATATATATATATATATATATATATATACACACACACACATACATACACACACACATACATATATATATACATATATAGGTATATGTGTATATATATCTGAAACTGTGCATTTAAGGGGACTGAGGCAGTGTGGAGCATGCAGGGTTTTGTTTGTGGGTCCAGAATGTACGTATTCTGGTGGGAGTCTTATACAAATGAAACTGAATAAATCCTGTTGGCTTCTCAATAACAAGTGAAGTGAAAAACCTTGCTAATATGATGAGTGTTGACAGTCAATACAGATAATTTGCCTCAAAGTGGATTTCTGGAGCTGGATTACATAAATTAGCTGTCTATGCTGATTAGATTACCTGAATTATTGTCAATGCTCTGTTTTACTCTGTGTTAAAAGAAACAGCAGCTTTCTAATGAGCCAAAATTGACAATACGGTTGACCCTTGAACAACAGGAGTTTGAACTGCGTGGGTCCACTTATATGTGCATTTATTTTTTGATAAATACACTACGCTATTCTATTTTTTCTTCCTTATGCTTTTCTTCATAACATTTTTTCTCTAGCTTACTTGACTGTAAGGAGTATATAACACATGTAGCATATAAAATATGTGTTAATGGACTGTTTATGTTGTTAGTAAGGCTTCCAACCAACAGTAGGCTATCAGTATATTAGTTATGGGGAGTCAGAAGCTACACGCAGATTTTCAACTGGGTGGGGGTGTCAGCTCTCCTGTTCCCGGCATTACTCAGGGGTCAGGTCTAGTTTGAGGTGTTTTCAGCCCTCAACAATGACAAAGTAAGCTCTTCAAGATAACTGAGATGGTAAAACTTCGAGACAAAACAAATTCTGAAAGAAGGACATCCAGTTGCGCCAGAAGAGGCGTTAGCATATATGTGTCATATTCATTAATATGAAGGTGGTTGTAGGTTTCTTGGTATTTATTAAAGGCTACCTAGAACTTAAATTACCTCACATTTGACTGGGATGAAAAGTGTAGACACATTTATTCATCCTCGTTTATCTTCATGTAGCCTGAAAAACTTGAACAAGTTCTACCCCACTGGCTTTGATATGCAGATGAACTGTGAAAATTAAGCTGACTAAAAATTCCAATTCAATTTATAATTGTCCAAGCTTTACATTCTCTAATCCCTTTTAAGTTTCATGAAGCTGCATACTCTAGACTCCAAAAGAAATGACATAAAGCTAGAAATGTTTCCTTTTTATAAGCACACCAAGGGCTTTTTCTTTAATCATGTCAAAACAAAATATTTGCTTACTCTGAAGTAGTGAATGATGGAACAGAGTCTTCTGAAATTTAAATGAATGGGTGGGAAAGATAAGAAGAACAAACAGTAGAAATTAATGATTCCCTATAACTCTTTTCTTATTAACAAATCCCACAGATCCTTGAGTTGCCATCCGTAGTCAGTGTACGTCTGCTCTGATAAGTCTTTCCTCTAGGCTAGAGGTATACACAGCATAGTAAGTAAGGAGAGATTCTTCTTGCTCACTCCTTTCCCTATTGTATTTACCCTTCTACCTAGATGTGCATTCACGACAGTCTGAGTTTCAGGCTACACTTCCTTGAGCTGAGCTGCAAGAAAGTAGGGCTCTCATTATGAAACAAGGGGATCTGTCTACACAGTAGTGGACACACGTGGCATTTCAGGGAAAGGAACAACCTGCACTGTCTCTAAAAGTAGTGTTTACAAGTTCCTGTGCGAGCCCTCTCTGCCCCAATGTCCCCAGGGGAATAGGGCCAAATAGCAATATCTTTAATGGTCTGAGGAAGAAAATGGGCAGGAAATGAAAGAAAGTTGACAGGGAATGAAAGAAATGAGTTATTTTAAAATATTGCACAGATGTACCATATTGCCCCCAGCAACTCTGTAGATCATTTCTAAGAATGCAGAGAGTACTTGAAACATTAAAAAAAGAAAAAGCTTAGATAAAGCACACAAAAAACTTCCACATTCTCATGGGATAAAATTCACATGCCAAAAATGCAATAATAAGATACACTGAAATTGATTTAAAAATACAGGTGATAGAAAGGCAAGTTTATGGGGTTTTTTTTTTTTTTTTTGGTTTTCTTTTTTCTTGCCATTTTACAGCATGTGCTGCTTAAATTAGAATTTCAAAAATATGGTGTTAAAATGTATTTTCTTTCCTTATTTTTCCAGAAATCTGATTTTCTAAAGGCAATTAGCTTTCTTTCAATGGCATGAGGCTTCCTGAGGCTCGAGGGGCTAAAGCAGATCCCGATTTTGACAGGATGGTATCTTCCCCTCAACAGTGGAAAGGAAGTCTCATTTGAAAATTCATCCTCCGACATTGATTCTATTGGATCGGGAGTGTAGCCAGATACTTGAAAATGCCACTGGTTCTAGCAAGCATACGTGTTCTTTTAGCTATAGAGCCCATCTTATGTCATTAATTTCTACTCTTTCCACAGTCCATTACAGCCATTCTGTGGCATGGTATAAGGAAATGCGTCAATTCCAAATTAATAGAATTACTAGCAGTTACATGGAAAGGGCAGAGCACCTACATCATAACATTGAAATACCTTTTCTACAACAGGGATAACTACTCCGTTCTCTTCAACTTACCATGAATTTCACTAACATGTGTTTAACCCCTTTATTCTGTTCTTTTTCAAGAAAACAGGATCAGTGAGACTAACTGATCAGTTTGCCAAATTTCGAGGTAATTAGTGACATTTCACACATAGTTTCTAATTTACTCCTAAACAGGCAGTCCAGCCAGTCATGTGGGCTCCCTTCCCCACTCCTGAGACCTCAAGTGAGTAACTTTACTCTGCCTTGGGCAATAGCAGGCTTTATGGGAACCATTTAGAATGGTCAAGGGCATAAAGGAAATATATGCCGAAAGGGTGATCTTTTATAACCACTATATTCAAGTCAGGATTTGGTCTGACACCGAAATACGCTTACTCAATGTAATTTATAGATAGTATGTAGTTACTGAGTTTGAAAAATATCAGATCAATAACCTGGGAGACAAATGGTGATATAACCAACTTCACTCAAACTACTGACAGACGGACAGAAGGTTGACAATGTGCTATCTTTTTCTGCATTGTGGCGGGGTATAAAAAGGATATAAAAGAGAGACCAATAGCACTTTTCTTTCACCGTATTACCTCTACTTGACTGTCTTGACATCGGCCTCTGTAAAGATATAAAAAGCAATTTCCCTAGAAGCTATCAGCTTGTTTTTGGCTGGACAGATGTTTTTGTCACCCTAAACTTGGAAAAAATTCATTCACTATACATGGAACTACACCATGTTTTGTAAGCCACTTTATTTGATAAAGTTGTTTGAAAAAGATTTAAGTTGATAGCTAGATATGCTAATGTTTCTCTCATTAGAGATTCTTTCAAGATACCTTAATATGCCAATTAAGTATTTTTAGATAGGACCTTAAAGCAAGGATCCATACAGAATTAAAAATCACACAACCATTTTTCATTTATGAATTCAGTCAAATAACTGGCAAGTGGAAGGACAGAATAATGATTCCATTTTGTGTGTTTTTTTTCCTTCTTTTTTCAAAAAGATAAGGTTGATAAGGTTGGTAAGTTAGGAAAGAGGACTCTTAATTGTGTCTTGTGTACTTGACTTTACAAATATATACAGTACTGATCTGATATAGAAGAGCAAACAATGGATGTGAAGTTCAGTCTCCAGATTTCGGATCTCTGTTCTGACCTGAGCCTCTGGCCTTGCGACGAGCAGCACGATTCTCTTGCACTCCTCACTCGACAGCAACGCCACTGCTTCTTCTCGATTCTGGACGTCTTCCCCATTTATCTAGAAAACAAATGAAAGTGGCACATTAGTTTCCATTTCCACAATGCTGCACACAATAAATGGCAAATATCAGCTCATTTATGGTGAATGTATGGACAATGAAGCTCACACAATGGGCTCATCTTCAGCCCCTCAGTGGTAAGTGCCTTCACTCAATTACGCGCTTACTGTAAGAGCCATATCGATCCCTGAAGGATGGCGGACATCAGAGGAAGCAGTTATGTTCATAAATGTCCAACCTGCGCCCTGGCAACATACATCTAGCAACACAATTAACCAGCCACTGACAGGTGACGTTCATCTTTCTCCGCTCAGAGTAATGGAAGTGTCACTCTGAGATAATAGTGCTGGGGGAAGCAAGACTGGCAATACCACAACTGAAATCCGTCATCCTGCACGCCTGCTACGAGCCAATTAGAGAGCTACAGTATTATCTCTCACCAGGCAGTGCTCCCAGGCCACTGCTGATTGCATTTTCATTTAATCATCTCATATTTGTGTGGGTCTGACTCAGTTGCCCCAAATCACTCCCAGGATCTCTTTCAATTGCTTAAATAATCAAAAGAAGGAACAGTGCATCAGTAACATCCTCATCAACACTCCAGTTCTTTCTAAGGTTCATCCATTTCCTGAAACAAGAAAACTCATGAAATCTCTTAAGGCTCATCTCTTAAGTATACTTAACTTTTTAAAAACTAATACAGAGTAAAAATGGCTTTTGGAAAGAAACCAAGCTTGAGTAAACTTTGGATTAAAAAGACTCCAGTGGAATTCAATATATATATTTTCTTTCATTTTTCTAAGTTCTACTTAGAAATTTCAACTTTGGATTTAAAGGACTCCAGTGGAATTCAATATATAAATATTCAACACATATATATTTTACTTCTTTTTTCTAAGTTCTACAGACAGAGTAAATAAGGTTCCTGAAGTTTGTATTTTAAGCTACATTTTCACATCAAATGTATTTAGTGCTGAGTTAACTGAACTTTCTTTGGATATTTTATATTTATTTTATTTTATTGATTGATCAAATCCATGGAGACAATGAGATTTTTGATCCATAGCACATAATCAAAATATGCAGAAAGAAATTTCAGTTGAAGAGGTCAAGTGATTCTATCTAAAATAAGTATTATTTCAATAAATGGAAAATGTGAGGCCACCTGGGTGGCTTAGTCGGTTAAGCGTCCGACTTTCGCTTAGGTCATGATCTTGCGGTTCGTGGGTTCGAGCCCCGTGTCGGGCTCTGTGCTGACTGCCAGCTCAGAGCCTGGAACCTGTTTCAGTCTGTGACTCCCTCTCTCTCTGACCCTCCCCTACTCACGCTGTCTCTCTTTCTCTCTACTAGAAATAAATAAAAACATTAAAAAAATTAAAAAAAAAATAAATAAATGGAAAATGTGGCTGTACTGACCAATGTTTCAGTAATTAATATTTTCACTAAAGATTTCTGCAGAAAAGCATGAAGGAGACTAGTGAGAATTTTCTCTAGTGGATCTCTGGGATTCTGGCTGATACACAAAGATAGATATAATGATCAAAGTCCAGGAATTTCAACTTTGGACCACAATAAATTATTCTTACTTCTGGACTCTTATCATACATGTTGAACACAAAGAAAACAGACAATAAATAAGAGTTGGGGCAGGATCATACAACCATATGTTGTATTTTCTTACTCATCAAATGCATATCACCTTTGTTTTTCACTTGTATAAGTGGACAGGAAATTCAGCTTTTACAAGTTTCAAACACATTTCTTTTTTTTTTTGGCAACTCACAATAAAACTCATCAAATTAGGAAACAGAAGCTATGATTCCAAAATGGAAACTAATGACTGGAAAGGGTATTTTGTGGTTTTTCATAAATATACATCTGAAAAGCTATTTTTGTACTGAATCCAAGGCTTTTTCTCAAATGAAGAGAAATTGGCAGTGATGGATTCCACTACACCTCCCCCATCCCCAATTAAGCATAGTTTGAAAATAAGGACTTGAAAATGTTTACCTTCTTTGAGCTTTGAGAGTTTATGTCCACTTCATAGTAATTCTTAATGGTGTATCTGCAATGCATCTATTTGTCTATCAATTACGGACCTAATTGTTCATCTTCCTTCCACTATTGGCATGGTTGCTCCTAGGGAGACTGAGGTAGATGCACTCTCCCACTTCTCTTCACCTTTTATGTGTGAAATCCAATTCTCATCACTTTTTTTTTCACTCCAAGTATGTACATCCAAATTCTGCATCTAAGGTTCCCTCACCACTAACCTAGATACTCTTCATTCATGGTTATTTAATGTTACTATTACGGTCTCTATATTAAAGTGCAGATACTAGTGCCTTCCTCAGAGTGTTCTTATAAGGACTAAAAGAGTTAATATATGTCTAGGGTTGAAACAAGTGCCTGGTAAACAGGAAGTGTTCTAGGCTGGCACGTAGTGCGATTGATGTTACTGTTCTTGCTATTATTTATTATTATTACTACTATAATATTATTGATGTTTATATTTTAATCCTCCATAAAGGAAAGGTTATTTTCTTCTAAATAAAGCAAGTACATTAAAATTCATGCACAATAAATAAGTCCATAGTAGTAAAGGTGGTTTACTACTCTACACATCTACCTCACACGTACTTTTAACTCTTAGAGAGCCATCAAGAAACAATGTGGTTGTGTTTGATTTCCAGGCCCATTACAACTGGTATTCATCTGCCTCCTCTGTGAACTCAGCATGAGCAGGGCCACAGTCTCCAGAGCCCGCACTATGCACTTGTCTTGGAAGGACAGATCCCACGTTGTAGATACATTTACACTCAGAATCAGAGGTAGAATGAAATGAATTCACCAAAGAAATCTGGTGTTAGAATGTAATTTCTTGTTTCTTTTCAAAATTGTTTCTTTTTTTTCAAAATTGTTTCTTTAGCCAACTGGTTGGCAGATCCTGTTGAACTCAGGACATGAGTTTGATACCCCAGCTGATATTCGGGCAAGAAATGCAGTCCTGGGTTTTAGTAAAGAATGAAAATATTTGAGGAATGGAATCAGATAGAGCTTTCAGCTTTCATATGTTTTTGTTCTTGAAGGATGGTTTGTGGCTACAGGCTGCTTGTGGGAAGGCAGTTTGCTGTGCCTGAAAACACCAGGCAGGCATAAAGGTGAAGGACCCAGAATCATAGGGAGGAGAGGAGATAAATGAATCAGTGTGATGCCACAGATTAATGAAAGACTTTCATTTTAAGAAAAGAGAGGGAAAGGGAACCAGGAGAAAGGCAATATGTAACTTTTGTTACAATGAGGAAAAACTGTGCTAGAAAATATGTCTTGTCTCATTATCCGTGTCTGGGCATATGTAAACATCGGTTTCAAAGCAGATATTGCCTTGGCTTAGAAGAGTTTTGTGGTATTACAAAGATAAATCAGCCAAAATCTCACATTACGCCCAATCTGCAGTATGTGCATGAGTGTATTTGTATATGTGTTTGTGTGCACATGTGTGTATAGCCCTAAGAGCCTAGAAATGGTTTAATACAGCTTTTTTGCTTGAATGTGCTGATTTTTAGGTTACCTATATTAGTACACCAGAGGTGGGTGGGCAACTAGGAGTCTTGGCATCTAACCAAGACTTTTAGTTGCCCACCCACCTCTAACCACCTATAGAATTTAGCTGAAAACCCAGGATCGAAGGCAAAAGAGAAATGATCTATTTCAAGTGAGCTTATATTTTAATGTGGAAAGAAGGTGAATAATGTACAGGGATATAGAGGTGGAAAGAACAGAAATGGGGAAAAAACAGTTATCAAAGGGGAAGAAAATAAAAATGTAGGAATAAATGTCAGAAATAAGTTTTGGTGTAGGGCAGAGAAAGAGAGAGCGAGCTCATTTGAAGTCTTGCTGTTGTTGCACTGCTTGAGCTGCAGGATTTGAACGGAGTAATTTTTAGGAACATGACACACGTTTGTGGCCAACATGAGATCAGGCCATGGTGTGGAATATTGCTATGCTCCTTACCCCCAGGAGGAAATGAGAATAGAGCACTCTGATCATGTATGTGGTCTTTAATCCTTTCTCTCTGGGGCTCAGAAAGGCTTGTCTTCACTCAACACTGCAGTTTTGTGAGAGGACTTCCCCATATTAATTCCTGAGGACACATCTGATTCCACAAGTGTGTGGCGATGGCACAGAAGACAGACCCCCTGAGGGCTTGCAGGGGAAAAGACACATGAGATTTAGAACATGCTCTTGTGAAACTGGTCCATGGTTTTTCTTCTGTATAATCCCTACGTTGGGCCAACCCCGTGTGAGTATCTGTGTGGGTTGTGCCACTGGGCAAGGTCCCATGATACAGGACATTTAGAAAATTTTAGCTCCACAGTGAGGATCAGACCATAGAAGTATTCTACTTAGGTCATCATGAACAGGAAATTAAAACCAGAGTTGCTCTAAAGAGATTCATTTAAATAAAAGCCAGCCAGGAAACTCCAAGGATAAGAAGTAAATCCTCTCTTTCTCCCCCTCTCATCTCCCTGAGACAGGAGTCATTAATTGTTCATTACCGGGTATCCCATAATCTCCTCATCAACCATATGGGAGCTATTTGTCTATGGGTACAATTTTGTCACAGTTTTATTTAATATGATTTCACCATTACCCTTAAGACTCTTTGTTTTCTGTGTGTACAAATAGACTTGAATTCTAGGCTTTTTAATGTGACATGTATTTGTTCATTAAGTGTGACATATTTGTCACTGAGTATAAAGTAATCAGGCAGACAGCGGCATTTTGTCAATCCTGCTGTTGTTTCTTCAATGAACCCACTCCATTAAGGAACGCCCTGGTATCCTGCAAATATTGTATCTGGAAACTTTATCTGCCTCTAATAAAGTCACAGATAAGGAAGTGTCAAAATACATAGTATGCATATATGAAAATACATATACTTTATTTCAATCTACCTCTACTCCTAGAACTAACAGATGGAATTTTAATAACTGCATTTGTATACCTAGTTTATGGGGCAGTGGTCAGCTGGATTAGGAAGGAAGCCAGTGAGGGTGCAGTACAAGGTGTCAAATGTGGAGAGTAGATGGTGAGAGAGAGGAGTGATGGCTGGAAAAAGCAAGAGAAAAATGACAAAAAACAGATCCAACACATCAGAAAATCTTCTAGACCTTTTGGCCATGGAGCGCTTTGTTGTATTACCGTATTGCGCAATGATTGCTGGGCACAACATACCCTTGAGCATCAAAAGAAGGTTACATTCTTTTCGGGACAGCTGGGTGGCTCAGTCGGTTGGGCCTCTGACTTTCGCTCAGGTCATGATCTCACGGTTTGGTTCCTGACTTCGAGCTCTGCACTGGGCTCTCTGTCGTCAGCACAGAGCCCACTTTGGATCCTCTGTCCCCCTGTCTCTCTGCCCCTCCCCCACTTGTGCTCTTTCTCAAAATTAAACAAATGTTAAAAAAAGGTTACATTCTTCTCAAGTGAGTATATTCAACTGTAGATGTCAGTAAGGTGAACAACACATTTATAATTATTCCTAAATCAAAATGATAACAATAAAATTTGTTTGGAGGTTTTATTATCTGGATGACTCACAAAAAAGTACCCTAATTTTTTTTAGTGAGGCTGTATCAGTAAAGCTTTACTGCAGATTTGATCCATCTATCCTATTGCCTTTTCCACTAAATGCCGATGCTTCATTCATTCATTTATTCATGTGTGATTGAGAAAGACATTGAAAATATGGTAGCAAACAAGACTGTGCCTTTGTTTCCTGACTTACTTTCCCTTCCCCTGATATAGCCTATGACACATTCCGTTTTGTTAAATTACAGGTCACCACTTAGGGAGCAAGAGAAATAGAAGTTACATAGTCTTGAAGTTTTTGAAAAGTTAGGAGGACTATGAATGACCATTAATTCATACTTTTATTCTTTCCTAACTGGAGCCTTAGTAGAGTTTTCTTGATGAAAAAGGAGTTCTGCAGTATTTAGCTAGGGAAGAGAAAGGACATGAAGTGCTGTGAATCAGCGAGTTGTACCCTGAAGAAAGGGAAGAATAACAGAAGGCTGGGCAGGATAACCTTCTGGTATGTGCCCAGGGCAGTGTGGGCACACCTCTATCATGACAATGCCACACTGTATCGTAATCATCTGTGCATGCAGCTGTCTTCCCCGGGAGCCCCAAATGCTGGGATGGGATCTTGTCTATTTTTGGAGCTTTCGTTCTAGGCAGTGTTGAATCCATTCACGTCAAATGCAAAGAAACATCCTTCAGGGGTTTGCATCTAGTAAGGAGAAATGGGAACTTTAGGTCTGTCACAAAGACTAAAAGCTATGTGGAATGTTTTAACAGTTTATAGCTTTCTCAGTTCAGCTTTTAAGTTATCTTCCACTTTGTAGTTGTGATCTGTAGTGAAACTCAACCCTGAAGAGCCTCTCTTCTTAGTTTGGGTTAATCTGGACAAAAAGGCTGGGGAGCTATGTGTCTTTCTGTAGGCATTCTGTACGAGAAAGGGCTAAGAGGAGGCAGAGCGGGTCAGGGTGGGTTTAGGGCAAAAACTGCCATTCAGGGTTATTCCTAATTTGGCCTGGAATTCTTTTTTTTTTTTTTTAATATTTTTATTTATTTCTAGGAGAGAGAGAGAGGCAGCATGATAAGGGGAGGGTCAGAGAGAGAGGGAGACACAGACTCTGAAACAGGCTCCAGGCTCTGAGCTGGCAGTCAGCACAGAGCCCGACGCGGGGCTCAAACCCACTAACCGCGAGATCATGATCTAAGCAAAAGTCGGACGCTTAACCGCTTAACCGACTAAGCCACCCAGGCGCCCCGAGGCCTGGAATTCTTACCAGCTCCACCTCCCCCTTATGGTCTGCTCGTCATCTTGCTCTTTGAACTGAAATTTAATCAGTCTCGATGTTTTCACTTTTCCATGTGGACAAGAAAGCATTGCCCTCCACCTGTCCCCAGCAACAAATAAAATTCTTCAGACTTCTAGACTTTCATATAGTAATGGAACACAGGAATCCATGTTTACCTAATTTATTCTGGAAAAGGCAGCAATAACTGGTGCTGCTGCTGCTAGTAGTAATATAAGTTAATGTTTATTACTTACCATGCCGTGTGCTAAGTATACCACATGCATAATCACATTTAACCTTTGCAACAATATGTTTTATTATTATCATCTTTTAAGATGAGGAAACAGGCTTATGATGAGAGGTTAAGTTACGTGCCCGGGTAAATGGTGGAGCTGGAAGGTGAAGAGGAGTTATTCATGTCCAGAGATTATGTCTTAATCACTAATTATTAGCTAATAATGCTGAATGAATGATACCATCCTCACTTTAAAAACATTTTTACATGATAGCGTTTTGTTTTGTGAATGTTAATATCTAGGAAAGACAAATTCTTTTCTTAGTGTTTTTTTTTTTTATTAAAAAAAATAAAAGTGAAACTATTGAACAAACAGTAGGAAACTAAAGGAAATGACTATGTCACATACTTGCAAAATACGATCCCCTTCTCGAATTCGGCCATCTTTGGCAGCAATGCTATTTGGATCTACCTGTAATGGCAAAAACACACATCTTCAACTGGATAAGCAATATTCCCCCAGAGACTTCAAAATATTTTTAGTGACCTGGTTCAAAATTCTCTACTGATTTACATAAGGCATGCCAAATTTTTCTGTCAAAAATCACTGATTCTAAAAATAAAAATGTACTAATTTAGAATTAATAATAATAGAATTAAAAAGAACTAGAGCAAAACTTAATCTGAAGACTGTTTTTCTCTCTCCCCCCTCCCTTTTTCTCTTTCCTCTCTGCTCCTTCCTTCCCTCCCTCCTCCCTCTATTCTTTCTCTCTCTCCTTTCTTCCATCTTCCCTCTGTCCTTCTCTCTTTCTTTACTGTTCTTTTCTTTCCTCCCTCCCTCCCTCCTTCCCCCTTCCTTCCTTCCTTCCTTCCTTCCCCTTCCCTTCCTTTTCCTTTCCTTCCTTTCCCTTTTTTTTTCCTTTCCTTTCTCCTTTTTCTTCTTCTTCTTCTTCTTCTTCTTTTTTTTTTTTTTTTAAAACATCCATTCACTCATTTCTGTATCCAGACTGTCAGGTATGCTCCTCAGCTGACACAATCTTTAGCAGATGTTAGAACTAGAATTCTCTGGACCCAGGAAATTTGCTTTCTACTAGAGTGATCTTTAAATCCTGGTTTATATGTCTTAGAAAAGCTGACAGCTACACTGTAAGTCCATACTTATTAAAGAAATTTCTGTCTCATAAGCACATTAACTTATAGAGATTTATATTTGATGTTGCTCAAAAGATGAAAAACAAATCCTATCCATGTAGATTATTACTAGGCTCTACTTTACATTATAGGATAAAGTGTATTAACTACAAATTATTTTAGAATAAATAGATATTTGAGACTCTATTAAGAGTTTACCAACATTTTAATGGGCCAAACTTGAGTCATGACTTACAGTTCACTGGGGTAATTCCATCTATCACATTTTACAGGATGGCTCTAAGCCATTTATTTGAACTTATTGCATCAAAGGTTTTATTTCAAGCAAAGTATTTCAAGTGTAGCATGAGGTTGATCCATCCTGTGCAGATGTTAGATATTACTTTCTTCTCCACCTAATAAGTGAATTTTAAGTAATCAATTAAGAACAAAGACACTATAATTCATGTAAGAAGTAGAAGGAAAATATTCCCTCCAAGTACATATGTTCAGTTCCTGTGGCTTCATTTTTATCCCTGGAAAATTAAGTTCCAAAGTTGACATATTTAAATAGTAAATAAGAGACTTACTGGAGGGAAGTGAGGCACAATTAATCAACTATATCCTACTGAGAAGTCATAGGCCTGTAATCAACCTAATGCTAAACTTCAACACTTGTACCTCTGTGCATATCACAAAGGACAACTCTGCAGGTATTTCCTTCTGCTTCCTCACCATATTAGAAGAATTATCATCGCTGTCCATTTAAAAGAAGTATATAAGTCAATTATTCTCTGGAGATTTTTCCATTGCAGAAGCCAGTCAGTAAAGTCTTTGGTAAAGTGATAAAGAGTAACATTTACATTTATAGAGCTGTGCAGTTTTCAAAGTGCATTAAATACATCATCCTTTCCATATTCTAAACACCTCTATAAAAGCAGTGAGATAGGCATTGTTGTACCAAGTTTCTAGTTGAGGAAGCTGAAGCTCAGTAAGTTAGGTAACGACTTTAAGATAATGGCCAAGAACACTTGAAACAGCATGGGACATCAATTCGTATCTATTTGGTCTAACTTCTTTTTCACACACATATATATATACATACATGGCTTCACCCATATATATGCGTGTGCATATACATATATATGGAGAAGTTAGACAATACACATGCATCTATATGTATATATATAATTTTAGTCATACATACATGTAATTAAAATAAATTACACCTTACTGCTTCTCACAATATGATTCTTTTGGGAGTCTTAAAAAGTCACCTATAATAATAAATTTTGCTTCATGGTTTTTCCAAAGCAATGAATTGAAGAGTGTTTCACATTTAAGTAACTCACTTTCTGACAGTGATTATGCAGTTGAACAAAACAAACTCATAGACACCCTCTTGGATATTCAAGTTTATCAGTCCTGCCAGCAGAGTAAAATATGTGATATCTGTGATATGAGATTTAACACAATTAGTCAGTGCTCTTGTTAACAGCACTGATAAAAGGGATGGAAAGACAAATGTTTGCTCATCAAAAACTTTGCTTAAATTTCTGCATACTTAGGAAAATTTATTCAAATTTAGGCAATGGTCCCATTTTTGCACTTTTCCTTACTGGGATTCTGTGGTGAAACTGTCCACATTAAACAAGCTGATAATAATTACATTACTTGGGCAACATAATTTACTTTCCTAATTGAAAGTGACAAGTACTGGAACATGGCCAATTCTTCACATTCAAGCCTCCCAAGGATTTTCTCATTGCAAGTCATTTGACTCCATTCCTCACAGTCTCCCTCCCCCTCCTTATCCTCCTCAGCATTTCTTACCTCGCTGACATAAATGCCCGTGTCTTCTTCATCATCTGTTCGGTAACAGACTGTCAGGCCCAGCTTCTCTTGACTGCTAACACGACACAGCTCGACCTCCTGAGAGAAAAACACACACAGAACGACATTTATCTCTGAGAGAAATCCCACAGCAGAACAGAAAACTCACTGATATTCCCTGGATCATGCTGGGAGCTTTTCATAATTATTGCCAAGCATTTGAAATTAACTTACATTACCAAGATCACCCAAATTTACTCCAGTCTGTATATTCAAGCCAATGTTTCCAGTTTTCATTGTACAATTGGAGAGAGAAGTGCGATTCTTTTGTATAAAATCATAAACTAAAAACCCCTTAAAATTATAAAGTATAAAATATGCACAAATCAATAAGATGGAATCAATAAAATATCAGAGACTGTCAAAGTAGGTAGAGAAATGTTCATAAAAATATTGGGAGTTACTTTGATTTTACTTATATTTTATTAAAACCAAGTTTAAATAAAACTATCAATTTTTTTGAGCTCTGTACAGTACAATCATAAGCAAGTATTTTGTATAGCTCAGGCCAAGGCTTTCTCTTATTTTGTGGAAGCTCTCACCCTTGGAATGAAATGGGTTCATCCAGGCTGAAGGGAGAGACACCAGCAGTCATATGGGCAGAGGCAATGATTCAAAATGCAGCCGTAAATGAACATGGGAACACATTTACTGAAACACATGGCTAAGGGGCTTGAAATGTCAGTCCTTAGGTAATGTGTATTGAATCTATTTCCTGATTTATGTTCAGTAAAATTATAATAAATTTCAGTGTACTTCATTTTTCTATGATGAAATAGACTTGTACTACTCTCAGAAACAGGCGACTTTAGGATAATCTCTTAATTCCAAGCACTAAAAGACAAATTGATGTTCTCATCATGGAGAACTTGTTCCTATTGGATGAAGAATATCAAATTCTTTAGTAAATGATGAGATAGAATGAAATAAATTTACAATGGAAGAGGAATGTGGATTAAGTTTCTGGAACTTGTGGGAGTTGCAAATTTGTCTGTCATGCTCAGAGTTCTTTCTCTTGGTCCTAGAACAGGGATAGGCACACGGCAGGCACTCAGTAAGTCCTGGCTGAAGGGTGCCGGGTTTTATATCATATCCTTCCTGCTGTTTGTAACTTTTTGTAAAAAAAAAAATAATTAAGTAGTTTAATTATGGAAATGGGACATGGATTGTGTGTATGTGTATATGTGTGTGTGTGTGTGTACATGCATGTGTATATGTGAATGAAAAGAAGGTTATGAAGTTTGATTATAGTAAGAATCTATTTAACTGTGTTTTATCTGAAACAGTTGCCAGGACTAAATAAAGGAAAAGTCACTTAACTTCACACAAGAGGATATTTTCCAATATGCTCTGCTACACTTGAAGAAGGCTCTTCCCTTTCAATTTGGTATCTCAGTGAAGGCTTTGTCATTGGAAAATAACCATTGGATTTTAATGACATGCTATAAACCATAGGTAAATCCTTAGCAAGGGGAGACCATCATGAGCTCTAGTGACCAATAATTTCATAGCTGATAGCAAACAAAACCAAATTTAGATCCTCTGTCTGGAGATATGTACTGCAAATTGGTAAATTCCATGAAACCGTGAAGAATGAGTTTCTAACTGGTGAAAAAGGGCATGTTGCATGCTAAACAGTAAAGAAAAAAGGTGGGAAATCCTTTCACCTTGGGGAAGAGTAGGAACCAGTGGGATGATTTGACACCGGAAGTAAATCATTATACACCAAGCAAAGGTATTTTCAAAACTGGCCATAATTAATGCTTCCAGAGGGAAAGAACACTTGAGTGAAACTGTAACATTAGGAAGAAATTACAGCAACAAAAGAGCTTCAATTACAGCAGTGCAGTATACAGTTAAGGAGTAAAGAAGCTTATGATTCCTAAGAGACCTACAAGGAAGCCTAAACACTCCATAAAGAACTGAGATTGGGACCTTTAAATTACAGCAAATGAGGAGCTGTAGTCAAAGCTGAAATGCATTGACTTTCAGTGTCCTTCCACTAGCAGGGGAGAAACTCCCTGTACTGTGGGAAGACACTTCTAGAAGGAGCTTTGGTTTTGTGAGTGTTTTCCCTACATTCTCAATGCTATGCCATGGTGTTGGTGTTTGTTTAGAAGATGAATGATGAAATGCTCTGCAATAAAAACAAACCAATGTATTAAGATAAGAAGGGCAGAATCCACCCATATGACTTCAGCACCACACATCAGAGCACCTACTCAAGAGTCACAAGGAAAAGAAGACTAAGATCTTGGGCCAACATAAGTTTTCAATATCGACATCATACTGGACCTAAGCAAAACTGTAGAATAGGTCTCAAAGTTACCTGTAACATCTTCCATTTTAATATCCCATTTTAAAGACACTCCATACCCTCCTATTTCTTTCTAACTGCCCGAAGTTCCTAGAGACCTGCCTATCTAGGCAGCCACTGGAATTTCAGGTTTGACATCTTATCTATCCCCTAGCAAAATTGGGCATATAATGTTATCTTCTATTCTCTCACAAGTAGCTCTGAGGATATAAAGAAAATTGATAAATTATTTCTTAGAGAGATTATCGTTAATAATTATTTTTTATTAGATTTTTATTTTTGATTCCAGTATGGTCAACATATGGTGTTATATTAGTTTCAGGTGTACAATTTAGTGATCCAACAATTCTATACATTACTCTGTGGTCATTGTAATAAGAACAACCTTAATCCCCATCATCTATTTCACCCATTCCCCCACCCACCTCCCCTAAGGCAACCATGTATTTGTTCTCTATAGTTAAGAGTCTGATTCTTGTATTAATAATTATTTTAAATGTTGCCCACTTCAGGTTTGGTTCATACTAATAAAGACTGGAAATACAAAGCCTTAATTCAAAGGACTGAACTTGCGGTGGGAGGATTCCAGGCTCTAAAGGAGGCTCAAGTGAGATTTCCTGCATTCCACAAACCATCCAACACCAGTGCCAAATGTGGACTTGCCATTAGTTCTCTGGTTGAGAATGTTTCAGACATTGCATATTTCATTTTAGCACAACAGAAGCATACATTTTAGAATCAAAGTTCCTTTAATTCTATGATGAGATAACTTCTAAGCAGCTACCTGTAGAGCATTTTTTTGTATGAGGCAAAGGTGGCTTTGTAAAGCCTGATTACCTGAAAGAAATTCTCTAGTACAGGTTTAATTTAGTATTCCTTTCACAAAGCACACAAGCCTCTGACTTCTGAAGAAACAACCTCCTGGTAATAGAGAATGTTTTCCCTAACAACTTTCATACCTTTCCCTCTGTTACTAGGAAGCTGTTTGATGAAAAACATAAAAGTGAAATGCTACCTCTGTACATTTTCTCCACAGAGACAATTCACAGGTGTATACGAATCAAAGCCAGGCATGCACGATGGCGCTGCTAACCATCCTGAAGTCATTTGTGACTGGAGTAGAAAAATCACTTCATATACCTGGTAAAACTACATTCATTTGGCTTAAATGTGCTTTAAGATGCTATGTTCTAGGAATATGTATCAGGTCCCTTTCTTTTTATCTTTTTTTTTTTTTCTTTATTTTTGAGACAGAGAGAGACAGACCATGAGCAGGGTAGGGTCAGAGAGAGAGGGAGATACAGAATGTGAAGCAGGCTCCAGGCTCTGAGCTAGCTATCAGCACAGAGCCTGACGTGGGGCTCGAACCCACAAACTGCAAGATCATTACTTGAGCTGAAGCTGGACACTCAACCAACTGATCCACCCAGGCGCCCCTCAAGTCCCTTTAAAAAATAAAATCACAGTGTCTAATCCTGTGAGAAACTGATTGCATGGAGACTGAGGGTGGAGTAGAAGGTTAAAGTCAATTAGTAAAGCTTGCTGTGAAATGTCCTTCCAATCATAGAAAGAATGGGATTTATATAAATAGGTTGCCCTACACTACTGTAAAATTTTTGCATATTTTATTATTGGGTCTAAAGAGAAGCCAGGAACTTAAAAAGAAAAAAAAAATCCATACTTTTGCTTTCTAGATACAACTATGTTGTTGGAGGAAGAATGGGGCTTCCAAGTACCTATGATGGCTTTTTAGGCAAATTGTTTCCAAACTCAAAAGAGTTCTGAGGCCCATGCCGTGAAGACAGAGGCAGTCAGTACGATGTAAGTCTGAAGATGAACCAGGGTCAGTCAGGATGGTCATTTATGTCAACTGATAATCACAAGAAACAGGGGATACAGGGGTCTATTGTGCTCATATCTTCCTTTTTATTTTATTTTACTTTACTTTATGTTCCTGGTTTATATTTATCAGACAAGAGATGCCCTACTATACAAGCTTAGTATTAATCATATATCCTTGTCTTACATTTTGTAGTGTTGATTAGTAACTAGTGGAATACCATGCTGAGTTGTTCCAATGAAACATTTATTTAAAAAAAGAAATAATGGGAATTATAAAAACTTTAATTCCCACATCTAAGGGAAGCTAGATAGTCTTCTGTGAAAATACGGCTTCAATATCATTATCTCAGTAGTGGAAACCAGGTATAATACTTAGCAAGAAATAAATAATAAAATCCCAGAATCCCCACATCACTATGGCAACAACAGGCTCACACACCCATCTCCAAACACCTAAAATAAGCTGCTGCAACTGGTAAATAAATCATGTTTCTATAGAAACAATAGGGTAAAAGCGAGGTCATATGGTCACATCTTTCCACTAACATCCTTAACCTCAGGTCTTTAGTCAACTACTTTTTCTTTAAAAAAATTTTTTTAATGTTTTATTTATTTCTGAGAGAGACAGAGAGAGAGAGGAGAGAGAGAGAGAGAGAGACAGACAGACAGACACAGCGTGAGCAGGGGAGGGTCAGAGAGAGAGACAGAGACACAGAATTGGAAGCAGGCTCCAGGCTCTGTGCTAGCTGTCAGCACAGAGCTCGAGGGGAGGCTCGAACCCACAAACTGTGAGATCGTGACCTGAGCCAAAGTAGGGCGCCTAACCGACTGAGCCACCCAGGTGCCCTCAACTACTTTTTCTTTCTCAATTATATTGTTGTGAAATGTGGCAGCTTTTAATACTCTAGTTTTCTCCTCTTAGGAACTTTCTGGATTCTTTGGGAAATAAAAGAAATCACATTCTTCTAGGCCCAGGTTATCTGCTTCTCATTGTGTTTTGGATCACCTCAGGAAGTCATAATTTTCCCATTTTAAATGAACTTTATAGCTTAACAAAAAATTAATTTTGTTTATATTGTTAATCAAGTGAGGGTAGGTTCATGATCCCAGTAATCAGTAGTCAATATCATAAATTCTGGACCAGGAATAGAAATAGGAAACTTAAACTGAAGGTATGCGAGAAGTGATATCCCAATTATGTATTGTTACCTCTGCTGCGTCAACTAGAAAATCATTCTAACTGTATGAACAACTGTTTTCTTTTTTTAAAAAAAGTTTATTTATTTATTCATTCTTTTATAGTTTATTGTCAAGTTGGTTTGCATATAACACCCAGTGCCCATCTCAACAAGTGCCCTCCTCCATGCCCATCACCCTCCTTCCCATTTCCCCTTCCCCATCAGTCCTCAGTTTGTCCTCAGTATTCTAGAACTGTTTTTTAATACCCTCTCACCCAGTCCTGCTCCATCTAAAGCAAAGAATGACGGCACATGAGGAAACTAGGGAAAATCTCTGTTTATGTCAGTAATTTTTTTGTTGTATCTTTTGAGAAAACTGCAGTTGCTTTTAGGTGTTAGGGTCATGTGGCTTACCTTTATAAACATCCTGAAGTCCAGGATTATTCACAGCTGACTCTTGAGTTTTAGACAAAATGGAAATGATCATTTATTAGCTTACTAATGTCACTGCTAAATACCTACAGGAATTTGTGGCTGGGTTTTCTGATTTATATGTTAGTTTTTGGGAGAGGAGGTCTTCATCAAAATTGTTCAACATGCCATAAACAATGTGTAGAAAAAACTCTTCATAAAAAGTCATTGCCATAATTGCTTTTCTTTTAAAATATCCATTTTCAGCACTCCACTATCTGATTAGCACATATGCTCTTGAATCGCCACTTCAGCATGTTTACTCTTTCACTAGACCTTGAATCTACTGACTCTTCCACTTTTCACATTCAATAATTCCTTCATGCCCTCCTATTGTTACTTGCACACCTTGGAACCACACTTACCCATGACAATCTTTCCTAAAAATCTACAACTCCGTTGTCATTCTCTGCTTTCACCATATCATCCAGCAAAAAGTCAATCATGGGTAAACTCAGATATTACTTCCCCGTGTTCCTACCTGGGCAGCTGCATGGTCCTGGAGGAAACCGCACAGCTATGCTGACCACACTGACTCTTTCACTGTAAATTCATTACCAGAAATCTCAAATGGACCATCAGTGCTGCCCGACAATCACATTATACCTCCCTTGTCAAGTTACTCCTCTTTTCTCAAATTTCCAACAGGACCTACTCACTTTCAGTTGATGACCTCTTTGATTCACAGCCCATTGGACCCTAGATTATTATTACCTCAACCTTCCACTCTCCTAGACTGGTATTTTATACCCCTTTTCTTTGCAAATCTGTTACAGTGTCTTCTGTCTATTCACTTTCAGTCAATATCCTGTCCCATGCTTCACGGAGAAAAAAGAAACTATGAAATAGAAACTGCTGTTTCTTCCTTCCACTCAATGCATCAATCTAAATTCACCTCTATCTGTGCTGTGGGCTGTCCCTTTATTATAATGAAAACAACTCTCTCAAAGACCAATGTCTCTACCTATGCTCTACAAACCACTCCTTTAAAAAATTTGTTTCACGAGTATTTCTCTTTCAGTTTTTCCCTTTCTCTTGTATTGACAGTTTCTCTTTCCTCATTAGATCATTATCATTGACATGCACACACTTTACAAAGCATTACTATCATTCACATGGGATGAGGCAAGAGGAAATCCAATATATCTGGGATGCTGGTCAGCTCTAGTTTGGGGCCTGCTGGAAGAATCTAATAAAAATGTGTCGGAAGAGATAATAGAATTGACTCTGGTGTTCACCAAGTCCAAATTTCCAAGCAGAGAACACTGACTACAGAAAGACTACAGAAATAGGAAGCAGCCAGCATGCCAAGTTACAAGAGCTTTAGGTAGTTAACGTGTGTGAATCTAAGGGTTTAAGACTGGGGTGGGTGAGGGGCCATGGTGAAAAATAAAACGGGAGACATCGACAAGGGCTATATCATGGAAGGATGGCCACATCATACTAAATAATTTGGATTTTTCACAAGGTAAAGAGGAGTCACTGTAAAAGAAGTAACAGTCTGATTTGCAGTGTGGAAAAATGGCTTCAGCAGAAGCATTAACAGGTGAGTTCAGGGTTTAAGAGACAGGAAGCCTAGTGGGGATGTTACCAGTTTATGCAAGAGAGGATAAGGGCTTTGAGGAGAGCAGTGTCTTATCAGTTTTTAACACAATTACTATTATTTTCATTTTATTGATGAAAAAAATGAGGCAAAGAGAGAAGCAAGTAACTTGCTCAAAGTCACACAGGAAGTCAGAGGCAGAGCTGGGATTCAAGTTTAGCTCAAAAGCCAAGCCTGAATTCTCAACAGCTCCTTCCTCTAGTTCCATATAAAGTTCTTTCTCATTTTCGGGTTCTCAGCTTAAATGATAGTTTCTGGATGGTTTCCCTCCCCATTTCTCTTTCTTAAGTAAAGCCCCTAAAATTCTCTATCAGAATTTTACTGATGCTTCCTAACTTCTTTAAAAGTATTATCACTTATATTTTCCCTTTTTATTAGCAAATTTGTATTTAACTGAGTTGCTTACTTTTTTAAATTGCCTGTTTCTTTTTCTGTTCTATAAGCAGTTCTTTGCGATGTTTATTGTTATATCCTACAATCCTTAGATATGAAACAAAGAATTTCAGCTCTTGATGATGGTGTCAGGCTGTCTTGTTTACATTCTCAGTACCAGCATGGTCTGGAAACAAGAGTGAAGTCCCGTATGCATTTGTTGGATGAGTTAACTGCTGTAGGAGGTTGAGACGCAGGCTGAAATAGCTTTTTCTATATTTGTACCTCAGTATAATAGTGTTAGATTCAATAGGATACATTCAGAAAGCTGTAATAACAATAGATGTGACTTCATCTCTTATAATCTCTGCCAACAAGAAAACTAACCTTGCAAGTTAACTGAAAATAAATGAAAATAATCTGTGAATTACTCAACCTAAGATTTCCTCTAGCAGATCAGCTTTTACTTATTCACTTCATTCACTTGACATCTTCTTAGCACCTGCTATGTGGCCAAGAACTATATGCAGCATTAGAAACTTTTATGTATCGACCACTGGATTTATGCATCAACATTATTCATGAGTATTTACAAATTATATTTCATTTATTTTTATAAAAATATGACAGGCTGATCCACTGTATATATGTATACAGGTAAATATGATGCATTGTATCTGGCAGTCCTTTTTTCTCTCTTTGGAAACATGAGCCTAAATTTCTTGTGCAGAATTACATCTTTCTCATTCTATATGTTTTTGGGACTGATTCCAGCTGCAGGGGCAGGCATGTGACCTAGATATTAGCAGATTAGTGTATTTTATTTCCTTAGCTTTAGCAATTGTTTTAAGGATGGGTATTTGATCCACTTCTAGCCTATCAAAATCAGGCCCAAGACTTGTTGAAACTATTGGGAAAAGAACACTGGTCTTTCCTGTTGTACTTAAACTTGCAAGAATGTATATCAAGAGCATCTCAAAGCTTTACCTTACACAATATACAGAGCCAGAGGATGGATTCAATAAAGAAAAGATAAAAGGCAAAAGATGGAGAAAGATTAAAATTTAGTGGCATCAGTTGAGCCTTCAAATCAAGTTATGCCTGAAAGAACAAACTCTTTGAATTTTCAGTTTGGTATGCCACTGTATCTCCTTTCTTTCTTTAAGCATTTGTTTTGTGTCTTCTGTCTCTTGGATGAGAGCTCCAATTAATTTTAGTAGATATTATAATTTCATTTTATAGATAAGGGCCAGCATTAAGTAATTTACCTAAGGTCACTTGGTAACTATTTTTCTAAATCAGAAATTGAACACAGGTTTTTGTTTTGTTTTGTTCTACTTGAAAACTTTTTTTTTTTTTAAATTAATACACTTTTCTAGTCCAATGGTCAGTTAAGAGCTCATTGTCTAGACTGAGGCACAGCATAGAAGAACTCATGATGGTGCAGTGTGGTATGTGGTAAGCAGAAGGGTTGTACCTTTAAATAGGATGTCAGGGTAAGCTTCATCAAGGAGAAGGTGTTGCGACAGAATCAGGAAGGAGATGAGGAATTTAGCCATGTGGTCATGTGGAGGAAGCAACCCAGGCAGTAGGTACATTCAGAGGAAATGCCAAGAGCATGCCTGACAGGTTGGAGGAAGAAGCCAGATGGCAACCTCTCTAGAGCGGGCAGTTGAGGGTGGGTAGGAGGTCAGATCACAGAGGTGAAGGGGCTCCAAAAGATACAGGTCCAGGAAGGCCTTATAAGGACTTTGGTTTTACTCCACATGATGTGGAAAGCCTTTGGAAGTGTTTGTCCAGAGGAGTGACTGATCTGGCTTCACTGATATGTCTTGGCATTCATCAGATGTGTGGTAACTACTTTTTTCTTAAATTGCATATCTTATCTGAAACCATACTTCCTTTATTTTTTAACTCTGAAAGTTATAACAAGAATGGCAAACATTTGCTGTGTTGGATAAGTTGCCAATCACTGTATATTGATTACCCCATGTTGCCTGTTACAAGTTTAAGCAGTAGCTATTACTATCTCCACTTTATAAGTAAGGAAACAGACTAGTGAGATTAAGTGACTTATTCGAGGACCTTACACCACACAAGTGGCAGAGCCAATGTTCATACCCAGGCAGTTTGTCTCCAGACTCATGGTCCTTAACCACAGTGGGAAAACACACATCCTCTCCCTCCACCCCCTGCCATAAACGAGATGAGCCAAGAATCAAGAGGTGAGCCAAGAGAGGAAAGGTTCTAGAGAGAAGGTACCCTTTCTATGGAGGATGAATTCAGGGTGGCTACAGCAAAGGGTACTCAGGTGATTACTGAGATAATGCTAGAGAGGTAGTGAGGTAGAACAAGTTCTGCAATGTCTCGTAATGGAAGTCCTGGCCAGACACAGGGAAGGGAGGTCAGTATGAAAGTGTATGAGCCTTCTCTCATACATAAACCATGAACAGAAATTAGGACAACTGAGAGAAAGCAAGGACACGTTTTCCTGATATTCAACTAAAACAGAAGCATAAATTCGCCCTATTTTATTTTTAATATTAATTTTTTTTATTTTTTTAATTTATTTCTAGGAGAGAGAGAGAGACAGCGTGAGCAGGGGAGGGTCAGAGAGAGAGGGAGACACAGACTCTGAAATAGGCTCCAGGCTCTGAGCTGGCAGTCAGCACAGAGCCCGACGCGGGGCTAGAACCCACGAACCACGAGATCATGACCAAAGCGAAAGTCAGACACTTAACCGACTAAGCCACCCAGGAGCCCCAATATTGATTAATTTTTAAGGAAAGTAATATAAACATAATTTATTTTGTAGTTATTTGGGAGGGATTGTAGACATAGTTTAACTTGCCCTCCACCTCGTATCGACATAAATGACTTTCTCACGCTCACTGGGTAATTCAGTGGCAGAGGTGGGGGTGGAAACCAGGCCTCTCGACTTTCATATAATTGCTTTTTTCTACTCGTATCTCTCCGGTTCTTCTATTATTCTTTAAGTCATTCTCTCCTGATATTGAGGGTAGGGGACATGTAGGGAGAAGAGTGTGTTGTGAGTGCAAAACCATCCCGGGGGATGAGAGAAGCTGATGGAAGCCTGTGACACAGGTGGGATGTGTAGAGGCAGGAACCAGGTTGAGCAGCTGATGTGAGCTGCACCATACACTGAACCAGGGTGATGAATAGAGGACTCTAGAAGGGAAGGGCTTGAGTTGAATTTTTTTTTTTTTTTAGTATTCTCTCAACCCTGCACATGTACAGTAAATTTAGAAAGATGGAACAGTGCACTAACTTGCATACAAAAGTGCTGTGCATTCTCTGAGAGGTTCAAACACCTGTTACCATTGAGATAATACTACGTTTATCATCCAGCTGTCCCTATTGTGTCACTGCTCCTGGCATTTGTAAGCTATCTTTTCTTTGAATTACTGAAAAACCACCTTTTCAAAAGAAAGCATTAACAACATTTCTTTGATGTTGTTAGCAATGCGCTTACTGCAATGTAAATAGTTGAAAAGGACAGGGTAAACCTTTGTGCCTTGGTAGGTCCCTGATTCAATGACCGTGCTTTCTGTCATGCTTTTGAGCTGGCCGTGTTTTCAGTAAAGGAGATCAGCCAAAGTGATACCACCCATTGTTTAGGATGCTGTTTTAAAGTAAAAAAAAAAAAAAAAAAAAAGTGTTTTGAAGGAGCAGACATTTACTTGAGAAAGGCAAAATATGTTTTACATAAATAGAAGGGATAATCTATAGCTAAGTGAGGTGGTGGAGTAAGCACTGGAAAGGAATACAGGCTAAATCCAAACATTCACAAAATGATCTTCAGGAACATCTTCCAGGGAAATTAGTAAACTAGGTAGGGCTGAAATAGGTTATAAATATGAACTTTAGCTGACATGTTATGGTGGTTATCACTGCTTTATCTTAATGGGAAACAATGTCATCAGCAGTCAGCATTTTGGAACACTGGAAGCCCTGTGAAGTATTTGGCACAGAGAGTGAGACATTGCCTGCCCCTCAGGGGACAACATATATGGGTACGTTCAAACTGGTGAACAAGGCAGAACGTAGAGGTACAGAGTGGTAATCTAAGATAAACCCAAGAATGAGTATATTTTGGTTTTGGTGAGACTGAAAGACAGCTCCCAAGGGCACAGAGTTTAGCAGAGATGGTAGATTTACTGTAAACCTGGGCTAAAGATCAATGTAAGGAAAGCGTCTGGGACATGTTAACAAAAACTACTTTCTGAACTTGCATGGAGATATTAATCTAAATGTATCAGCTAACATTCCATTTATGTTTTCATGTTGGGTCAATATGTTGATATGCAATGACATTTTCTGGTGAAAAATAATGCAAACCACTGTTTTCTTCAGAGATGGGGCAGATTAATTCTAAAAAAAAATGCACAGAAACTACAAAGATTTTACATTATTAAACATATTATGGAGTAAATTTGTTCCTGTAAGTGGATGAACGTAAGTTGTCTTTTCATATTACTATATCGTTATACCCAATGTTTAGGACATCAGTTGAAATACGATCGAAGAATGAATTCAATTTTTGTCTTATTATGAAAATCCAAAATATTGTCTACCTTACTATAACCACACAAAAATATGTACTTTATTCTAGCATTTGATGATCAGTAAGAAATTTGACCCACAAGATTAATTATTAAAAGATGCTTGAAGTTCCACATCTCCAGATTAGTACCGTGTGTATACTAATAATAGTTTTGTTTTGTTTTGTTTTGGTAAATATATACTAATTGCAGGTGACAGCTGGTCCCAAATCCATGCATTATTTCATACTTCATAGGTCCTACATTTAGCTACTGGTCATAATCCCAAAGTGTCCAAAGAACTCATTTGATAGCACCAATTCTAGATTTTTCCTCTTCCCTTTCTTCTTTTTGGAGCTAGCCCTCCTCGTTATTTTTTAATGCCAGTCTATCAAGATACATGAAATGCACTGTGTCTTTATTGTACTGGCAATCAAATCCTAATAACATGCATTAAAACCAATTAGTAGACCTGAATATCTCCTGATCTGATGAATGAGAAAAGGAGGGTCTACATTTATCTTTTTCAGATATTATACATTGAATTCCAGACTGGGAGACGCCCGTGCTTATGTTGACACAACAGAAATTTGTCAATCCTCCTCAGAACTTCTTTTTATTTGAAAAGCATTCAGGAACTTTTCCAGTACGTGTTATTAAGGAAACATAAAAGGAAGATTAGCAAAGCAGAAGAAGAAGGGGAAATAAATAAACCTGTTGACAAGATGAACTTTATTTCCATCAGCTGGTTACTGAAGCAGGAAATGCAGGCTTTTCTAATGAGGCACTGGGCTATTATTGCAAGTCTTTTCTAAGCTATTTTATAGTAAGGGCTAGAGAGCTTTGCCTGTGGTCATCATAACAGGAAAAGGTGCAAGACTTTTAAAACCTGTCAAGATCCCATAAATGTCACCATGATTGTTCTCCAGTTTTTTGTGTGTTCTTGTTCTTGTTTAGTAAAGTAGCACTTTTATATAATTGAATGTGTCCTCGTATCTCCACTGATATTGCTCATCTAACCAAGGAACTTAAACCTTAAAAATAGACCTATTCCAAAATACAACAACAGGTCATAGAATGTTGAAGCTTTTGCTTTACTTGACATTTTACCTTTTCTCCAAAAAATTCAAGATATTTGATAATTTTTTTAAGTCAAGAAGCAAGGTATGAATTTTTAACTCATTCTTAGAAGGGAGAAAATTCATTTTGGGGAGAGAAGTATGCACATTCTTAAATATAGGAGGAGTTCCCACAAAACACATATAACATTATTTAATGGCATAATTTCATACACACATATTTTCTAAATTTACTCACAACTCCTCTGTCTCCACTGGACTCATAATTAAACAGTGGATTGTGATAACACTATTATTATGGTAAGTATCTTACCATCTCCTTTTAAAAATGGCAAATGCATGCTGTTTTAGACTTTCGTGAGCTGGTAAATTTTCATAAAGATGTATACATTCTCACACATACATATTGGTTTTTATTCCTGATGGTTTAATTTCCCCAGTGATGGATGCATAGGTATATAATTGTATGTTTGCATCATCATGATGCCAATTTATGTCATTTTAAAAGAAACTGAATAGTATTTTATGACACTGGATAGAAGAAATACTCAGGTTAATTTTAAATGTTTTATTTATATTTACCATATTTATTAAAATTATTTCATGGTTCTTTGCCCAACTGCTTTATGAACTGGTTTTTCCTTGGGCCTTTGAAGATAAGCATGTTTCTCCATTTGTTGTTAATGTGATTAGTGTGATCATTTTGGCCACCTGAAAATTAACTTCAATCATGGCATTATGTATTTTGTATGTGGTTTGGTAGCCACATACAAAAACATCATCAAAATTAACCTGAAGTATATCAGCATCCATTCACTATTGTATAATTCATAATAGCAAAATATCATAAATGTCCTCAGTGTCCACAATATGGGAATTCTTAAATAAGAGAATATCTAAACAATGGAATTACTGACTCCAAAGAACTTTTGTAACATGGAAAATGGTCATGATAAATACTGGCAGAAACAAACTTGAACTTTCTGGGTGGAGAAACCCAGGCTCAAAGGGCCCAGAGATAAAGTGAGAATAAAAATAAGCTTGCAGCCAAATTTCATAAAATACACAAGAAACTGCACTAAGAGTGAAATTTCACAGGAGAAAAAAATTCAACAAGTATCACGTTTGCAAAGATATTACAAATATATAGAAGGAGATTTAATGAAAAAATAGAAAAAATTCCAAATATGAGACAAGGGTGAGCATAAAGCTAACTAATATAAAAAATAAGTTATAGAAATCCCTTTTTTAATTTTTAAAAAAATTTAAAAATTTTTTTAATTTATTTTTGAGGGTCAGAGAGAGACAAGATGAGCAAGGGAGGGGCAGAGAGAGAGAGGGAGACACAGAATCTGAAACAGGCTCTAGGCTCTAAGCTGTCAGCACAGAGCCCAATGCAGGGCTGGAGCCCACTAACTGCGAGATCATGACCTGAGCCGAAGTTGGATGCTTAACCGACTAAGCCACCCAGGTGCTCCATAGAAATCTCTCTGAGGAGAGAATTACTCAATTAGAAATTAGTGAGCTAGCAGATAGACTTGACAAAATTATCTACAATGCACACAGAGGCAAAGAAATGAAAAATAGGAAATAGAAGTTAAGAAATAGAGATTAAGGCTGAGAATATTCCAGAACTGATGAAAACAATTAATCCTCTAATCCAGGAACCAGTATCTTTATTGTGAATTGTACCTGTATCGTGTATGAGTAAATATATGATGGGATTGTATTACTGTTGTGCTGAGGCAAACATCTGCTAATCTAGAGTTCTATATCCAGGGGAAACATCTTTTTTAGAACAAACTTAAAGATATTTTTATATAAACAAAACCCCCAAATATTTTGCCAATAGCACACTCTTCCTACAGGAAGAATATTTCAAGTTCAGAAGGCAAATTCTGGAGTAACATGTGAGATGAAAAAATAAATGAAAAGATAACCTAAACAAATATGGAGTGCATATAACAAGTTATATTGTGTGTAATGGATTACAGGGTTAAAATAAGGCCAGAAAACGTTAAAATGTTTATAAAGTTAACACATAAATCAGGAGGCATGTGGTTAGAGTTTAAGTGTCCTTGATTCCCTGTATTCTTGTTTAAGGGGAGGGTTAAAATATTACTTAATTATAAAAATTGGTAAATTAAGATGTCTAAGGTAAGAACTAAAAGAATAGAAATATATATTCTCATCTGGTGTAAGGGAAAATACGGAATGAGAAAAACAGATCATCAATTCACATAAAAGTTTAACAAGGAGAGATAAAGAAACAGGAGAGAGAAAACAAATGAAGAAAAGTACAGTGTAAGATAATGAAATCAAGTCCAAATTTACAAATAACTACAACAAATATAAACAGACCAAATGACGTAGTTATAAGACATAAAATGACAAAACAGAAATGCAAACAAACCACCACCAGCGCTAAGGCAACAACAATGCAGCTACACAAAACTTGTAGAAGAACACTTGTAGCAAGAGGTGCTAAGAAACACATGGGGAAACATAAGAGTTCAGAAAAGCTGAAAGTAAAAGTGGCCAAGGTATGTCGTGAAATACCGAGAAAGCTGGGTAGCTATGTTAGCAATATGATAATATATACTGTAGAACAAAGGTCATCAAAGAAATAGTCACTGCATATTTTTTAAAGAAAAGTTAAATTGATCAGGAAGAAATAAACATTCTGTACTCAGATGCACCTCAAGTTATGACTTCAAGTTGCAAAAAAAATAAATACGACACAATTAGAGATAGAGTTTGGCAAATCTATCAGTATAATGGTTATTCACAGGTAGATCAGGCAATATAGGTTTAAGGATATAGAATGTTTGAACAATATAATTAACAAGCTTGATCTAATGTATAATTACAGAATATTATTCTCAATAAATGCAGAATATATATATTATTTTCAAGCATGAATTAATCAATTCTGAAAAGATTCTCCTTAACAATAATACCAAACACATTAAATTTAATTTGTGGTAGGCCATGTTTTAAGCACTTTACAGTGCATTTAATTCTCATGATTCTAAAGGTTTGGTCTATAAATATCCCCATTTTACATATGAGAAAATTGAGACGCAAAGAGGTTAAGTGATTTTCTCAAGGCAGCGCAACTGGAAAAGGGAAGAACTGGATTAGAGAGTCTGTGCTCATATTTACTATGTAATATTGCAGAAAAAATAGCAACTGTTAAGAATAAAGCTAATAAAAAGATGTGTGAGCACCTTATGGAGAAAATTATAAAACCTACTGGAAGATATTAAAGATGAGAGAAAAAGAGAGCTCATGTTCATGAACTGGAAGAATCAATACCACAAAGAGTTCATTCTTTGCAAACTGATGAAGAAATTCAAATTCCCTATAACATTGTTATGGGCTTGCACAGCTAATTAAGAAATTTATATGAACTGCAAAGGCCAAAGCATACTGAAGACACTTGTGAAGAACAGGGTAACAGTATTATCCAGTCAGCTACCAGGACTTCTAATAAAGTTACAATACAACTCAAGACACTATAGTATGGCATACAGTTTGAGAAACTGACCAATGGAGCAGACAGGAGAAACAGAAACAGGCTCACACCTACACAGAAACTTGATTTACGATAGACTTGTAATTACATATCAAGAAAGATGTGGACTTACTTACTTTTGAGAGAGAGAGAGAGAGTGAGAGCGTTAGAGGGAGAGGGAGAGAGGAGAGAGACAACGAGAGTGAGAGTATGAGAGAGCACAAGCAGTGGAAGGGCAGAGAGAGGGAGAGAGAAAATCCCAAGCAGGCTCTGTGCTGTCAGTGCGGAGACCTATGTGGGCTCAAATCACAAATGGTGAGACCATGACCTAAGCCAAAATCAAGAGTTGAATGCTTAACTCACTGAGCCACCCACGCACCCCCAAAATGTGAACTTTTTATTTTTATTTGTTTTAACATTTTATTTTTTGAGAGATAGAGCATGAGTGGGGGAGAGGCAGAGAGAGAGGGAGACACAGAATCTAAACCAGGGTCTGAGCTGTCAGCACAGAGCTCAATACAGGGCTTGAGCCCACAAAATGTGAGATTATGACCTAAGCAGAAGTAGGATGCTCAACCGACTGAGCTGCCAAGGCACTCCCAAAATGGGAACTTTTAATTAGTAGTACTAAGAGAACATGTAATGCATACTGAAAAAAAATAGATTTGGGGCTCAAACTCCAAACATAATAAAAAATAACCTGTGTAAGGGGTGGTTTGGGGGAATGGGAATCAAGGAGCTCACTCTCATGAGCGCAGGTGATGTCTGGAAGTGATGGATCACTGTATTATACAACTGAAACTAATATAACACTGTATATTAACTCATTGGAATTAAAATAAAAACTTAAAAAAACCCAAATAATTAACTTCCCTTCTCTCCATATTTCTCCCCATTCATTCATCTTTTTGAGTTTCATTTATTCTTTCATTCATTCTACAATAAAAATAATGAAAATGTGAAAAAATTATTCCTGTGAATCAAAAATTAAAGTGAAAGCAAAATCATTTTTAAAAATTTAGAATACAAAATAAAAACTACTCATTTGAGAAGGAAGGATTTAAAAAAAATGTTTATTTATTTATTTTGAAGAGAGAGAGACTGTGTTTGAGCATGAGCAGGAAAGGGGCAGAGAGAGAAGGGGCGAGAGAATCCCAGGCAGGCTCCGCAGTGTCAGCACAGAGCACAACGTGGGGGCTGGATCTCACAAACCGTGAGATCATGGCCTAAGCTGAAATCAAGACTGGGACACTTAACCAACTGAGCCAGCCAGGTGCCCCAGGAAGGATTTTTTTAAACTATCTAGTTTTAAAATTTAAACATCTAGTTTAAAAAGTAGAAGAAGTATAAACCAGGAAATAGCATATTAACATATTTTATGATATTAAATTTAGGAACTTTTACTTATCATAAGATATAATAAAAAAGTGAAAAGGCTGGGGTTCCTGGGTGGCTCAGCCACTTAAGCTTCCAACTTCGACTCAGGTCATGATCTCGCAGTTCATGGGTTCAAGCCGTGCGTCAGGCTCTGTGCTGACAGCTCAGAGCCTGGAGCCTGCTTCAGATTCTGTGTCTCCCTCTCTCTCTGCCCCTCCCCCACTCATGCTCTGTCTCTCTCTGTCCCCAAAATAAATAAACTATTAAAAAAATTTTTTAAAAGTTTTAAAAAAGTGAAAAGGCAAGTCACAAACTGGGAAATAATATTTGTATTACATACAAATATTTGTATTACATACAAATATTTGTATTACATACAAATATTTGTATTACATACAAATATTTGTATTACATACAAATATTTGTATTAAATAAAGGATTGATTTCACACTTCAGTGTACAAAGAATTTGTAAAAAAAAAATTGATCAGTAAGAAAATTAGTATACAAATGAGCAAATACTGAAATGGTATTATACAGAAGACAGAAACTGAACAGGCCAATAAACATATGAGAAGATTTTAGCCTTATTAATAATCAGGAGAAAGGAAATTTTATTTTAACTTTTTGTAGGAGAAAGGAGATTTGAAACCACAACATGATACCTGGAGAAAACTGATATGATAACTGGAGAAAGTTATCTTTAGAGAAAATCTTAAGTCAAAAGTGTTTTTGCGAATGTGGCACCTAGGAGCACCTCCACGCTGTTGGTAGGAGTGAGAATCGGCTCAGGCACTCACTCCTTAGTAAATGTGCATATCCTATACCCAGGAGTTCCCCCTAGAAAGTGCTAATATTCACTAGTTTATATATGAAAGACAATTCATCGCAGTATTTTAATATTTTGAAGCTGGAAACAACTCAAATGCCCACCAAGCACATAAACTGTGCCATTTTCACAAATGTTAATTCTACCTGGTAGCGAACATTAGTGAACTGCAGCTACACATAACAGCTTAGATAAACTAGGAACAAGGCTCATAATTCTGAATAAAAAATACAGGTTTAAGAAGAATACATTCAGTATGGTTGCAAACGATTTTAAAGATGTACAATTAAAGAACATATTGCTTAGAACTATAAACCTATGTTGCAAAATTATACAGGTAAGCAAGATAATTATAGGCATAAAATTCAGGATCGTGGTTATTCCTAAGGGGGAAGGTAAGGAGACAGAATTAGGGAGAAGCATTTATAGGGCTGCAATGTCATGGTGATCTTTCTTTTCTACAGTTAGGTGTTGACTAGGCAGGTATTTATTGCATCTTTGTTTGGAGGGAAGTTGACAATGTAACATAGCATTATTGAGACTATTTTTAGACCTGCCATTACAGATTTAGGCCTTTGTCCTAGAAGTACAATAAAAAAACAAGTGAATATGGAAGACATATTTTAGATCTTTATAACACCCAAAGCATAAAGATAGGCAACTGTCACTTCTTCTTGAGGTAACCCTTGGAACACAGCATGGAGTGTACACAGTGATCTGAGCAAGCCACCTGGGCCAGTCCAAAATGAAGAGAGGGAAAGAAAGTGGGCATCAAGAATATTAGGTCCAGCAGAGGATATGATCATCACAGGTGAAGCCAGAAAGAAAGAAATTGTCAGATTTTATTGGGTAGCAACAAGGCAGTTTGAGAACACATATGTTACCTATTTTGAGGATTCTCAGAAGCTTCTGGAAGGATTTTGAGAGGGGACTTGAAGAACCCAAATGATTGGGGTAGAGAGTACAGCCAGAAAAATCCTGTTTTCTTACTGTCTGTGCTTCACCAGAACATAGGCATTTTTTAAGGAAATTGGTAACTGTTATCTGTGCACTTAAAATGGATACTAGATGTTAATTTACTGAGGGCAGAGACTGTATAATTCTTTTATACAATTGCACGTGATGTAAAAAATAAAAATTCCATGAATGAATGCAAAAACCCAATACAACTCCTATAAAACACCTTTAAGTGTATCTGATCCCCTTGATATTAATGATACCATTTTTACAAACAAAGAGGGCACACGGGCACGTGGCTTACTATAGCACTACAGTGCCATTCTGTTAGTCTTTTAATATTACTAGGAGTATCCAAATTTAACTCAATATCTAATCTAGGAGAAGTAAGTGTATGGGAAATGGCCTGTGCAAGCATGTGTATCGATGAATTTATAAGGGGGACAAAAACATGTGTAATTATAGAGACAGTAATTTAGGTACACATGGAAATTCAGAAATGCACACACCATCCTCCGGAACATATACCAGCCCTTGGGCTCTGTCCTTTCCAGCTTGGCAATCCAGCACCCCAGGCAGTCACTCCCTCTGAATGTTCCTGGCTAAAATGCAGAAATTCTCTAAATTACTTCTATAATGGGCAATGGAGAGGAAACACTGGATGTAATTCAACATAAGGAAAGCCAATTTGAGTACTATAAAATGTTTTCTAATGATAGGGTCTATTAGGTCTTAGAAAAATCTCAGCAGGAAAATGTGAAGGCTGTATCATAGGAAAGACTTAAACAAATCTCAATGAAAAATTGAACTTCAAACATCAACTGGGCAAATATCTGCAGTAGAGGAAAGGCAAAGCCTTTAGAACATTGCCAGGGTTATAACAATTGTTGAACACGTGTGGCAGAGAAAGCCTGGCCATTCACTGCCATATGCTAGAAGGTAAAGATCACTGTAGTTTCAAAGAATTATTACTTGCTTTCTGGAGAAAAAAAAAAATATGAGTTTAATCTTCAAAATGGTGCCCTAAAGTAAACAGTGTGAGGCAGAATGGTCTGGCAGCGAGAAGTACTGGATGCCTGCCATAATTAGAGTTTCCCTAAGTGCTGCAAGCATCTCATTTAAAGAAAATGTTCATGTGATGAAGTTTTGAGTTTCCACTGTGAATGGAAGTTTTGTTAATGACCACACCATGGGTACACCAAAATCCTGCTGTTGCTCTATTTAGATTTTGGCTCTTTTTGTCTTTGATTTTGCAAGCAATGTGTTCAGATACATAGATAACCACAATCCCATTAGTAAAGAGAAAAGAAAGAGAAAAAAAATTTATTGTACAGAACTGTGCTGTGAACTTCTCATCAGGGCTGGGGTGGTCCTCTGAGACTCTCATTTCTTTCCTTCCGAAAAGCAGAAGATGAAGTTTAAGTGCCTTCCTGTGTATTTAACTTAAAAACACCAGCCACTCTATTGTTCAGAACTAAGTCCTTTTAATAATAATAATAATAATGGCTCCTTATTCCTCAGATACCTTCCATGCATGAGGTAATGAGCATTTTAGGATTTTAGAAGTACACTGCACCATAATCCCTTGGGCTTTTCTATTTCCCAGAATTTACTACCTATTTTGCTAAATGCCTACAGAGAATTGGTCAGGTTCATGCTTTCCCTTTTAAAGATATTGAAACTCTTCAGTTGTGAAACAGCCAAATGAAAGTAGCCTCTTTATCCTCCTCCGGCATTTGCAGACTGCTCCAGAATGAATATCTCGCATAGGTAGGCATAGCCTCAATGCATTTTGGGGCTATTTGGGGGGGAAATAGAAAAGTCTTGGAGCGAGACAGACCCAACTAGAGGTAAACAGGCTGCCAGTGCTGGCAGCTGCGCCCTTACAAATAAGACTGCAGTCCCTGCTGGTGCCTCACTTATCAATTTTGACAGGTGACTGTCTTGACTCCCTGGAACATTTATCAAAGAGGACAGATCATGCAGGATGTCAAGTTTGCCAGAATGCCTTTGGTTAGTAGCTGACTATAAAGAAAATAGGGCTCATAACCACTTGTCATGCAGGGGAAAGATAATGGTCCACCTAAATGAATTTTGCTTATTTAAAAAAGCAAAGTATTTATTTATTATCTTCTATACTTTACCATTGTAGTTCCAGTCTTTCTAATGTCATACCTGGTCCATAAAAATGGACCCCTAATTTGTGTCTCAAAGGGCTTTTGTTTCTCCAAATTTGTCCTACACATTCCTACAAAACTGGGTCTATTGGGAACACCAATCTGATTCAATCATACTTCTAACAGGAATTGTGTTCCATTGCCTGTGGTATAAAGTCTAAGTTATTTATTATGATGTAAAAGGCATTTCCTTATCTGGCCCTTGCACACTTGTTTAGCCTTATCCTGTATCTTTCTTTACTTCTCAAAACGTACTCTCCAGTTAGACTGATTTTTTGTGGTTCTGTGAACTGCAGTGCTTGTTGATGCCTTCCTAAGTTTGTATTTGCTCTTGCCTTAAATGTCTGCTTGTATAAATTCTTTGCAGGTGCCATTTCCTCTCTGACCATTCCTCAAAGAATTAGTCACTGGCTTCTCTGTACCACTTCCACAAATCAGTGCGCATATCTCACAGTGGTGTAATTATATATGACTTTCTGTTTCCACGTCTGGAAACAGAGCTCCTTGATGGAAGTATCTTATTTATTTTCAGCTCACCAATGCTTGCATAGAATCTAAAACAGTGGATTGCTCAAAAGTAATTCTGAACTTAACTGGGTCACTATGGCTATCAGAGAGATGAAAGGGAAACATCTTAATTTCACAGTAGAAGTGGAAGTCATTTCAAAATCTTTGGGTCTAAAAGCAAAATTTAACAGAATATGTAAAATGAGACGTGAAAATACTGCATGTTTAATCATATATTATGGAATATCACGATCTGTGCATGCAGAAGGATTGAGAACTTAGAGTTCAATTTTATGCTTTTTATTATCTTTTTTGTAGCTTTGATTGAGATTGAGAACTTAGAGTGCAATTCTATGTTTTTTCTTTTCTTTTTTGTAGCTTTATTGAGATATTATTGACATAGAACATATGTAAGTTTAAGGTGTATAGTATGACAATATGTGTATATTGTGAAATGATTACCACAATCAGGTTACTTAACACCTCCATTCACTCATATAATTACTTTTTTGTGTGTGGGGAGAACACTTTAGATCTACTCTTTCATCAATTTTCAAGTACTATCAATTATTATCACTCTTAGATCTCCAGAATTTATTCATCTTCTATTTGGAAGTTTGTAGCCTTTGACCAACATCTTATCTCCCCAAACCCTCAGTCCTTGGCAGCAACCATTCTACTCTCTATTATTTGACTTTGGCCATTTTTAGATTCCACACATAAGTGAGCACACACAGTATTGGTCTTTGTTTGACTTATCTCACTTAGCATAATGCTTTCAAGGTATTTCCTTCTTTTTTATGACTGATAAATAGTCCAGCATATGTATATACCACGTTTACTTTACCCATTCATCCAATGATGGATGTTTAGAATGTTTCCAAGATAATCTCTCTGAGATAGTGATTTCATGTAATGATTTTAACTTCTTGAGAAACCTCCATATTGTTTTCCATAGTGACTGCACCAATTTACACTCTCACCCACAGTTATTAGGGTGCAATTTTAAATCATTGACTACACTGGGCATGAAGTTATAAAATTAAGGTCTGAGATGAGTTTCTGATGTAAAGTATATATGAAACTTAAATAATGAAACACTTAAGTAATTAGTAAATACTGGCAAAAAGTTTCTTTAATTTGCAGTAATTTATATTTAGTAAGAAGATCCAGTTTAATAAGAACATCTAAAGGCAGGCCTTTCCTTAATTCTCCACACTCCAACAATTACTGACTCTTCAAATATGCTTCTGAAATCTATGCTTCAGATCCATCTCTTTCATTTTCCACTGCTACTGCTACTACCAGTGTTGCCCTTACTTGAGTCCAGAAAGAAAACTAATAGTTAATTCATCTTACTTTTAAAAAACAAGAAAAATCATTCAACAAACACTGAACACATAACTAATATGAGAGACATGCAAAGTTGACAAAAAGGAGCCAAAAGCAGAACGAGAGAAACTAATATACATTGATGCTAACATAGACCATCTATCCTCTCCTGCTCCAAAACCCAGGAATGTATAAGAAAAGTATACATTAAAAAATCACAACAATGCTTTAAAGTAAGAAAAGGAACTCTTAGTGGATTGGAAAGTGTGAGAAATCTCTGAAGATGAACAGCAGAAGAGATTACATTAAAGCCTGCAGCTCAAACAAGAGAGAATGAGAACCAAAGGGTTGATTCTAAAGTGACACTGAACCGGCAAAGCTCCAAGATTGGAGCCTCTGGACACACAAGGGGGTGTTGGTATGATACACACTGAGGATTCCCCCAACCCCATTCTCCCTGCCAGCTCAGAACACCAACAGCTTGCTTAACCCTCCCCAGGCCCCTGAGAGAGAAGGATGCAGTAGCCCCAAACTTACAGATGAGAAACTGAATTCAGTCTGGGGACAGCTTTCATGGGAGTAGAAGGTAAGGCAGGGTGGTATTATGATGGAGGCAAAGGAAGAAGAACATTTCAAGAAGGTGCAGATGGCCAACAGCATCAAATGCTGCTGAAAGTTAAGGAAGTAGAAGGTATAGCTAGATGTGGTTATTTCACTGGTACTTGTCATCCTCAAATTATACTTTAATGGTTTAGAAATGAATGAAGTCCTGGAGCGCCTGGGTGGCTCAGTTGGTTGAGCATCCGACTTCGGCTCAGGTCATGATCTCACAGTTTGTGGGTTCAAGCCCCGCGTCGGGCTCTGTGCTGACAGCTAGCTCAGAGCCTGGAGCCTGCTTCAGATTCTGTGTCTCCCTCTCTCTTTGCCCCATGCCTGCTTGCGCTCTGTCTCTGCCTCTCAAAGATGAATACATGTTAAAAAAATGTTTTTAGGGGCGCCTGGGTGGCTTAGTCGGTTAAGCGTCCCACTTTCGCTTAGGTCATGATCTCGCGGTTCGTGGGTTCGAGCCCCGCGTCNACTTTTTTTTAAAGATGTTCAGGAAAATATAAGTCAGAGATCATAACAGGCATCATTCGAGGGCTTTTTTTTTTTTTTTTTTTTTAAATAAAGGATACTTGAGTATCTTTGGGCCTGCTGTGGCACTCAGAGTATTATTCTTTGTATGTAGCTCAGGATTCATCTTTTGAGTGCTTGTACTTAGGCTCTATCATTCATAAGACATGTAATTTCTCTTCTGAAGGTCCATTTTCTCCTTTCGCCTTAAATATTCTCCACTCACACTGAGGAAATTAAGGCTTGCAATGGTTAAATGGTGGAATATCTATTTATATGTACATCTGTAGCTAATCTCCATCCGAACCATTGTACTACATGTTCTCAAATATTATCTCACTAAATATTAGGAAATATTTATTACTGGAGTACTTGGCTGGTTCACTTGGTAGAGCATGAGACTCTTGATCTTGAGGTCTTGAGTTCAAGCCTTACGTTGGGCATAGAGCCTACTTAAAAATAAATAAAAATACTTATTATAAATGATACCTTCTTTGCCTCGAAGAGGACCCTGAGGCTCAGACATGTTATACAGGTACTATTCAGTGGAATTTGACTTGAACCCACTTCAGGCTGATTCCAAATATACCTAAATATAATTTTGCTCCAATCAGAGTGAGACAACCAGACCTTTAATTTGTTGGGAATAAAGTTTTTGAGGGTTTTTCTTGAAAATTAATGGTAGGTTATTTATAGGGGACAATAAATGAGAACTTAATGAAGGTAATTTATTTTATGTAGTTGGAATATAGGCAAAATAATTTGGGCGTCAGGAAATGTTCTAGAATCTTTTTCAGGCGATTAATCTGATATCCATCAGGTATGGGTCACTGTGCACTATAATATTAGAGAAGTCTACACTTTGTTATATGGCTGCTATACAGTTATGCATGTGTTCAAGATCATTAAGAAAAATGGCAGGAAATGACCCTAAAAGTAATGTCTCTGTACCAGAGAGAAGTCCTTGAAAGAACATATGGCTTTCTCTGTTTTTGACACACACAAAGAATAGAACCGGAATCCGGAATGGCCAGTCTGGTTTTGAAATAGGGATATTAATGCATTTCCTCCTATGAGAGTCAGAGAGTAAAACTAATTGAAAATTCACATGTGCTGCCACCTATATGAATTACTCTAGGTCCTTGAACTTGCTAACATATCCAACATCAGGTTTTATTGCATGCGATTTCATTACTAAAAATACTTAAGGTGGAACAATTCTAAAGCACAGCGTTTGGAAAATTTAGGCTTTCAAGTTAACACATATGAAAGTAAGTAATAGGAACTCTGATGGTCATTTGGGTTATCTGATGGAGAGAAACCAAAGTTTGGAGTCCCTTTTACTTTCAATTTGGAGAAAGAGATTTTATTAATTTCTGTGCACATCAGACCGGAAGCCATTAAATCTTTCCTAACTAGAAACAGTTAGTGGTATCTCCAGTCAGGGAATTACAGTTTTCTTTTAAATTTCCCAACTAAATTGCTCACATGTTATTAAAGTGTATTTAAAAATTTTGTTTAAAAGGATTCCCAACTGTCTTTATTTGGCAGGTATTCATGTATAAGTCAAAGGAAAGAAAAATTCTTCAAGGATTATGAACTTCCTGGCTGCAGAAAGGCCCAACAGCTGTCCATGGATCCTTTAGTTACTCATAAACATCCTCTGGAAAACACATCATCCTTCCAATGGTTATTTAAGAGTTTTAGGCTTCTCTCATAAGAAAAATCACAGCTAATCACACTTTGTAGGATGTGTTAGCTTTAGTTTGTTTACAAAAGAAGGTGAAATATTATATACTCGATAATTATACACTCTAGAAAAGAACACATACTTTATTACATGTCAAAGGGGAATTTGCATAAGGAGATAAAACAATGAACATCTATTGATTTTATAATCATAAAAGCTTTTGTTTTTCTTTTACAAAAAAATAAGAAATTCTTGGCCAGTATCTGCTATTAACTAGCTCTAGTAGGTCAGTCTTTACCCTTCATGGGTTCAGTCTCCTTTGTCAAGTAATCAGATGTGCTTCTATGGCCTTCTTGTGGTTCAAACTTCACTGTGTCAAAGTTCTCTTAATTTTAATTCTCTTCTGCCCTAATACCATTTGTTTTGCTCCTAATATCTTTTATAACCTGAATACTAATATCCTTTTACATTTGAAAGGAAAGCTCTTATAATTTTCCTTTTCAAAGTACACGCTTTTAAAACATAAACTATTTATAGCAATCCTTTTCTAAACATTAAAAAATTTTTTTTTACTCTTTATAGAATCCTTCACTTCATTCTGGGTGGAAACTGAATCTGTGACTTTAAAACTGGTCTCAGGAAAGTGAAAGAGCAAATGATTTCAAAGTGTTTTACAGAACAAAGAAAATGTTACAGATTTAACTTTCAAGGTTTTGCTACTGAGAAACAAATACAAATATGAAAAGAGAATACCTACAAGAGGGCACGAACAATGAAATAAGAGCACAGGTTAAGAGTATTTGTGGGTCTGGTCAATGTTTAGCTTTGGCTAGTGAATAATTTCCAACTCACAGTTTGGCTGGGGTTCTGAAACAAGGGATTCTACAAGATGCATCAACCAAGTACAAACAAATACCGCTTTAAATGTCCTGTTCTAAGAGATGAAATCCGGTCATATAAAATATGATGATATAGTTAAGTGTCATATCTCAGTTAAATCAACATGATTACCAACTTTGTGCATTCATTTTTGCATTCTCTCAATCCATCTTGTGTATGGTAACTATGGGTGTAGATATTTTTTGTTGTATTTAAAACATCATTATTACAGTGGACATTTTCTCTGGGTTTAAAATGAGCCACATTCTAAACATACTAATAGCCAAAGAAGAGGCAGAGTCAGAGGCTGTGTGTGTGTGTGTGTGTGTGTGTGTGTGTGTGATATGTTTAGGCATGCTTATTAGAACAGTAAATAATAATTCCAATTCTAACTAGAAAAAATATATTGTCCTCAATATTTCATTTGAGAAATGAAACAACTATATCACGAAATGAGAAGAACATCTAAAGAGCTGTAGCTCTAAACTTCCTTAGGGATGTAAATCTTAGATTTGCTAGCCTGGAAGTATATTTAAGATTTAGTTATTGTTTCAACAATTCTAATATGTACTTGGTACTTGGAAGAAAAAGATGCAAAAGACAAGGTCCTCCATACTGAAGACCTCAGGGATTTATGAGGGAGCACAAAGTGGGAACAAGCAGTAATCATACAAAAGGCAAGTGGAGAAGGCTGCAGAGGCTAGAAACTGAGACCGAGTGCTTATTTAAGTGAATAACTGTAATATCTTATGCTTGTCAAATATTTAACCAAGAAACATTTTTGTCTCTTTCTTCTTATTTCTACTTCCAACACATTTAATTCATCAGTTCACAAAGGAATATTGCAGGAGAGGAAGAAGGAACAAGAGAAATACAAAACAGAATTCAACTAATAAAATGGCAGTACAATTAATAAAATTCTTACCTATCCATAATTACTCTAAATGTAACTGGATTAAATTCTCCAATAAAAAGGCACAGATTGGCTGGCTAGGTTAAAAAACAAAAGGTCCAATTATATGCTGCCTACAGGAGACTCACTTCAACTTTAAGGACACACATAAGCACAAAATAAAGGACAGAAAAAGATATTCTATGCAAGTAGAAACAGAAAGAGATTGGGGCACCTGGGTGGCTCAGTCGGTTATGTGTCCAACTAAGGCTCAGGTCATGATCTCACGGTTCGTGGGTTCAAGTCCCGCGTCAGGCTCTGTGCTGACAGCTAGCTCAGAGCCTGGAGGCTGTTTCAGATTCTGTGTCTCCCTCTCTCTCTGACCCTCCCCTGTTTGCGCTGTCTCTCTCTCTCAGAAATAAATAAAACATTTAAAAAATATAAAAACAAAACAAAACAAAAAGATCAGGGGTATCTATACTTATATCTCATAAAGTCATTAAGTCAAAATCTGTAACAATATACAAACAAGGTCATTATATAATGATATACTGGTCAATTCATCACCAGGATATAACTACTATAAGTTTAATATCTACTTAGCATCAGAGCACCTAAGCAAATACTAAGCAAATACTTACACATCTAAAGGTCGAAACAGACAATACAATAATAATAGAGGACTTCAATACCCCACATCCAATAATGTACAGATCATTAATAAGAAACCAATAAGGGAATACTGAAAATCAGTAAAGAAATATTGAAATATTGACAGCCAAACCCGTAAAGAAACTTTGGACTTGAAATATACTTAAGGCCAAATGGACATAACACACATACACAGAACACTGGATCCAATAGCAACAGAATACACTTTCTTCTCAAGCACACACAGAACATTCTCCAGGATAGATCATATGTTAGCTTAAAAAATAACTTTACCAAATTTAGAAGACTGACATCATATCAAGTATCTTTTTTGACCACAACTGTATGAAACTAGAAATTAACAACAGGAAGAAAGCTGGAAATTCACACATATGTAGAAATTTAAACAACGTACTGCTGAATAACCAGTGGTCAAAGATGAAATCAAAAGGAAAATAAAACATTTACTGAAGAAAAAAAAAAGAAAGAAAGTGGAGGTGACTGGGTGCTCAGTCTGTTAAGCACTAGACTCTTGATTTTGGCTCAGGCTGTGATTTCCCAGTTCAGGAGGTGGCCTCACATCACTGTTCATGAGACTGAGCCCTCCTATCAGCATGGAGCCTGCATGGAGCCTGCTTGGGATTTTCTCTCTCCCTCTTTCTGCCCTTTCCCCACTTTCTCTCTCAAAAATAAGTAAATAAACATAAAAAAAAAGAAAGAAAGAAAAACTGGTGCAGCCACTCTGGAAAACAGTGTGGAGGTTCCTCAAAAAATTAAAAATAGAATTACCCTATGACCCAGCGATAGCACTACTAGGAATTTATCCAAAGGATACAGGAGTGTTGATTCACAGGGGCACATGTACCCCAATGTTTATAGCAGCACTCTCAACAATAGCTAAATTATGGAAAGAGTCCAAATGTCCATCAGCTGATGAATGGATAAAGAAGATGTGGTATATATGATGGAATATTATTTAGTGGTCAAAAAGAATGAAACCTTGCCATTTTCAACAGTATGGATGGAACCGGAGGATATTACGCTAAGTGAGTTAGTCAGAGAAAGACAAATATCATATGTTTTCACTCATATGTGGAATTTAAGCAACTTAGCAGAAGACCCCAGGGGAAGGGAGGGAAAAATAAGTTACAAATTAAAAGGGGGCCAAACCATAAGAAACTCTTAAATGCAGAGAAAACTGAGGGTTGGTGGGGATGGAGGTTTGGGGGGGTACGAGGAGAATGGGTGATGGGCATTAAGGAGGCACTTGTTGGAATGAGCACTGAGTATTGTAGGTAAGTGATGAGTCACAGAAATCTACTCCTGAGGCCAAGACTACACTGTATGTTAGCTAACTTGACAATAAATTATTATATATATAAAAAAAAGAAAATGAAAATACAACATGCCAAAACTTAATGGGATGTAGCAAAAGCAGTCCTAAGAAGGAAGTCAGGGTGATAAATACCTACAATAAGAGGAACTTAAATAAACAATCCAATTTTACACCTCAAGGAACTAAAAAAAGAATAAAAAAAAACCTAAGCCCAAAGTTAACAAGAAAATAACAAAGATTAGAGCAGAAATAAATAGAGATCATAAAAACAACTGAAATAATAGATGAAAGTAAGAGCTGATTCTTTAAGATAGAGAAAACTGGTAAACCTTTAACTAGACTAAGTAAAAGAGAAAAGACTCCAATAAATAAAATCAGAAATGAAACAGGAAACATTATAATTGAGAGCACAGATATACAAAGGATCAAAAGAGACTGCTATGAACAATTGCACACCAGCAAACTGGATAACAGAATACACATGAATAATTTTCTAGAAACATACAACCTGTCATGATTGAATCATGAATATGTAAAAATGTGAACAGACCTTAATGAGTAGGAGAGTGAATCAATTATCAAAAACCTCCCAACAAGGAAATGCCCATGACCAGATGATTCTACTGGTGAATCCTAACAAAGGTTTATTTATTTTTATTCATTTATATTTCTGATTTGAGTATATTTGAGGCACAATATTACATTGGTTTCAGGTGTACAATTTAATGATTTGACAATTTTATATATTATGCTATGGTCACTCTAAGTACCATTTATACCATCACATTGCTATTATGATATTACTGACTATATTTCTTATGCTCTGCTTTTAAGTCTCACAACTTACTCATTCCATACCGGGAGCCCTCTTACCTTCTTCCATTTTTCCCACCCCCATTCCCTGCCCCTTTGGCAGTCATTAGTTTGTTTTCTGTACTTATAGTTCTGATTCTGCTTTCTGTTTGTTTGTGCATTGTTTTTAGATTCAATTTATGAGTAGAATTATAGGGTATTTTCTTTCTCAGTTTGACTTATTTCATTTAGCATAATACTCCTGAGGTCCATCCACGTTGTCTCAAATGGCATGATCTCATCTTTTATTTTCTATAATATTTCACTGTATAAATATGTGTATATATGTGTGTATGTATACACACACATACACACACACACACACACCCACACAGAGCACATCTTCCTTATCTATTCCTCTACTGATGGAAACTTAGGTTGCTTCCGTATCTTGAATGTTGTAAATAATGCTGCAATAAACATAGGGGTGCATATATCTTTTTGAGTTAGTGTTTTTGATTTCCCTGGGTAAACACCCAATAGAGTAATTAGTGGACCACAGGGTAGTTCTATTTTTGACTTTTTGAGGAACATCAACACTGTTTTCAACAGTGGCTGTACCAATTTACATTACCATCAACAGTGCACAAGGGTTCCTTATTCTCCACATCCTCGCCAATGCTTATTGTTTCTTGGCTTCTTGATTTTAGCCAATCCTCATGCTCTAACAGGTGTGAGGTGATATCTCGCCTGGTGAAATCTCGGGGATTTTCATTTCCCTGATGATTAGTGATGTTGAGCATCTTTTGATGTGTCTGTTGGCCATGTGTAGGTCTTTGGAAAAATGTCTATCTAGGTCTTTTGACCAGTTTTTAATCAGATTATTTTTGATGTTGAGTTGTATAAGTTCTTTATGTATTTTGGATATTAATCCTTTATTAGATATATCTTTTGCAAAATTTTCTCCCATTCAGTACAACCTATCAAACATTTAAGGAAGTAACACCAATTCTTCTCAAATTCTTCAAAAAAACCTGAAAAGAACACTTCTAAACTCATTTTATAAGGTCAGCATTACCCTGATACCAAAGCTATATAAAGATGCTACAAAATAAGAAAACTGCAGGCCAATATCTTTGATTAATATAGGTATAAAAATTCTCAATAAAGTACTAGGACTGAATTCACAGCATAGTAAAAGGATCACATATCATAACCAAGGGAGATTTTTCCCTGTGATGCAAGTATAGTTCAACATACACAAATAAATACATATGAGAGACCACTTTAATAGAAGAGAAACAAAAAATTATATCAATGGATGCAGAAAAAGCATTAGACAAAGTTTAATATCCTTTCATGATTAAAAATGCTCAATAAATTGAGTATAGAAGGGATGCACCTTAACATCATACAGGCCAAATAAGATCGACCCACAGCTAACATCCTCAATGGTGGAAGACTGAAAGCTTTTCCTCTAAGATGCAGATCAGGACAAGATGCTCTCTCTCAACACTCCACTCAACAGTACTAGGAAATCCTCGCCCAAAGTAAGAAACAAAAGGCATCCCAGTCAGAAAAGAAGAACTAAACTTGTCTGTTTGCAGAGGACATGATCTTTTATATAGAAATTCTAAAGACCCCACAAAAAAATGTTAGACTTGATAAACAAATTTGGTAAAAGTGTAGGATACAATCAACATATAGTAAGCTGTTGCATTTCTACATACTAACAACAAAATAGCTTAAAAATGAAATAAAACAATTCCATCCACAATAGCATTAAAAATAGTTACTAATAAATTTAACCAAGTAGGTGAGCTGAAAATTATAAAGAGCATTGAAAAATATAAAGATGATGAAATGAACTAAAAAAGACACAAAGAAATGGAAAGATACTGGTGTTCATGGATCAGAAGAATATTGTTACAATGTCCATACTGTCCAATACACACACACACACACACACGTACATACATAGACACATATATTACAAAAAGGACACAAACCAATGGAACAGAAAGCTTAAAAATAAACCCAAGCATGTATCATCAAGTGTTATTTGACAAGACACCCAAGAATAATAAATAGGAAAAGGAAAAGTCTCTTTAATAATTGGTGCTGGAAAGGGATGCTTGGGTGGCTCAGTTAGCTAAGTGTCCAACTCTTAGTTTCAGCTTAGGTCATGATCTCATGGCTCATGAGTTTGAGCCTCATGTCTGGCTCTGCACTGACAGTACAGAGTCTGCTTGGAATTCTCTCTCTTCCTCTCTCTCTGTCCTTCCCCAACTAGTGCCTTCTCTCTCTCTAAATAAATAAATAAACTTTTAAAAAGTGGTGCTCTAAAAATTGGATAGTCACATGCAAAAGAAGGAAACTGATACCTTTTTTACACCTCTCACAAAAATTAACTTGAAAAAAAGACTTAAATGTCAGACCTGAAACTATAAAACTCCTGGAAGAAAACATGGGGAAAAAATTCCTTGACATTGGTCTTGGGAATGATTTTTTGGATATCATAACACAAGCACAAGCAACAAAAGCAAAAATAATTACGTGGGAATACATCAAACTTATAAAGCTTCTGTACAGCAAAAAAAAAAAAAAAATCAACAGAATGAAGACGCAACCTACATAATGGGAGGAAATATTTGTAAACGGTGTATTATATAAGGGGTTAGTTTTTAAAATACATAAAGAACTTATACAACTGAAAAAAACCCCAAATAGTCCAATTTAAAAAATGGGCAGAAGACCTGAACAGGCATTTTTCCAAAGGAGAGATACAAATGATGAACAGGTATACAAAGAGATGCTCAACCTCACTAACCATCAGGGAAACAGAAATTAGAACCACAATGAGATATTACCTCAAACCTATTAGGATGACTGGTATCAAGAAGGCAAAAGGTAACAAGTATATTAGTGGGGCAGTGGAGGAAAGGAAGCCTTAGTACACTGTTGATGGGAATATAAACTGGTATAGCCAGTATGAAAAACAGTATGGAGTTTCCTCAAAAAATTTAAAGAAAGAACTATATATTCCTACTCTGAGTATATATATCCAAAGGAAATGAATACAAGATTTTCAAGAGAGATCAGCACCCCTGTATTCACAGCAGTATTATTCACAATAGCCATGACACAGAAACAACCTAAGCATGCAGTGATGGATGAATGAATAAAGAAAAAGTGGTATATACACACAATGGAATATTATTCCGCCATAAGCACGAAGGAAATCTTTCCATTTGCAGCAACATGGGTGGACCGTGAGAACATTATGCTAAGTGAAATAAACCAGATGAAGAAAGACAAATGCTGTGTTCTCATTCATAGGTGCAATCTGAAAAAGTTGAACTCAAAAACAGAGTAGAACCAAGCATGATTGCCAGGGACTAGAGTAGGAAAAATGGGTGGGTGTTGGTCAAAAAGTAAAAATTTCCAGCTAGAAATTGAATAAGTTCTGAGAATTTCATATAGAGCATGATGACTTTAGTTAACAACACTGTATGATATGCTTGAAAGTTGCTAAGGGAATAGATCTTAAATGTTCTCACCATACGCACAGAAAGAGTAATTATATGAGAGGTAGAGGTGTTAACTAATCTTACTGTGCTAATAATTTCACAATATATACATGTATTAAATCATCACGTCATATATCTTAAACTTACACGCTGTTGTACATCAACTATATCTCAATAAATCTGGAAAATATAAAATGCAGATGAAGGTTCATGCATAAGGCAGTTCACTGTAGCTTCTTCTAGCTAAGAGACCCTGAAAAAATGTAAATATGCCACAAAAGATCAAATTTTACTTATAGGAAAAACTATGTACATTGAGAAGAGAAACGCACAAAATCTTAACTGTGGTTATCGCAACTGGTACAATTGCAGATAATGGTACTTAAAATTTTCATTTTGGACTTCAAATATATATATATTGGATTTACTACAATCTCTGTATCACCACAAACCATCCATATTGATCGTGCAACATTCCCTTATTTATATTAAATTTGATTATTTAATTCATAGTGAATACCAGCAGACTCACTATAGAATCATGAACCAGAACTAGAGTACTGCCAGTAGCTTCAGTCAAAAGGAGAAAAGGGAGAACTGTGATGTCAATGTAAAACACATAATCTTTCAAGTTTGTAGGACTATTTTCAAAGACAATAATTTGGTGGAAAAAAAAATCCAAACTGGGATTATTTTCTATATTTTTCAAATTAAAAAAAAACACTGTATTTAAATAAAATACCTTATAGTGCCTATAGACTGCATCTGCCATTTCTCTTGGACAAATATTTATGGGCGAACTTGTTCGAAACACTAAAGCAAAGTGATCTAATATGGAGAAGTGTGCTACTTTATACCCATTTGTAAAGTATGGTGCTAGAGGGGCATCTGGGTGGCTCAGTTGGTTAAGTGTCTGACTTGGACTCAGGTCACAATCTCAATTGAGTCCTGCATCAGGCTCTCTGCTTGGATCCTCTGCCCCCCCTACTCCCTCTGCTCCTCTCTTCTTCCCCTCTTAAAAATAAACTTAAAAAAAAATAACAAAAAATTTTTAAAAATTTTTTGGGGTGCCTGGTGACTTAGTAGATTCAGTGTCCAGCTCTTGGTTTCAGCTCAGGTTGTGATCTCATGGTTTGTGAGTTTGAGCCCTGCATCAGGCTCTGTGCTGACAATATGGAGCCTGCTTGCAATTTTCTCTTTTCCTCTCTCTCTCTCTCTCTGCTCTTCCTCTACTCATGTTCTCCTTCTCCCTCTCTCTCTATTAAAATAAATAAACTTTTAAAAAAGTACAGTACTAGGCATGGCAAATGTGTAGTCGTATGAGTATGTATTCTTTTCATAAAATCCTGTAAAATGGAGTTGATATGTTTGAATTGTTAAAATACTTGTAAAATTTTAAGGATTTGATGAGGCATTTCTCTCGTTTTGCTCAAGTGAGTTACATGGGAAACCCAGATACGACAAATCATTCCAACACTGGAATCCCCATAGAGCTCACGTGTAAGGATGCTCTGATTCAGGAGGTAAGTGGTCCCTCTAAGAGACAGAGCTAGAAATGGGATTAGACTCCTTATTGGACTTCTTCAACTAGATTATACTTCCCCTGGAAGGAAGACTGGGATCCTTATATGGAGTTTGCTTTAGAGGGAAAAGACAGCTCTTCCTTTCTTTGCCTCCCTGAAAACCCTTCTCTGAAGGCAGAATAGGAGACATTGAGGAATGCGATTTGGTATGCAAGTATTCACCTTAAACACAACCTCTAACACCTTTCAGTGATGCAAGGCAATCATCTTGAATGTGTGTCATGAGTATCTTTGAATGAAAATTGGATGTCAGGATTTTGATAAAATTCACATATGTAGTGTAAGGAGTCTTCATTTGTATCTGGATTCCTAGTAAAATAAACGTGCCTTTGGTTACACTGTTAAATAACCAACTTTGAAGGTTAAATCTGTTCTTCATTGTTTTCTTAGGAAATAAAGTTACTGTTGTCATAATCAGATGGGTCTCCTATTTATTTTATGAAATTACATGATCAAATTAACCGTAATACTCATCTCATTTCTTGCAGTAAGAAATCTGAAAGAATCATAATAACTTTGATGGTTCTTTCCAACTTTATGGCATTTCTTCCTAGTCACTCCTTAAGGAAGGAGTTTCTTTTTTAAACAGAGGGTCACAACTTAGGAAAATCATTCAATTTCATAAACATGAGTTTTCAAATTAAGAAATTCTGATTTACCTCTGCTTGGAATATTAAGATTGTGTAAAATATGATTACAAAGTCTCAGCCTTGACTAAGGTTCAAGTATAGAAGCTAGGTCAACTATATAATGTAGTATGCTGCTAGGACATTTTTGAAAGTGAAAGAAAGTGCTATTCATAATTAAAGTGGTACCTTAGCCATACAGGGGGACAATTTAGGGCACACCAGGACACATGGTTATCCTAACAGGGGCTGAATTGCAGTCATTCTTTACCTATGTGGATTAGATATGTTTACTAGGCCTCTCCAGCTTCTAAGTTAAGTTAAAACAGGCACATCTTATTAGAATGGCAAAAACGGTAATGACCAAAAAAATCCAAATTTTCTTCTTTTACAATCAGGCACAAGCATATGCTTAAATTTCTTTAATTACTAGACTGTTGATTGAATTATTATGAGGAATAAAAAAGACTCACACTTTATTTCAAATTTATATTCTCTATCAGCTCTCTTCTCCCCCACTCCCTCATTTAACCCTTTGTGTGTTCAGGACACTTAAAAAATAAGAACAGTAGTAGCAATGGTCAATTATTTATTCACTCCTCAGGCAAATGCTGCTGAATGCCCACTGTGTGCTAGGCACGTGCTATGTAGGCTCTCCTGGTGATAAAAAGATAGCTAAGAAGTGGTCACTTCTTTAAAAAAATATTTAGAAGGAAAAAGATAAGTACATAGACAACTGTAACCCAAGGCATAATGCAAAAAATATTTATAGGATGTGATATGGGAGTTCAGTGGTGGGGAAGTGTGAGGAAGGCATTTTAGGGGCAGAAATTCTCCCAAGTAAAGTTGCAGAAAAAGGAAGGCACACAGTGAGTACTGCTATGCCACAGAGTTTGATCTCAAGATGCTGAAGAAGTAGGGTTGTGACAGAACACAAAGGACCTTCAATGCCAGGCAGAGAACTTTAGAGTTAATTTGAACAACAGTCATTCAAGATGATGAATGGGGAACTGATCCAGTGGGAATGACATTTGAGAAGGGCTGGTCTATAGATGGACTATAGAGGGGAGGGACTGGCCCCAGCAGACCAAGAAAGAGCCTAGAGATACAGTAATGCCCTACACAAGGGAGCAAGCACTGGTAATATGAAGGAGAAACATGTCCCCTTCCAGAGAGTCTGAAAATACAAGCCCCACCACATAACAACTTGAGGGTTGGCCTCCATGATAAAGATTTTAATCTAATTGAGAAAATGGTGGTGTCATGAATAGATACTTCAATGAACCATTTCTGACAGAATACCATCTTATCTTAAATGTTGAAGTAATAAAAATATTTTCACACTTCATCTAGATCAGTTTTCAATTCAATACATTTCCCACAAGAATGAAACTTATTAAGGTGATTTTTTTAAATGGATGATTTTATTGCCCCGGTGGTAAGTGGTAAGAAATTATTTTAGATATTTCATTAATAATTTTAAAATGTGACTAACAAGTGGAATAAAAGGGACTGCTGAAATAGAAAGCATCCAGTGAATCAAAATAATTCTGTAAATTCTACACTTTCACACTCTATGCTATTTTCTCTTTTCCCTGATATCCAGCATACATATAGATAATAAAGCATCTCTTTATAAGTTATGTTTCATACTCAAGCATATTCCTTCCATCACTGCTTTTCAAATTCCTTGACATATTTCCCAGAAACTCTCAGAGGCAGAATTGGCTACTTGTGGAGGCTCTCAGTTCTCTGTCCATTGTTGTTTCACAAATTTGCTGGATGATCCTTTGGTAAGGATGTTATAAAGAAAGTACAGGGGTGAATTAGAGGATATATCAAATTCATATCAAGTATGTGATTCTTATAAGATGATCATCAGCAGGGATGAATTTTCAGAGACCATTAAAATTCTATTTCATCTCTCCTCTTTTCTCACATTATGGCTCTTTTCTTACAAGTGTTTAACTGAAATGAAAATGACACTGGGATTAGAACTGCTGACATAAAGAGAGGCACCTGGGTGACTCTGTCGGTTAGGCATCCGACTCTTGATTTCGGCTCTCGTCACGATCTCACGGAATGTGAGTCTGAGCCCCCACATCAGACTCTTCACTGACAATGTGGAGCCTGTGTGGGATATTCTCTCCCTGCCTTTCCTCCCCACTTGCACTCTCTCTCTCTGTCAATAAATAAATAAACCTTAAAATGTATTTTTTAAAAAAGAACCCCTGATGTAAAGAACAAATACCTCTATTCACAAAAGACAAGAAATGGAAACAACTTAAGTGTCTGCAGTGGATGAAGAGATGAAGCAGATTTCGTTTATGTCTGTGAGTATGTGTGTGTATGTGTAGTGGAATATTATTCAGCCATGAGAAAGAAGGAAACCCTGCCATTTCCTACAACATAGATGGACCTTGAGAGCATTATGCTAAGAGAAACAAGTCAGAGAAAGAAATTCGCATTGTATCATTAGATGTGGAATCTAAAAAAACTAAAAAACAAGTCAAATTTATAGGCAGAGTCAAAAATGGTTACCAGGGACTGGGGGTTGCAGCAAATAGGGAGACGTAGCAGAAGGGTACAAATCTTATTAAAAAGGAACAAATACTGGGGCGCCTGGGTGGCTCAGTCGGTTAAGCATCTGACTTTTGATTTCAGTTCAGGTCATGATCTTGCAGTTTGTGATATCGAGCCCCACATCTGTCAGGATGAAGCCTGCTTGGGATTGTCTCTTTCCCTCTCCCTCTGTCCCTCCCTCACTTGTGTTCTCTCTCTCTCTCAAAATAAATAAATAAAACAATGAAACAAGGAGAAGATATCTGTTGTCTGCACAGTAGTCCCAGGTTCCTTTCCAATTCCCTTGTTCAAAACGGCACAGAGGGGCGCCTGGGTGTCTCAGTAGGTAGTGTCTGACTTCGGCTCAGGTCATAATCTCGTGGTTTAGTTCGTGAGGTCGAGCTGAGCTGTGTTGGGTTCTGTGCTGACAGTTCAAAGCCTGGAGCCTGTTTGGGATTCTGCCCCCCTCTCTCTCAGACCCTCCCCCACTCATGCTCTGTCTCTGTCTCCCTCAAAAATAAACAAACACTAAAATTTTTTTTTAAACTTTTAAAAAGGGTACAAAGAGACTGCACTGCTCAGAATGTGGTCCATGCGGACAACAGTGGGCATCTTCCCTTCCTTCATAAATAGGAGCACCTGTTATGAATAGAGTAATGTGATGTAGTGATAAACAGACAGCTAAGGCCTCGGTCCTCACAGCCTGGAAAGGAGCCACAAACTCTGCACACTCACACTAGATTTTTCTCTAAGTTTGTTGCACAAGTCATGAAGCTGCTCAAAAAGATATGACTGAAATCTCGTGAATGCCCATCTTCTTGTTATTTTTGTTTGAATGAACATCTTGATTCATAATTCTTTTTCTTTAACTATGTAAGAGAGAGATTATCTACTTAAATTGTCAAGAGTATTCTGCAAATATTCACAGGGATCCACCTCTGCCAAATAACTTTTGCAAAATGATACTTCTGAACAGAGCACAAGGGTTTACTTATGCTTTGCGGAAGAATTGCCAAGAGGACGCTAATTGATATTCTAAATACTCTTTCCTATTTATAGATACTGGCCCAAAGTGGGTTTTCAGGTGACATGTACAGAGAACTCGGACATATACTTGTCCTTTTCTCCTGTCCTCCTTAATAGCTCTTCAAGCCAACTTCTAAATTCCTTCTCATTTTGATGACCACGTATCCATAAGGGAAACTCGATGTGCACTTAGTTCAGGCTGTTGAGTGTTCAGCCTCATCTTAGAGGGAGGAGTAGAAATGATTTTGAGTAGCATTTCTAGGTGATGGAAACCACTAGACTTAGTGTCGCTTAAATAGTTTGCTTGTCTTGGCTCACCTAACGCTTTATACTACCAAAATGTTGTGCGTTCGTGTTAGTCCAGTGTCACTTCTCTAACTCTTCTCTTTCAGCACTGACTTTTGAGAGTTAATGCCGGATGCTGTAGAAAATTCAGCATTTCCCTTGCACTCTGGCAGTGGGAAACATATCTTTATTAGGGGTTGCATGAAAGGGCTTTATATTTCTTGAAGCCTTTCCCTTTAAATTATTTCTGGTAGAGGTTGGATTTGAGATCTGCCTCTGACTTGCTAAGGGCTATTTATGATTTATTTCAACCTTTAGCTGGCTCTGGGAAAAAGAAATGCACAAAGTTGAAAATAAAGAAGGGAAGACACTTAAATCTCAGTGGTATTTCAGTGGCATGGAGCACCTTGACTCTTAGGATGGGTGCGTTATTTAATTTCTGATGTTTTTTATTCTTTCTCTCAAAAATAAAATTAAAATCCTTTATCATTTTTAATTAGAGAAGAAGTGCCATCATTTTTGAAAGAACAAATTTAAGGCTGTGGGTTTTTTAATGCAGGCTGGTCCTCTGAGACTTTTCTGAAACTCCGTGAGGAAATTTTAAAGCCAGTCAAATAAGTTTCTTAGGCAAAGTGGTGACAGGCCATGGTGAGAAATGGGTGTCGTTAAAATTTCATAGAGGTCCCTAACACACCAGAGTCACCACAACATTGACACACTGATTATAATATTTCCAAAGAAGCATTTGCTGCCTATCATGGCTCTGAAGGGAGCTATTTCAGTCTATCAATGCAATAATCTGCATGTTAAAAAGTCCCTAAATATGTATTTACAAGATAGTCAGATCTGTTTTGGTCTATTGGGTCAATAATCCATGCACTAAAAGCCCCTAAATATGTGTGCACAAGATAGACAGATCGGCTTTGGTTCACTGAGTCAATAGCAAGCAGGCCTTTAAAAAAGGGCCTATATAACTTGCATAGCTGGCATTTTAGCGAATTCAGAAATGCAGTTCTGTACACTTCCTGACTTTTAGAGAGTGGATTTATTATGCTAGTTTCAGCAGATGCCAAAAGCTGTGTTTCACTCGGGCCCATGATAGTTTGATTTTAAAAAGTCAGAAGAAAAACCGCCATAGCACAAACTAGATCACAGCTCGGAGGCGAATGATGGAAATGCAGGCATGTGGGCAAAGCCCTGCATGCAGGCGTGGATGCTGGCCTTCCGGACCATGCCTCGGCCCTTTCTGGATCACCATCCAGATGCATCCACCTCTTGGCTCGCCAGCCTGTGCTTTCCCGCTGTCCAACTTATTCCAGCAGCCAGGGGGATCTGGCTGTGCTTCAGCTCTTCGCCGGCAGCTCCCCATCCTCATAATCAAAGAGAAAGTTCCTCGAGGTAAGCCTCGCCTCATTCTGACTTCACCTCCTGACACTCTGGGTCTTGTCCATGCTGTGAGCACACACTGGCTTCTGCTGTTCCTTAAACATGCAGGCATGCTTCTGCTCCAGGTCCCTTGTACTTGGCCTTCTCCTCATGTGGAGTGCTCCCCTGTCATCTAGCTACATGGTTAGTTCTCTTACTTTCTTTATTTTCCTATGAGAGAGGCTCTCCCTGACCCCCCTGTGTAAGACGGCAACACCCTTCCCCAACACCAAGTATTTCCTTTCTCCATTATCCACGCTGTTGTTCTCCATGAGCACTTATCACCATCTAACATATAATGTCTTTACTTATTTGTCCACCTTTCTCCCCTGGAGGTTAAGCTACCCTAGGGCAGGGCCTTCATCAATCCCATACTTAGGTAAGAGTCTGCCATATTTTAAGTGTTCATTAAATATTGATGATAGAAATGAATGAAAGCAGAAGGACAAGGAATCTTCCTATGCCTGCGGATGTGTGTTCACGTTTAGGTTGAGGAGAAATAAGTATCTTTTTCTGAGATGAAGTCCGTTCTTTGGCTATTAGACTTGTTTCCGGTAATCTCTAGGTGGGACAAAAGTGCTGGATGAAGGTGCTCATCCACCGCATCCTCAGAGCTCCTGGGCTATGACAGAGCTCCTGGAGGAACTGGGGTCATCTTCACTGCTCACAGAAGCAGTTGACCAGTCTGCCGCTAAGTACAATAGTACATAAGATGGGACTGTCATTTCTAAATCGAGATTCCCCACTTAATGTGGCATCCACAATCAGTTTTGGTGATAGCAGTGGACTAGATTTTACAGTCTAATCTGACATGGTCATGAGGGTTGGGGTGTGCCACTCTGCCACAAAACTGTAACAGACTGAACAGTACTAGGTAGAACCATTATTCTCTCCTAAATCTGGTAGATTATTCGTGGGATATTCCCCTATGCCTCCACCTCTATCTTTAACCATGTAGAATGCTTTCCGATGCTTCCTTTCTCATGAGTGAAGCCTGTCACAGTAACTTCTTCCTTATTTAAATTTCACAGGAACATTCTTTATTTCCAATCATTCAGAAAGATGCCTTAGGCAAGAGAATCACAGCTGACTGCAAATTAATGACTATGATGCTGTGATTAGTTGAGATTACAGGCTATAGAGGACCTGTCTGAGCATTTACTACTGTCATCGCACTCATGCTGGCATCTATTTGACACTTAAATTGTTCAAAAAAGAGGATGTGGTTTGGCTACAGTAAGCCCTTTACAAAGGTAAGAAAATTTGTCTGTATTGTAATATTCAATGATATGGTAATCAATTAAAGTAATTTTTACTGTTAACCTGCTTAGCCTAAGCAAGTCTCCCTTCCATGCTCTCCCTCTGAACACAGATTTATTTTGCTAAAGCTTGAAGGCACAAACAAAATAAAAGCTGATGCGATCTAGGTAATTCCAGTCCCCAAGCCCAAAGTGTTCATTAACAGAATGAAAAACATCATTTAATCTGGAATTATTTGGATAAGAGACTCAATTTTGTAATTTATTTCTCATGAGAAGACAAAACTTAAAAGATGTTTCAGGGCATACCTGTCCTTGAGTGGATTTATAAAGTAAAACTTTTCAATCAACTTAATGGAGAGGGGATAAAAAATTAGCAGGAACAACGCCACAATCTATTACTCAGGTGCTAGATATCATTGCGCATCCTTCCAGATTCTGGCTGAAAAGAAATAATGGTTTCTGTAATCCTTAGCAATGACTTTGGGTGGGGGAGGGAGATTTCAAATAAATGTCTATTTGCTTTAGGTGAGCTTCACTGAATCGGCCTTATTTGATTTCAGATCCTCCTAAGGGAAGAGATTTCAGGATTTCCTGGTTGTAAAATGGAAAAGAACACTTTGCTGAACTTGTATGACATCATCTAAAGCATTAAAAGGGCAGATAATCATGGGTTCTCTGCCTGTTTACCAAAGCTTCTTTACCTCCTCAATCTACTTTATTTCCAAATGTCAGAGTGGTTTGAAACCTTTCAAAGATTTATAGCCTACAGCAGCAGAGGAAATATTAGGATAAATCCTTTAACTTTTGTGAAAGCTTTTAAATAATTAATCAGTGGGCTTTTGCAACTGTTATATATCATAGTACAGATACTCTAACATATACTGTATGAAGGCTAAACCACAAAGGGCATTAGGCCATCTCTCTTTCTAGAAAGTCAGTGAAACTACATTTTAGAGCATACACTTGAGTCACAAATAAAGAGAATATTGAATAAGTGAAGGAAAATATAGCTAATATAATACAATCTAATTTATCAGTTAAAATCAAAATACTATACAATGAATAAAACAATAAGCACAACCTTGGTTGTAAATATAATTTCTTTTCAAAGTCTACTTGGAAATTAACTTACATTATAGAAAGAAGGAAAAATGTAGCTGATAACAATATTCATAAAAAGCAACAGAAATGCGAGCAAATTATTTTCAAGCTTATATGATAAACATGTTTTCCAATATATTTAAAATACTAGAACCAAACAGCTAAAACAAATAATACTTTAAAGAACTCACCCTACATATGTAATAGAGAAAATATCTCTTGTAGTAATAAATTAATTTTGTCTTTGTTAGGCAAACCCCTCCACCATAACTTCATGAAGAAGTGTGAAGTGGTGTGAAAATGATCTTACCTCGTATTCAAAATCCTCTGCTCTGTCTGCATCCGCAGGCAAGCTGGAAAGATACTCATTGTCCTCATAAAATTCATGCTCCATCGGATGAAGAGAGTGGCAGCTATGGGGAATGTAGCAATCAAAAAGGTTGGTTTAAAGATTAAAACTAATTTTAAATTTTTACTTGAGTCTTCTTTGCTTTGGAGTAAGACCTGTAGTGATTCAGTCTAGAAGTGAACTAAAAACTCAGAGAGAGCAATTGTTTTCTTCCTCCCCTACAATAGGTCCATCAGTGTGATTTTCTCAGAGAATACCAAGAGTAAGGGCCTATGATACTATCTGGCCTGCCTTCATTCCACCAAACAGGACTTGCTCCATATATGGGTGCGTGGCCTTTGAGATTGCAGTCTACCCAAAGAGGTGGATTTTGTAATAAAGTACTACCAATTTCATAATACACAGCCCCAAACTTGTTTCTGAATCTGTTTTCAAAAGCACCTATTTTTCAGATTGTGAAACACACTCACATTACCCTCGTTCCTTAAGAGCCTCATAAGCCACATTTCCCCCTCTCTGACAGAGGGCCCGTGCACAAATATTAATCAGCATTCATGGTAATACCTCACTGGAAATTCCTAGAAGTCATAGGATTTCATAATCCTTTAAAAAAAAATTCATGGGGATGGAGAGAATATTAAAGGAAATGATGGGGACCCAGGGCATTGTATATGACTTTTATATATCTGATTTTGGGAAAAAAACATTTAAATAATTATAGAAGTGCTTTAAAATTACTATATGGCATGATATGGATCCTATATATTAGACCATACGAAGGCTAAGCACAGTTTAAGAGCAAAGGGCATGAATGAGGGCATCTCTATTTTTAAAAAGCCAGTGAACAAGCCCCAGTGCGATTAACCATGCTGGTGGCAGGTGAGACTTCTAAGTCCTGCCGGTGTAGACATTACTGAAAAACTGGACTTAGTGGTATAAACTAGTTTCCTTATCTCCAGCTGAAAGGTGAGAGAGATGTACCCTGGCGTCCTCACACAGGCAACATAAATATCCCACCAGCCCTTTCTCACTGTTACCCATGGCTGTCGCCCCCATTGAAGGTTAATCAAGGTGAACCTCAAATAGCAAACTCAGTATAAGCAGCATCTTGCTTACTAGTTCCAATAGGTAAACCCTCCTTCTTAAATTTGGACTGGCTCTGAAAACCCTTTTGGGCTGGTAAACTGTTAAGCTTGCTGCTTTGGGCATCTGCTGCATTTCCTTGGTCTTTCAGTTGGTAAGAAGGGAGCCCTACCACGAGGGACACCTTATTATTCAATAAGCATTTGTTGCCAGTCAGATGCTAGGCCCAACGCCAAGGGCTGAGAATCTGGTGGTGTACAAAATCCAGTTCTGGCCCTATGAACTGGGGAGAGCAGTAAGCGGGACTGCTCATATGAGGTGATACCTAAGAGGAGATATGGAGGCTGTGAGAGCAGATGCGAGGATGTCCTTCTGTAGCCCTAGGATGTTTTCTAGAAGACGCTGCCTCTAAGCTAAGATCTATGACTTATGAAGAGCGACATAGGATACTGGTTAACAGGGTAGCTGCTGGGGTCAGACCTCTTAGGCCTAGGAGCCTGGCACTATCACTTCCTTGCTATGTGACTTTGGCCAAATTACTTAACAACTACCCTCATCCATGATGACAATAATACAAAAGATCAAATAATACAAAATCAAAAGATCATTGTGAGGACTAAATTAATCAATGAATGGAAACTAATAGTACCTAACACGTGTCAAATTAGCTAATATAAGTGAGCTATTATTTGTTCATTGAGGTATTTATTGGAAGGCTATTCTGTATCAGGCTGTATTAATAAATATATATTTGTTTGCTTGCGTGTTCTTCATACCCTCTAGAACGCAAGCTCTAGAGGCACTTGGGCCTCACGCTAAAAATTCCTTTTTAATTGGCCTGAGGTGGGATTCAGCCATTGGACTGATACTGTCTTTCAAAATCCCCAGGTGATTCTAATGTACACCTGTGAGCCAGTGGTACTGAACCTAACAAAAGCCACTACAGGGCAGGGAAGTGGCATGATCATATCCCTGTTTTTACAATGTGCAGAATGGATTGTGGTAGGCAATGAAAATGCAGTCCAAGGAGACTATTGTTCTCATAAATCAAACTCTCCCTAATGTTTGAATATTTGCTTAAAAGCTCACAGAACAAAATGTATGGGGCAAAACATACTTTCTCATAAAACAAAACTGTACAAGTAAGCTTATTTGAATAAAATATCTCTAACTGCCTTGAGATTTGGTAAAAATTGGGAGGCACTATTCGTTTAATAGACCCTTATTCCACGGCGTTCTGTACTTACTGACAGCCAGGATCTTTTGTTTACATCTCAATATACTGGGTAACTGCTTTCTTTGGAGAATTGCATTTTAATTAAATTAATTTCCTAGCTTTTCCTTTAAAGAAGAGAAAAGCAAAAGAGTGAAAGAGAGGCGACTCACAGAGGAGATTATAGTGCCAACATGCCACTTCTGTGTCAGTCTTAATAAGGTTTTTGGCAGCTTTGGTGAGAGAAGCTATTTCCCTGACCAGTGCTCATGAGTGGCATGACGCTTTTGATGGCTGGAAATAGGAAGATGAGCTAATCAGAGCCAGAATTTTCCATTGCTCCTCAGCAAGCAGGATTCCCAAAGTGAAGCAACTGTGTGGGTCAGGGAAAGTAGCTAACAGCTGAGAACTAACTGGATACATCCACGGCAGAGATATTTTCCAAAGAGAACTGAGAGCCTGTCTCTGTAACTGTCAACTTGCTAGTGTGACTGATTCTCTCCAACACCTACTTGAAATGGCTAAATGACAACAAACAGGGCTGTAGGAAAAATGACAGAAAAGATACCTGTCTGAGAGCAGAAATGGACAGATGTCTGGCACTGGAGGAGTAGGTGGCCTAAGTTTGGCCAGGGCCATGATGTGTTCAAAGGTGATGTCTGTCTGAGTGCTGGCGTCCATGAGCTGCACTTCCGGGACCGATGCATAAGCTGGCTTACTGAGAGGTGTCCGTCTTAGCACCTGGACCACAATGGGCTCCTTGGCATTTCGGAAAGCTTCCACTGCCTCTTCATGGGTGGCCTTTGAGAGATCCTTCCCATTGACCTGTGAAGATAAGAGGACATTGCTCATCTCAGAGAAAAGAACAGAGAGGTTGACACTGTAGATTAACAAAAGGTGGGGAGGGTGAGTTTAAGCCAGCTCTGATACAAATTTTGTAATGCAATATTTAATCAGACACTGATGTTGATTGAACCCTTCACCAATATGCAGAGATGAAGATTAGGAAAACAACTGCTTCTTGTTTCGTTAGGAAGTACACTGTCAGGATCCTCAGTAAAGACTTAAATTTTTTTAATATAGTTTTTTTAACATTTATTTATTTTTGAGAGACAGAGAGAGACAGAGCATGAGCAGGGAAGGGGCAGAGAGAGATGGAGACACAGAATTTGAAGCAGACTCCAGGCTTTGAGCTGTCAGCACAGAGCCTCATGGGAGGCTCGAACTCGGGAATGGTGAGATCATGACCTGAGACAAAGTCAGACACTTAACTGAATGAGCCACTCAGGCGTCCCTAGACTTAACATCAGTCTCAGAAAATGTTCACCCAAATCTTCAGATAGGTAGAAATCTTAAGTATATCTTTTTTAAAAAAATGATCTATCAGTCTCTTGGTGGGATTTTCAATATTTAATCAAAGTCTTACTGGCCTGAAATCCAACTTTTTGGGTGTTGCCAAATTTCTTTCATATTCTTCATTTCTGAATCCAAGACCATATCATTGTCATGTGCATTTTATCTTAAATCCTCGATATTCAGTGCGGTCTGTAGACCGGCAGCTAAGCATCGCATAAGAGATTATTGGAAATGCAGCATCCCTGGCCCTATTCCAGACCCAGTGAATCAGAATTGGCATATTAACCAGATCTCAGCTGATTCAGATGCACTTGAAGGGAACACTGCACTAAAACGTCTCTGAGTATGCTATGTGCCTTCAGATCCTCACCTGTGTTTATGTATACCCATTTATGACTCTCCAGGGTAGCCCTGGACAGAACAGGGAAAGAGGGAACATTTGCCTTTGCCCTCCATCACTGTTTCTCAGCAGGGCCAACCACTGGCATTTGGGAGAGAAAAATCATTGTTTTTGCGAGACTCTCCCATGCCTAATCATCAAGAGCTATTGTCAGTCTCCAGCCTTTGTGGCACTCCAAACAGCCGCACACTTTTCTAAACCTCCTCTCGAGCGGCAGTACACATTGCTCTCAAATAGCTGTTAATTTATTTCCCTAAAATGGGTCCTGATAACAGAGTCCCTTAGTGGAAGTTGTGTTTTAATAAAGGACTACAGCATCAAGAAATAGTTCCACAATTCCCACCCTAAATGAATCAATAATGTTGGCTTTTGCAAATAGGAAGAGACACTTGGGGGCACAACACTGGGCTTAAAACCCCCTGAAATTTTACCATTTCTAGACAACTAAGCCACCAGCTTGGTGGGGGGCTCTGATAACTGCTATGCACCAGCAAATGTTTAGAGATCCCTGGGTGCCTTAAAAAGAAGCAAAGGGAGTCGCTGAGTTGCAGTCATAGAGCAATTGCTGACATCTAAACGAGCACATTCTCTCTCCCTGAGTAGATAAAGAATATGTGTGTGCTCAGAGCAAGTGTGGGGTGTTTGGGGGTAAATGATACAATGCCAGGTAGAAATTGTCATGACATGTAGAGACAGGTTTAATGACCTGGAGGAGCTAATTTACTCAATGGACCCTGAAAAAGTTAATGTGCCTTCAAAAATTGAGCAATTAAGTTTCCTCACCAGCAAAATACGTCCCAGTACAGTTCTTGGATCACTAGTAAGAAACTTGAGTAGAAGATGTGAATGGTTACCTACCAGTGTGTCCATACTCTGTATTCTGTAAATTGTCACTCTGATTTTTTTCTCCAAGGACTAAACTTAGACATGATTGCTGAATTTTTATTGGTATGACCTTGGGATGTTTGGATGATTTGGGGCGTATGGGAGTACATGAACAAGGGGCACGTATGGACATAGTCATTTATTCCTTGAACTGTTGGACAATGGCACTTTGGGCTAGGGCCACGTCTGTCTCTCCTGAGGATGTGTCATCAGCAGGTGAAAGTGAAGCCCAAGAATGAAGAAACACAACATAAAATCTAGTCTCTCAGGTTGGCCGGTATGTTTCATATTGTGGTCAGTATTTATAAATTCCAGGGTTACAGAAGATGAACAAGTGGTAGATAAGATTGTTCTCCCAGAATCTATGTGGTAGGGAGAACTGCCCTTTGTCTCCAGGCTTCCCACTTTATGGTGTCCCTTCAGTTTAGTAAATATCCATTGCTGCAAAGTCTTACAGCCTTCCTACTATGAAAACAATTCTCAGTCATAATCTATTATCGCCTACTTAAAACCTACCAGAATATATCAATATGTTAAAGCTTTCATTTAAAGTGACCTCCAACAGTGGTAGAATGAAAGAAGACAGTGCCCTTTTTGAAGGACTTCAAACAATATCTGAGGATAAAGGGAAAAATGATTTGTGGCCAGGGTGTCTTCCAGTCAGACATTAAATCCTTCTAACACATAAACTGTATGTCATTAAGTAGTGGACAGACTAATGCCATTATTCTATTTCTTCCTCGAGGTGTCTCAGCACCTAGCCTATAATCTAGTCCTGGTATTCCTTTGTTTCATTGATTTTCTAAGCAAGAATAATTTTAAAAAGTGGGCTCCTTACTGATTATTGATTATTTTTTCAAAATCCAGAAAAGTATAACAATTTCAGCAGAAACAAAAATTGCAAAAGAGTATTTTAGGCCATGAAATAATTATTTCTTATTATAATGTGCAGTATATGCAGACAATATTAGTGTTCTTACAGCAAAATCAATAACTATTGATTTTAAGACCTGCACATTCATTCATTTACAATTATAGCATTTATATGCAAATTTCTTTCTTTTTTTTTTTTTTTTTGCTTTAAGGACAATCAAATACAATCTTAAAAAAGGACAGTCAATATAATATCAAATATCTTACTTCCCCATTGGGAATGCTCTTTTCTTCCAGTTATCATGCAGCTGACCTCTATTTTCATAAGCTATTTAATATCCCTCAAAGTAAAGAAGTCTATGACCTTTAAAGGCTCTGTCTCACATGATCTCTTAGAAAATGTAAGCACTGATGATACAAAACACTTTTTTTTTTCACTTCACTTGAAGTTCATCAACATACTGTTAGCCCACCCAAAGGTCACCATTTTATAAATTATGCCTTTCACAACAAGAGAAAAGAATAGTTTAATTGGGATTTTCTGGCAGTTGCTTTGCTCAGTTATCATCAGTTACACCCGGGAAGAAGAACATGGAAGGATATCTGAGCTTTTAATCCTATACAAAAAATTTTGTAGTAAATTACCAAATAAATCAGTAGCCACACTTTATTTTTCCCAGTGGAAAAATAGGATCTAGGTGGCTAGATCCTAAACCAACAACAAGGTATCTGATATTTCATGGTGTCACATCCTTCTCATTCTATTGTTTCCATTATTTTCTCTACCTCCCTCTTTCCCTTGCTTCCTACCACCCCCCCCCCCTTCTTTCTTTCTTGTCTCAATTTTGCTTTGGTATGAACAACATATAATTTTTATTTATTTTGTGAAAATGGGACAGGAGATGGAGAAGCCCTCTGTTAACAGTGTCTCATTTAATATAAGTAGCCAACAAGTTCTAGGTGCCAAATAAATGGAGGGAAGCAAAAGTCCCAGAAGTCTAAGAGAGAAGTTGATTTTCAGGAGATAAAACTAGAGAAAAAAGGTTGGGAGCAAAACTGATGAGCAGAGAAGAAAGGGAATTTGAAAATTAGGAGAGAAAAACTCACCTATTATGGGGTTTGAGTTTGAAATTTACACGCAGGAGATTTCAAAAAAAACTGGTGATTTGACTGAAACATGGCATAGAGAAAGAGACTTTTTTGTGAAGTGGTTGTTGAATGGCATGGCTGACAGGTTAGAGAGTCATACTAAATGTGAGAAGTCTATGATATAATTTCTCCTATTACTATCACATCTGGCCTTTTGATAGCTGTGACCAAAACAGATTTGGTTCTACCACTGCTGAGCAACGAGAGTATAGCAATTGGAGTATAACTGAAAAGACTCTTGTTATTGCTGTTTGACAAGAGGCTAGAGGTCCCAGAGTGAGACAACTGGACTCTCAAACCGTGATTAAGCCAACCTGACTTGAGATAGAGGAAAAACCAGCACACTGTGCATCTAGAGAGGTTATCAGAATAGGCCATAGCAAAGGAAAGGAGAAGATGCCAATTGCAGAAGTTCTACAATAGAGACATGTGGCTGTCCTTGTAAATTTGGGACTGGAAGCAAGTGGAAGGAGTAGACTTTTTTTTTAAATATTTTTTTAAATGTTATTTATTTTTGAGAGAGAGAGAGAGAGAGAGAGCAAGCATGTGTGAGGGAGGGGCAGAGAGAGAGAGAGGGAGACACAGAATATGAAGAAGGCTCCAGGCTCTGAGCTGTCAGCACATAGCTGGACACAGGGCTCGAACCCACGAACCGTGAGATCATGACCTGAGCCGAAGTCCAACGCTTAACCACCGAGGTACCCCAGGAGTAGTTTTAATCATGTCAAAGTTGGAGCAGTTGTAAGACATTCATATGAAACAACAAATAAACAGACACTCAGTGATTAAAAGAAAAACTGATCGTGGGAAACGATCATCTGGGAAGGGTCTTCTTTTACCCCTGCACTTAAAAGTTGAAAAATATACAGATAGTTAAAATTTGGTATTGTTTCTAGAAAGTTATTTCCCATTATATTGATAGGGATAAGTGGATAGGGGAACAGCAGTCACTTTTCAGCAACCAATGCAAAAGAAGTGTGAATACATTTGTTGCGGCAGATGGGCTAATTAATCCATAAGCAACTTGTGAATGTTAAGTAAAGAATATAGCTTTTCATATGTAAACCATATCACGGCAATGTTTGATGAGGCTTCTGTTTAACGAACAATCTACCCTTTTGGATAAACTGCAAAATCTGGGCCACTTGTCAGCAACCTCCCCAGAGTGACTAGTGGCCTCAGCTTGGATATGAGCTGTGCTACTTTGATTATTCCTCCAAATCCAGCCACATGCAAAATTTCCTTGAGTATCAGAAAACAAACAGGCTTTTCTTTTTTCCCTTTTGAAGTGCAAACAAGTGCGTGAATAACTAAGTCACCCTGGTGAGTTGCCATTTCCAGAGTCAGCTGTTTGGGAATGATGAGGGTTTCCAAACCTCTGCTTCCTCTTATGAAAAATAAGGCCTTTTATAACTCTGTGCCTTTCATAGGAGGATGCATATAAGAATACTCAATAGAGGTATAGAATACTGTAGATTATGTGCAGTTGACATAGACCAATCTTCAACTTGAATATTGTTGGTTTCTATGTTTACAAAATTTTTATTCACTTATTCATTCACTCACTCATTTTGAGCATTACTGTGGTATAGATGACAAGGAAAATTGTAAGACATTTAATGTCTACGCTGTGATGATTTGGTATACGTATATATCATTAAAGGATTCCAACCATCTAGTTACTTAACACATCCATCATTTCACATATCGATTAAGTAATTTTCTGGGTGAGAACATTGAAGTTCTACTGTCTTAGCAAATTTCAATTATATAATACAGTGTTATCAACTACTGTGGTTTACATATAGATCCTTAGAGCCAAGCAGTATAATTCTAGCTGCGCATACCAGTCTATAAGATCTCTCCTTTCATAAATAAATATGAAATTAATTTTGATCAAAGTGCCTGTGTGAATGCTGATCAACTTCTGTGACAGGGAAGTGTTGTAAAAACACGGTCCGGTAACATTTCACAAAAGAAGGAAATAATATTTAAATTGCTGCTAAAATGTTTGGTACGGAAGAAATTTAAAATAATCCAAACCCTACTGTCATTAAAACACTTGTCATATATAACCTTTAAATCCATTTTAAGGAATTGAAGCATATAATTTTTTTTTCTAAACTTTGGTATGTTTGCTTCTATGTGGACATCTGTCATATCAATTAAGCACAGCACAGGAGAAAAAATACTTATAGTAAAAAGAACACACAGAATAAGAATTGTGCAAAACTATATGAAGAAAACCTAGTGAAAGGTTGACTAAAATTAATTTTGCCCTGCTTTAATGTTATCAATGAACAAAATAATCACTGGTGGGTTTGGGATAATTATGTAATTTTAGAAGGTAAGAATACAAGAAATGTTAAACTGCATGAAGCCAAAAGTCTATGTAGAACAGTGCTCTGCTTTGAAAGCACTATTACTGGATATTTGGAAGAGAATATGTAATGATCACATTGATATAATAAGCAGACTTATTCAAAAGTGATCCTGGGGTTCCTTCTGGCTAGTTTGGACTATGAGACTGGTGGCTTCATTTTCCTGGTGTGTGCGAAGCTCAGCTTCCCTTGAGCTCCAAAGTCCCCCAGAGCAAGGCAACTAACTGGCTTTCCCAGCCAAATGGAAGTAACTAACCTCTAACCGAGACATTCTGAAACTCCTGGAGTCTGTTTCCTTACTGATAATGTTTCCAGAAGAAGAGAGAGCAACAGCGGGTGGGGATTCTGCACTGGAATACAGAAACAATGCGTGCCCAACAGTATGTGGCCCCCACGTGACTCCCGTCCTGCTGACTCCTGACCTGTATGTTTTACCTGTAAAGTCTGTTGCCTAGCCTACATAATTGGTGATGTTGTGGGATTTGTTCTTAGTAAGCTTTCTGTGACATGACATACATTTACAACCTAAAAAAATGAATATGTTAAAAATGCTTATACATAAAGTAGTAATGAATTGCAGACCCCTTGTAACCCAAGGAGATATTTAGTAAGCCTACTGTTACATTTAACTAATTGATTGTGACACTGAGGGCACCATTGTAGGACAGTATGCTACTTCTGGATCCCTTTCACAGCACACTTTGTTGGTGAGGTGTTCCCAAATGCAACCAAGAGTCATCTCCAACCTTTCTTATCAAGATATTATAGATCGATTCTTTGTGAGTTTGTCAGAACTATTCTTGAACAAATTGATAGTTTTAGTTATAGGAACTCTTGGGGATGCATCTTTCCTAATCGCTTTTCCCTTATCTTTTGTTTGATTTTTTGTATCCCTTCCTCTGTATTTTCTTTTTATTATTATTTTTTTAAAGTTTATTCATTTTTGAGACAGAGAGAGACAGAGTGGGAGCGGGATGGGGGGTGGGGGTGGGCAGAGGGCAGAGAGAGAGGGAGAAACAGAATTTGAAGCAGGCTCCAGGCTCTGAGCTGTCAGCACAGAGCCCAATACTAGGCTCAAACTCACGAACCATGAGCTCATGACTTGAGCCAAAGTCAGACACTTAACCAACTGTGCCACTCAGGCACCCCTATATTTTCTGTTTCCTCCCTGACTCCCACTGCCACATTCTTCTTTTCTAAGCTTTCTTATTTGGAAGTATTTATTTATATAAATTATTCCTGTTATTGAAGAACAGGCCATTGTATGTTTTGATTCTTACTAAGGGAAATAAATTAAAATATATACATCATAGCTTTATTTATGAATCAATTTATTTTCCCTCATGATACTGAAAGAAATGTAGGTATCTGCTTTTTGACACATGAGCTAGTGTTTCTTAGTTTGTCCATCAGTTTTACAGTCTAGTCTACCCAGCTCAGTGCTCTGGGACACTGATCACTGCATATTGTGTCACTAGGCTCCTTGCGTTATGTGTTGTTGGTTCAGTTAATGGTAAGAGAGTGAGTGCTGTATGTGTTTATCCAGCTCCCTCTCCATGTGGCTTTTCCAGATCTTGCTAGGTTCTGTTCACATCCCTCATTCAACGTCCCTCTTCAGGTGTATGGGCAGTAAGGACTTCCTTATATCCTGAGTTTCTATATTCTTTTTCTCAACTCTGCTCACGCCCCCTGTAGGTTGCTCCATAATTAAATTCACTTCAGTTAAATCCTTTCTGACCTCTGTTTCCTTCTGGGGCCCTACCTGATAGAAGACATAAACTTCTCTGATTCAAACAATAACAAAAACATATGGTAAAAGTTGAAAGTTACCATCTTCACAACTTAAGTTCACTAGCAAAATTAGTTGCATCAAAAATACAATTTCTAGTTTCTGAGATTTGGCAAAAGTTGCATTTTTAAGGGAGAAAGAAAGTACAACTTTTACTCAGATCACATCGCAAATTTAAAGTGTTCACATATTTGGTATGCACAGTTTTTTCATAGAATACCCCTCAGTGTGTCTTTGTCTAATGGTGTTTCCTTGATTAGGTAGAGGTTTTGTATTTCTGGCAAGAATGCCTAGAAGAGGCATTGTGTCTTTATCAGTCTATCCTATCAGGAGGCAAGTCATATGGATTTGTCTGTTGCTGGTGATGTTAAGCATGAAAACTTCATGAAAGAGAGAGGGTGAGAGGTGGGGTAAGGGAGAGGATGAATCTAAAGCAAATGCAATGTACTGTTAAAATCTAGGGAATCTAGATGAATGGTATTTGAGAATTCCTTGTACTACTCTTACAGCTTTTTGGTAAGCCTGAAATTATATTGAAATAAAAGATTTCAAAGTCCTATTGTATTTGTTATTCGCTAAAACCAGATTCATGTTGTAATCACTTAGAGGTAATACTAATTGTAAGGAACTGCTGGACACAGAGCTGCTTCAGAGTTTGCTTCTGTATTTGCAAATCTTTAAAGAAACAAATTCCTACTCTGCACTGAATGTCTTTTTTTCTTGCAGACGTGTGTGTGCACATACATGCACACCCACCCACACACCACACACACATCCCTACAGCAAAAAACAGATTGGTATCACCAACTTTATCATGTCATAACAATTCATCTGCTGAATATCACCTGAAATCCTGTTCTCCTCCAAGCTGAGCTATTTAAAAAGATAGATGGCTGCCTTCTGGCTAATTGTGGGAGCTCTTTCATTACTATAAAAAGACTTTTTATATCTCAAGTGACTCTATAAGCAGTGAATAATGACTCGAAGTCTTTGGAGAAGAGTCCACTGATAAAATGGTAGGATAACAACTACTTACCGACCTTTTACTTCCTAAGATAATACTAAGCTGATGTAGCTGATTATTAATAAACCTATCCATTGAGTTTTGACATATCAGATCCAAGTATGTTAAACTTAATGAGAAATTCTCATGCAGACATAAAATTTTCTGCAATGGGCCTAAGGGTGTAAAGACATAAGGCATATATAGGGCAAATGCTTTTAAAATGAACTCACATTATTTCATTGGGAAAAATCTTCACCGTAATTAAATGACCCAGAGTTTCTTTTTAAAAATTACTATAAACAGCATCAATAACTGAGGATTTAGAGCAATTTGTCTTTCATATCCACTGAAAAAGAGGAAATGTGATCTTAGCCCCTGGACAAGATCTCTTGGTCTCATTTTTTGTTCTTAGAGCATATATGGATATCAAGAACGTAACCTTGGGTCTCAGCCACCAGCCACAGTAGCACAGTGCCAAAGAAGTGCCAAAACTAACTACCTGTTAAATGAAAGGAATAAAAGCACCACACATGGCTACTAATAAGGAACTAGGAGATAGTGAATTATTAGTAACGTGGTATCTGTCATAAGAACATCAAAGATGCCAATAACATCTTCACCAGAATTCTGCTGTACCCTATCTCTGAAAGCGAACCCTATTTAAATGCTTACGTGCAAAAAAAAAAAAAAAAATTCGATGACAAGAAACTGACAGTTCTATTCAGTGCTATACTTTAAAGGCCCAAAGCCATGCTTGGTACATACTTGATACTCAATAAACATGTGCTAAATTTTCATATATTCCTCTAGCAAAATCCACGTTAAAACAAAGGTGACTGGATTTGTCATTAATGTTGTCTGTGTTTACATGCAAACTGCTTTCCTTTCACTGCCCATCTCCCTTATGTAGCCCAGTTAGCCAGATTATTCCATTTACTGAAATATATTGTAAATTATTTGAATGGCACACAAGGGCAAGCCCCACCCAGAAGCTCTTCTCAGGAGCCCCACCCATCCGTCAAAGTTGTAGATGCAGGAAGCATTTGGAACTGGGATCTAAAGAGTTTTCAGTATTAGCTGTGTCACACTGAGTACGTTGTTTAAACTCACTGAGCCTCAGTTCCTTCATCTGCAGCAGGAGATGCTAATACCCCTCACAGAGTTGTGGACAGTATCAAATAAATAATAGAGCTAAGGCAGCTAACAGAGTGCTGTGCTGCTGAGTGATGCTTCCTTCCTTCTGTCCTTCCTTCCTGAGTAACTCTTGAGTGACAGAGACTAGGAAGTTCTCTGGGGATACAAGCCAATACCTATACTTATAGTCCTGGAAATGACAACAACCATAATATCAGTTAGCACTGAGTCAGCATTCACAACGTGCCAGGAGCTGAGCGAAGCACCTGGCTTATATGTTCTTTATCATACCCAGAAACAATCATGTACGGTAAGTATTTTATCCCCATTTGAAAGCTGTGGAAGCTGAGGTCAGAAGGTATGAGAGGATGAGCAAGCAAGGCACCTGCCCTTCAAAACCTGTAGGGAAAAACAACATGTACATCTATTATTATAAGCAGACTTGTCAAGAGCTGAAGGTATGGGCTGCGTTCTGTGGGAGCACAAAGAGCTAACCATGCCCAGGAGTATAGGGATTTGACATTTGAGTCGGGTCTCAAAAGATGAAGAGTTTCATAAGTTGCAAAGATGGGAGAAAAGAAAGGAAGCTTAGCGTAAAGGCATGAAAAAGCCAGTCTTCTGGAAACCAAAGACAGATCTGGTGTGACTGAGTACGGGGGATTTGGGTAAATGATTGGCGAAGAGGTGGAAAAGAAGGGTCTAACACAGATCCCTATGTCCTCAATAGGCCACAGTAAAGTATTTTTAAAATATATTTTCTTAACTTTTTAAAAGTTTCATTATTTATTTTGCGAGAGAGAGAGAGAGAGAGAGAGCGCACAACTGAGAGAGGAATAGAGAGAGAGAGGAAGATAAAGGAATCCCAAGCACTGTCAGTGCAGAGCCTGATACAGGGCTCAAACTCACAAACTGAGATCATGACCTGAGCTGAAGTCAAGAGTTGGACGCTTAACCGACTGAGCTCCCAGGCACCTCCAGAATACTTGTTTTAAGCAACACCTTTCATCAGAAAAGTAGTACAATCTCATTTAGGTTTTGGGAAGATAACTCTAAAGGCTGCGATGAGAAGTAACTGAATGGAAGTAGGGCAACTACTTAGGAAGGTACTAGGAAAAATGATCTGTGCCTGAATCAAGACAGAGACAACATGGATGGTCCAACCAGAAGAAGATGGATAGGGTTGTAAAGCAATATTCTGATCCTTTCATTCATATCTATTCTAATGAGCCCTATCAGATTAGCAGATCATCTACAATAGCCTAGCCTAAGTTTCTACTCCAATTAATTAAATCCACATTGTAAGGAAATGAAAGCTGTAGAAGATGAATTTTAAGTAGAAAGGCATAAGGCATTCTAGGTGGCTATTGCCCATTCTCTATAAACCTATATTTTTTCTATATTTTCTATGATTATCTTAGGGATCAAAACCTACCTCTACCAATGTTTGGAAAGTCTTTCTGGTTAGTACCCACCTAGCCAAGGAGGTTAACTGTCTTACCATAAACACACATACACATACACACATGCACACAACTTCTCTCTCTCTCTTTCTCTCTTTCCCTGTCTGTCTGTCTCATTCCCACATACACATACACAAAGTCATACACAAACACATTTATATTCTCTAGGGTCTTTTACCTGAATCATTTATAGCTTTGTAAGGAATATAAATTTAGAAAGATATTTTATCCAAGTGAATACATAGAAATTTTAGAACATAGAGATTAAGACAAGAAAGTAGAACTTGCAAAATATATAACTGTTTCTTTCAATATCAGAAACTCTAGCTTAATGCCGGGAAGATGAAAGCTATTTTATGCCAGTTTGAGAGCACAGGACAAAATCTGAACAAAGCCAGCAACCTAGGAGAAGCAGGAGGTTTAAATCATTCTCAACAATCAATTCTGCCATTTGAATTCATTCTGACACTTGTTGAGCTCAGTCAATGACATGAAACTACAGAAAAAAGGCCAAGTCCCCAGGGAAATTTGCAAGCTTCTACATCCACAAATAAAACCACCTGAACTTGTGCCCATAACCTTCCTAACACCATGCTTCCAGCTTCCCAAATTCATAGATTTTGAAAAGAAGTATTTTGTTCCATGTTAACAACAAAAAAAGACTGCTGCATAAGGCAAAAGATAAAGTACATGCATTTAAAACAGAAACTGATACTATTTCATATCAAAGAAATGGAATTTGCACCAGTAATATTATTGACATGGTTGTTTCAAGTGCACCTTGTAATGAATAATAAAGACAATAACAGCAATAAAAAATTGTTGAGTGCTTCCTATTTACCACATACTTTCCTCAGTACTATCTGCTATTAAGGGTAGAGAAGTATTATCCCACTCATCCTACAGATAAAGAAGCTAAACCTTAACAGGTTATGCAACTTGTTCAAGATCATGCTAGCTACTAAGTTAAAAAGAAACACCAAGATTTTTCTACAAATTCCTATTAATTATTTTTAAACATCACTAGGAGCTTTAGCATAGAAGCTCTTAAAATTGGACAAGAGGATTGGTGGGAAGTTTATTCTTCAATTTTCTTTCAGCAAACAGTTCATAACATTCAAATTAAGTAGTGAATGAACTGCAGGCATTCATGAGTATGGATAATTGTCTTAACTTATGTCTGCTGGACAAGAAAATTCCAGATGAGGAATGAAAATACATCTCAGCAAAATGAATAGGCTAGAAAAGATGCTATCCAACGACCTCCTCAGCTCTAAAAAATCTGTAAACAGCATGCATAAGAATGAATAAGTACTACTCCTTGGATAACTTCTGTCATTACTTTAGTAAAGAGAATCCCCCATCTGCTTTTTTTTTTTTCTGTATGTGAATCAGGTAAAGCTCAAAGAGGTAACTCAAGAGCCCGTGAATCTATCACTGAACCTTTACCTTAAGATCTACACTTCAAGGCCCAGCTTTGCCCATGTGTAACACAATATTGTTAATGCCTCACAACAGTTCAGCAACCCACTGAGACGAGATGGATGAGGCCTCCAGGGAAAAAGACCACCTGGGTTCTCCCATGTTTTTACCTTAGTGGACACAATCTCAAGTGATTTGAACTAAGAACTCCTGCAAAATAACATCTGGGATGTACGAAGAGCAGTAACCAACTCCAGGCTTTTGGGCTATCTGAGTGCATGTGTGAAAAATTGACAACAGTATTAGGGGACACCTTTTGAAAGCTGTTCCACATGGCTCTATGCCTCCTTCTAGAAGAAAATAAGATGGAGTAATAGAGTGGATGTAAGTCTGCAGATAGAGTCATCATATTTTTAAATTTAAATTGCCTCAAACACTTTCCTCCATTAATACCGTTGACTTTATTTCACTTTGTTTAGGAGAGTGGGGGAGGGGAGAGTTTTTATAAATTTAATTCCTTCAAACAATTAACATCTGTAGGCCTTTGAAATAATTTTCAGCAGATAAAACAATTCTGCAAAATCCCAGTAAAAGCTCTCCATTGTTCCATGTCTGCACAAATTACCTTGCATCTCTGAAGATTTTATGTACATTTAATCACTAAAGATTAATTACATGGCATACGGAAATCAGTGAAACACTGAAGAGATAACTTCAGTTTAAGTGCACATGCGGCTAACTTGTGGCTTTTTAAAACAATTTTAATTAAAAGTACTAGAAGAATCATCCGGCTGAAAATATTAGGAGCTCTGGGATGGATGAGCTTAGCATAGCTAATTAATTGTATATTTAATCAAAGCAGCCTTTGGCTGTAATTAATAATCTATTTTCCTCTGGTAATAAATATTGTAGTTCTGTAAAACAGAATTTATAATTTCCAGAATGCCATATGCACAGAAGAGTAGGACAGAAAGCGAGCATTTCCACACTAGCTTTCAAGCTGAGGTTGATTTTGTTTATTTAGAGAGGATGTTGTCTATATCTCTTTCATTTGTTTTAAATGTCATCTCACAGTGGCAGCTTACAAATAGCTATCCAGAGTGACTTGGACATTTCAAAGGGGTAAAGAATAATTCAAGAAGAATGACTAGTAGAATGCTAAATGAAATTTGATTTTTCTTACACCACAAAGATCTCATGCTTCAGAGGATGCGAGGTAGCTCTATCTTAATATGAATGCTAGGATTGTAAATCTAGGCTTTAAACAGTCCCTTCCTGTATTTCCTTTTAAATGGCAGACTCAGATTTCCACCACTTGCAACCAGAACCAAGTTGAAACACCCTCTTCCTTATGATAGTGCTTTAGGAGTACCAACACACACACACACACACACACACACACACACACACACACACACCCCTCTCTGCTCTTCAAGACTTCAAGATTCCATAGTTTATTTTTGTTCTTATGACCCTTTCATTAATTTTTGAGAGAAACTCTGTAATAAGAGGTAGTCATCTGCTCTTCATATGATCTAAGATTTCTTTCTTTTTATAATAAAGATTTAGATTCCAAGAGTTTTGCATATAAAGGAGATATCACAATAAGTGGACAGATAACACACTAAATTAACTTAGATAGGCTTTGCCTATCTTTTAAAGATGTTTGAATATATGAAAATTAACTCTCAGTTTGCCACTGCTGTTTTATAGTTTGAAGATTTTTAGAGTAGCATGGAGGAGTTACAGGTTGCTGAATATATCTCCTTAACACAAAAACCATTTTTTAAGATCATGGAGAACACACATTTTTGTATGCATCTGAAACAATCGCTTGAATCACTAATCAATTCATAGCATACGCTTTACTTTTCTGGGGGTTATGTGGTCTTCATATGAATATGTATGAAAGAAACATATGAATTAGGTTATTAAAATTATATCAAGTGAAAGTATTTTTACTCAGACACTACTGGGCATTAATAAAGTTCTGGGAGCTAGATAAAGAGAATAACACACAGATAAAAATTTGTCACCATTGATATTATATGCTCAAAAGTAGTTCTTATTAAATATATAATGATATTTCCAGGGTGTAATCAGTTTGTAATATAACATGCAACTTCCAGTAAGAACAAAAGTGTTAAAGACAATTAAAAAAATGACAAGATAGTTTTTTTCTGCTTAGAATTGGGACTCGTTAGTAACTCCTGACACAGGCTCTCTCTATGTCCTACTAAAATGACCTATGAAGGCACAGGCAAGAAAAATGTACCCAGACAATGAAAAGGAACATCTCCACAGCTCCTTTGGTTGCCCCAATTTTCACAGAATTTGTCACTTACTGCTTGACTCAAACTAACAGTTTAGACAACTCTCTCTGAGGATTCATATGGTACAGGGACAACATGGGCATGCAGAGGGTGGTGCGTGTCTGATTTAACAGCCACGCACTGGTTTCTCAGAAGAGTAAAGTGGCAGATGTGCTAGTCCCTCTGTAGGAAAATCTCAAAAACCCTGGCTGTGCCCATGCTTGCCCTGAAACATTCCGTGCCACTCAACTGTACAGAAGTCGACTCTGCTCTGTCCTGTGGGGACCCTTAGAGGGCTCTTCTAATAACTCAGACCTCAGGGTATGACTGTTAGACCTGAGAAGATGGATTCTAAGAGGTGTGATCCCACCAATAGCTAGATGGTAGGAATTTCTTGAAATGTGCGGGGGAGATTTGCACAGCAGGGTTAAGTAGAGAATCTTAGACATGGGGCATTGTTGGAGGAGAGCCTCATGACTCAAGGTGAGCTTGTGAGATGATGTGGCTGTGGGGCAAGAATATGTGGTCTACACCTGCGGAAATGGAGAAAGTACTATTTCGAGAGTCTAGGTTGAGTAAACAGCAGATGAAAAGATAGTGATTGACATACCATTATAATACACAAAGGCAGAGTAAAGCATAATGGGAAAAGTAGGAAGGTTTAGCCCTGGGCTTGATTCTAAGCTCTGCCCCTTAGCAGCTGTGTGACTTCAGACTAACCACTTGCCTTTTCTGAACTTTGATTTCTTCATCTATACATTGGTGACAATGATGCTCTACAACAATTCTAAAAGTTGTTATGACAAAGTGATAGGACAATACACAAAAAATAATCAACACTGAGATAGACGAGGAATTCAACAAAAATATGGAAATCATATATAATACCTACATGGCATTCGAAAGGGTTCTCTATCCAATGTTTATCAGTGACTGATAATTATGGCATATTTAAACATGTTGAGATAGCATGCTTTCAAGATTTGGGGATGAAACAAATTTGAAAAAGTAAAATCTATACACAATAAGCGCACTGAATTAGTAGTCAGAGAACTTAAACCCCCATTCTACACTATTTGTTACTAATGTAGACTTGGAAAGTCACTTAAGCTCTGGAAACAGACTTTAGTTGATAATAAGTTTCAAACACATGTCAAGCCATTTCAGATGAGGGGAGTTAGTGCTTGATATTCATGATCTATTTAGCAGTTTATAAATCAGTTGCCTCACCAACATTTATCTCACTGCTCACAGGAGATTAAAATATTACTCGCATCTTAAATAATAGGTAAATATTTTTTAATAGATTTTTGCAAAGGTCAAACAACAAGTGTTAAACCTGGGATTAAAAGCCTTGACCGGAGGGGCGCCTGAGTGGCTCGGTTAAGTGTCTGCCTTTGGCTCAGTTCATGATCTTTCAGTTTATGAGTTCAAGCCTTGCATCAGACTGTCTGCTGTCAGCACAGAGGCCACTTCAGATCTTCTGCTCCCCTTTCTCTCTGCCCCTCCTCTGTTTGCTCTCTCAAAAACAACAACAACAAAAGCCTTGACTATTTCTCAGCACTCTTGCTATGCCACCATGAGACATCACTCCTTTGTTTTCAACTTGTTGTCTGGAATTAATCAATCACTATATAGGACATAGAAAATGGTTCTTAATTTAAATCCAAATATTATGTTCTCGGGAAAGCTACTTATCAAGGAAGGCAATGATAACAGGACAATCTAGAATTGATTCTCAAGTTCTGATAAATATTGTTAACTAGAAATCAGAGTCAGCTATTGGCTGAACTTGGCCTTTGTGAAATATTCAATTTAGTAATTTTTAAAAAGCTGAGATAATGGGTAATTGCTGTCACTATGAAACATTCACTAATGTCCTAGATTTATCAAATGACAGCTTCACAAAGTAAGACTTCTTTGTTGAAGAGGAAGAACTTCAGTAAAGTATCCAAAAGAAGTCTCTGTCTTTCACAGTAAAATAAAATGATACATTTAGACAATGATCAGTTGACTTCCTCTCACTGTTTGAGTTAGACACTGTGTGCAAAGTGGTGAGATTCCAGACATGGAGGTAAGTTCTATTCACATCTGCTGATCCATTACCCCTGTGATTACTCTAGTACAAGTGCTCAGAGAGGAGCAGCTGCCAGAAATGATCTCCCATTTGACTGTACTGCCGAAGAGCACAGCATCCTTTAGGCTGGGCTTTCTCAACAGTGGCACTACCAGCATTTGGGCGGGGCATGTCTTGGTTGTGGTGGACTGTCTTGAGTGTTGGCGATGCTAACAGCTTCCCTAGATTCTACCCCCTAGATGCTAGGAACACCCCCCCTCACACCACCACCACCAGTGACAATGTCACAGTGTCTTCAGACATTGCCAAATGTAAAAAGGGTGAAGTTATGCTCAGTTTAGAATGTTTGTTTTAGTCTTAATTTTAGTGGCATTTTTTCTTCATTAAGGTTGAAGAATGCTGGGTGTAACATGGACCTGGGTTTACTATAATAGAGCCGAAATGCTGCATAACAGAGAAGTTGAAGGACAGAGATTAACCTGTTTCATGGAATATTTTTTTACTTTGTAATTATATATACAGGCATATTTTAAGAGAAAAAAATGGACCTGGAATAGATCTGAATAAAATAGCAAGCAATATTCTTTAACAGGGCTCTAATTACGTTTTTTTTTTTTTTTTTTTCTGCCAGTCAAGAAGGTTAAGTGTGATTGTTGGGGCTCTTCACTATGGCATCATCCTGATGTGGAGACCCAGAAAGCTGTCACTTGCCCAACAGCTACTCTATGTTGGATTTTTTTAGCTGTCATTAAAGAGGTAAAATAACACATTGTTGGTAATGGCTGAATGGCAAGGATGGAGAAGACAAAGATCCTCGGAATCCTGGAGGATCCTAGAGACCTGTTGCTTGGTTATTCTAATAAACATTGTGTTTGACTAATTTTTCTGTACAGATCTTATTTTGTATTTCTTATTCAAGTTATAATTTCCTCTAAATTTACTTAAAATTTCATACTCCCCTCAAGTAGTGAGGCCTATATATGGCTGTAATAGGCACCTAATAAAGAACAGCCAAAACACTGTTGATACAAGTTTAAAAACTATTTGAAATTCCATATTATTTTTCTCAAAATGCTCTGCTCCATGTAGATTATTTGAACACTTCACTGCATTGCTGACTTGGGGCAGGAATGAGAATGCTAGATAAAGGAATGGAGAAGGGATGACAGAATATACTTCTGCAGGATTAAGAGGCTGTGAAACGTCACCAGACTAACAATAATATCTTGTAACATTTGTTCTGGAAATAGTACTTAACCACTTGGAGCTTTTGACATGACTGCATACAGTTATTTTGGATGCTGATAAAAAGAAACCAGGAAACTCATCTCTTATTCATTCATTCATTCACTCACTCACTCATATATAATGCATTTCTTTATTTAAGAAAGATACACACATATATATTTTCTAAAAGGCTAAGTCAATTACTATGTTCATCCAACAAGGAACTACTTTCTCAACTTTAGAAACCCTATTTGAGAAAAGGCTCACCTCTTAGCTAGCAGACATTCCCCGTCCTACTTCATTAGGGTGGCTGAATATGATACAGAAAAGGGTGATAAAATGTTACAAAACCTGTGCTTTGTCTACACCAGTTGTTTCCATCACCATTTTATTTGCTCAACACCAGGACTTCAGATATTTCCACTGGATGTCAAGAGACAAACCTTTGAATTACATTATATTATTGGTGTATAACCAAATATGTAAATAGGTATTTTGTATAATTAGCATATTTTTGGAAACCAGCACATTTTAGAGTTCACAACATTAAATATTTTATTTTTTAATATTTTTTAAAAGTTTATTTATTTTGAGAGAGAGAGCAGGGGCATATGAACATGGGAGGGTCAGAGAGAGAGAGAGAGAGAGAGACAGAGAGAGAGAGACAGAGACAGAGACAGGATCCCAGGCGGGCTCCTTGCTGTCAGTGCAGAGTTTGATATGGGGCCTGATTCTATAAACTGTGAGATCAAGACCTGAGCCAAAATCAAAAGAGTCAGAGGCTTAACCAACTGAGCCACCCAGGTGCCCCACATAGAATTGAGGTTTCCTGCTTATACTATTTCAAGTTTAGGTCTAGTTAGAGTTGGTTACAGTAGAATAGCAGGCAAATGATGTTATTAAAACTCAAAGCTAACAATTATAATTTAAAATATAATTAGATGTTGAGTTCTTTCTAGTGTGTAATGTTATGCTCCTGTCAAAGCACTGGGAATATTAATTAAAACAAAAACAATTAGAAAATAATTTTCTTGAGTCTGAGATTAGCTTCCTTTTCCTTTTTCCACCTCCATTTTTGTTTATGAATTAAAGAGAGAGAGAGAGAGACAAAGAGAGAGAGAGAGAGAGCGAGGGTGAGGGCAAGAGCAAGAGAGAAATCACTGAGCACCAATCAGGTGTCAGACAGTTTTAGGCATTGAGGTGACATAGATCAACAAGTCAGACAAAATCCCTGACCTCATGGAGTTTACATTTTAGCGAGGCCAACAGACAATAAATATAATAAATACTCCATCTACTAACCAGTAGATGGTTAAGTGCTCTAGAAAGAAAATTATTTGCTGAGTGTTATAGAGCGAACAGAGCAGCACGGGAGGACTGAGAGTTGGGGAGAGGAGATGTCATTTTTCCTTTTGTGGTCTATGTAGGTCTCACTGAGAAGGTACCAGACATTTATGCAAAGATTTAATTAAAAGATAAAGGAATGCTAATATATCTTTCTGGAGGAAACCAAGGTGAGAAATAGTCATTGCAAAGGCTCACAGGTGAAGTGTTCTGTGCACCTATGGACAGCAGGGGGGAGAAGGACGAAGGACGGGAGCAGTGAGCAGGGGAAGAAGAGTGATGGACAAACTCACAGTAACTGGACATGTACTAGGCCACTGTATGGGCCAGGCTTTGATCTGGAGTTGTCTTTACTCGGAAGATTTCTCCACCTCTTTTACTTTGGTTTCTCTTCCCCATTTTTATTCTCCACTTTCCCGTCTTGGTTAATCTGCCTCCTTCTTTCTCTGCCATCCCCCATATTCACCCAGCTATTGCCTTTCCATGCTATTGCTATTTCTCTTGCAACCTCTAGATAGACTGTCCACCCAAATAATAAAGCCTCATTCATTGAGCTCTTACTCTGTGCTGAGCATGATGCATCAGGTACAATCTTGTTTAATTCAATTTTTGCAATAACTCTCTTAGATAGGACATTAATGACTATAGATTTAGTGAGGAATGAGACAAAGGTTATATACTTCTGTTTATGTTGCACAATGAAGATTTGTAAGCAATGGGATTTGAACCACAGTTGGATTGACTCCAAATCTAAGACTTATATGCAACAAGTTATATTTTTCCTGGTTTTTGTATCCCTAACTCAATTCCAGAAGCATTTCAAACAATGGATTTAACAGAACAGGAGTCTTATCGAAGTTATTTGCCAGTGTAAGAATGGACCTTGGAAGTCATTCGGTGTAACATTTACAGCCTCTCTGCCAAGGGGTCATCTTGGCTATACATGGACACTTTCAACAACAGAGTTGAAATGATGTTTTTTTTTTTTTTTTAAATAGCTCTATGTTAAAACATAGGTCGGTGATATCCCATTATACACAAAACTGGAAACTACTGGCTGTGATTTGCCACATTATATTAAAAGTTTTAGTCACCTTTTGGTTTTCTCTTCTCTCTTCTAAATCACATTTTACATTAATTTATCTCATCAAGAGTAAAAATATTTAAAAATTTAAAAATATTTTAATACCAAAGCTTTACATATATTTCTGGTTAAGTTTTATTTTTGAGATTAAGTTGTAGCAAAGGCAGATACAGGAATTGTTAAACTGCCTTGACTTTAATAACTATTTCAGAACAAACATACATAGTAACTTAGGAAACAGGTGGCAGTAAGAATAGTAACACATCTAGTGAGTCCTGGCTTGCCAGGAATTTCCTGGCCTGTCATTTCCGTACCAGAATTACCCCACAGGGTCAGTCAGTCTCTACCATCTAGTCATCTTGGGACAAGTAAGGGGTATAGGCTGTCAGATTTGGTTTACACTAAATACAGGATAATGCACTTTTGCCTGTCCAGAGATAGGCTTCTTCCTGTTCCCTTAGTAGCTTCCTCTGCCATGGAAGCTATTATTACCCAAAACTCCCTTCTCCTCCTCTTACCCCACCCTTCATTAAAAGCAAAAAAACAAAAAACATATATCTTGTCTGGGAATAGAAACATAATAACATTCACTGTACTTTACTGTGGATGAGTTAATCAGGTCAAGTAGTACCAATACTAAGATGTTAAGAAACGTGGATCCTGGATAAGTACATTTTTTTCCAGGAGGAGGTTGGGTTTGGAAAGAAGGGGTCAGTTTTGAGGCAAGAGATACATGTTTAGAGAGTCAAACTTGAGGATCATGGCAGGGACCAGTCTTGGGTGGCCAGAGGGAGATTACAATCTGAAAGAACACAAAAAGTCACTGGTAGACTGGTGTGTAGGCACTCCTGATCTACCACATTCTTTTCTCTGGTGTTTACTCTTATAATGATTTTAGAGTAAAATGCGAGTGTGCTTCCAAAGAATATTTGGACCAAAAACTTCACCTTAGAGTTAAGGAAACAGAATCACAGGGGTGGTCCAAAGTCACACAGTAAAGCTTGTAGCAAATTTGGGTAATAGAAATTTATCTGCTCTTTGGATTCCTTGATTTGGTCAAGGTTATGAAAATATAGAAAATAATAATTCTAACAGTTCACACTAATTAGGCACTTACTAGTCATCAAGTGTTATTTTTTTCTTGTACATAGTCACCATGTAATTGGCAAGAAAGCTCCTTGTGGTGGGATGATTCCTCTTATACACTTTTTGGGTGGGTGAGAAACAGATGCAACAATTTAAAGTGATTTATCTCAAATCATATAGATAGTTCACAGTCAGGATTTGAACCAAAACCCCTAATTACTATACTAAAATGAGAAAAGGCACTGAGGTTGACAGTATCAAGTTACATAGTTGACTGTAGTAGAAGCCAGTAAAAATAAATGATCTCTTCCATCTTGCCATTTTGATTAAGGTAAATTCAAGTTCAAAAATTCATATGGATTTGCTTTGATCTCATAGGATTATTTGAGTATTTCCAAAAGTCTCTTCTTATTTTCACATTATAGTAGGGCAAGAAAACCTAGTTATGAAGACTAACACTCCTTCAATTTTGCTATAGGACACTCATAAGTTCTCTATACAATATAGATCATTATTGTATTTTAAAAATACATTGTTGTTTTTTGATGGGTCTAAAAGAAAGAGCAGGATCTTACACACAAAACTCTTGAGCTATTTTCATCTATTTAGATATTTTTAAAATGTATATCTTTTAAATGTATTTTTTTCAGAGTGGGAGAGAGAATAAAATTTAACAAAGATAAAAAATGAGCACAAAAAAATTTAAATGAGAAGGATGTAAGTTCAAACGTCAGATAAAGAGGGCTTTCTTCAGCTAAATGCAATGTGTGTCTACTGAACTCAGAATGAAGCCACAAAGAATTTCTACTTGATTAGTTGTTTATGTTTTTATTTTGAAAGGGCATATCAGAGCAAAGATTAGATTTTTTAATAAGCTGCCCCAGAACCTTTAAGAGAGAGAGAAAAAAAAGACTAGCAGTTATATGCCATAATGGAGGGATCCTGACAAGAACCATTAATTGTCACAGTGTTGCTACCATTTGAACTCATACATTCAATTTCGTCTGAGTTCCTGCAAGATCTGGGAGGATCATTAAAGAAAGCTTGAGGCTAAGCACAGATAATAGTAGTATTTTAATATTCTTGATGCTTTTACAAAGGAACAGCATGTCATACATCAATTCTATGCACTGCTCTGAAGCTCTCTAGATGGGGGGTGGGAGGAACCTCAGCCACCCTCTCCTTTCTCCTCCCCAACTGCTTCAAAAAAAAAAAAAGAAAAAGAAAAAGAAAAAAAAAAAGATGTTTAGGATGCTGCTCTTCTACAGAAGTCCTAAGGCACCATAAGAATCCAAAGAAATCTCAAAAGAGACACATACTATTTTCCATTCTTTTTGAGATACCTCTCTTTGAAGTCTCATGTAAGCTTATTGAGAGAACGAAAATAAATTGCTACTTTTTGGATGACCTTAAAAGACAACGTTTTAAAATAAAGAGAAAATCATAAACCTTGATTATAGAGGACATCTACCATCTATAGTTTGACAAAGAGGACAAAATAGAAAATGTTTAGAATAGTTAAAAGCTCAGCCAAAATACAGGCTATTCTTCAGACTCTACATAAATTATATCTCCTGAGAAATTCTATTTCATGGCTGCTTCTCAAATATTATATGTATATTTAATGTCAGAATAAAGTTTCTCAAGAAGTTGTTTTTATGTTCATGTAAGTAGAAATAATTATATAATTTTGAAAAGTTTTAACAACTCTTCAGTATTCTATAGAGTTGACCCTTGCCTAAACTCTGATGGATGCCACCACTTCACACTCCCTGCTAAGCAACCTCCCCGTCAGGAAGCCAATTCACTCATTCCGTCTCTTGTTCCCTTCCTACTAGATACCAGTTTACTTCCCATCCTATTCTGGTTAGGGATTTTCTTCTCTACCTATCATTAAAATTTTCCGCTTTGAGACTCAGCTGAGGTGTGGTAGGAAACATCCTGGCCTTGGCTGTATAAGATGGGACTTAAATTTCATCTCTCTTACCTGATTTTGATAACTAACCTCTCTGAGCCTCAGCTTCTTTATCTGTTAATGGAGAATACTACCAATCTCACGGGATTGTTAATAGAAATAAATAACTCCACATACAGTAAAACCTTAAATTGCAAGTAACTTGTTCTGCAAGTTCCACAAGACAAACATTTTTAATAAACTTGATATAAATTGGTATAAATTTCAAATAAATTGATAAACAAGCAATGTTGTAATACAAGTAGTATGTGAAACTGAATGTCACATGACCACAGCTGAGCCAAGGGTTCTTCTCTCTCTCTCTCCCTCTCTCTCATTCACTGAAGGATTGTGGGTGATTGTCTCCCATGCTCAGATGCTCTGTCTCTGGCCGTGGTATTTGGCAGAAATCAGTGATTTTTCAGAACGTTGGAAGGTGCCCACAACTGGCACTAGTGTATTTTTTGTCACTTCAAAGCATCTACGGACTGTCCTTTGCTTTCCCATCCAACAGTAAGCTTAGGAATGCTTTGCTTCATTCTAGGTCAGGCTGCCTGCAGATATAGACCCTTTCCTCTGCTGTCTTGTTGCTGGTTACATTAAATACAGTATATGACAAGAGTTTATTAATACTACACTGTAGTCAAAATGGACGAAACAATTCCTGGGGGGGGAAACTATGGAGGTACTTCTAGGTTTTTCATCTTGATAAAGGAGAGAGAAGACAAAGAAAAATGTCTTCTTTGTCTTTCCATCTTAAGTTTGGATACGTGAGGATGTGACGCTTGGTGCTCTGGCAGCCATTTGTGACAGTGAAGAGATGGTTGAGATAAAGACAGGGAAGCTAACTCAAAGCCTAGACATCACTGATTCACTGATCCAGGGTGACAAAAACTATTCTTGGCATGTTTTGATGTGATCAAAATGAACTTGAGCTCCTTTATTTAACCTACCTTTGGTGGGGTATTTTGTTACCTGTGGTCAAAAAGCATTAAAACTGATACAACTCAGACACCCTCTATAGATAAAAGGTATTATAATCAACTCTTTCTTTTTTAAAAAAAACTAATGTTTATTTATCTTTGAGAGAGGGAGGGAGGGAGGGAGAGAGAGAGAGAGAGAGAGAGAGAGAGAGACAGACAGACAAAGACAGAGACAGAGTGCAAGCAGGAGAGGGACAGAAAGAGAGGGAGACACAGATTTTGAAGCAGTCTCCAGGTTCCAAGCTGTAAGCACAGAGCCCAATGCAGGGCTCGAGACCATGAACTACAAGATCATGACCTGGGCCCAAGTCAGACGCTTAACCAGCTGAGCCATCCAGGCACCCCTAATAATCAGCTCTTTCTTCTTAACCTGGTAAATTTGTCCTTATCATCCACAAACATATAGAAAATGTCCAATATAAGGAGGGCAATGTAATTTATACTAGGGAGGCAAATAGGTATAAAATATGAGTTTTGTCCTGAGAATCTTTTAATTTACTTGGAGAGATATGGCATATACATGAAAAAGATAAACAATAATATAATGTAGCATATTCTAATTGCAAAGTTAGTAGAGCAAACAATCAGTGGTATAGGAATTTCAAGAACTCTCAAGGTTACTGATAATCAAGGAAAACTTTATGGAAGCCTTGGGTTTGAGTTTGTTTTTAAGGAGGATTAAAGAGAATGTTTTTAAATACTAAATATAGTAAGAGTCTGGGAAAGACGACTGGATCAATGACATACAGGAAGGAAGACTTGAGGTGACAAGATCATTTGCTAGACTTGAGTTTCAACATAGAGGGAACAGGGACAGGTAGTAAGGAGTAAGTTGTGAGGATTTAAATATCAGGTTAATGAGTTGGAGTGGGTCGCACTGCCAATATGATTTTGACAGAGAAGCATGAGTTGCTTCACGCTTAAAGTTAATTTGGTCATACTCTACGGGCAATGTTGGAAAAAAGAGCATCTGAAGGTTAGAGAAATAAGCTGCTGAGCTGAGTGCCTAAATATGGGTAGTTGGAGTGAAAGAGTAAAGAAGAGAGGTCTAGGAGATGTTCCTGCTTTGATGGGTGAAACAAAGATTCGGATTTGGCCCAAAGAGGAGCAACTGCCATGGTGGAAATATGAGGCACTGGTGGAAGTTGTAGAATAGATATCTTTTGGGGGTACACGTGCTTCCTCTCACCACTACCTCTGTCTTCATGTGTAGCTCACCTTCCTTTATACAGAGGGGAACAGATGAAATAACTTTGAAACAGGACCTAGTTGGAAAAAAAACATTTATCTGTAATTTAAGATTCTATTTTGGCTTTTACATTTTCTTTGCCTGACATCATGAGAATTCTGTCTATCCTACAAAATAATTATTGAGTCATGTTTAGAAACCTTTTATCTTCTCCATTCTATTCCTGCCTGAAATTATATCTGTTCCCTATTCTACAGAATATCAGTGTTACCAAACTAAAGCTCCCATTTGAGTCAAACAAAGTGTCTCTTTCTACTTTTCCTCCTCTATTTTGCTTTGTGTTGACTATCTAGGAGGAATACCTTCCAGGGGAGAAGTTAAGAAATTATATAATATTTACACAGAAGTTTTCTTTTTGGCAACTGGGCCTGACATTGGGAAACAACTAAATAGCAAATGTTGTTTTTGTTAGTTTGTTTTATTATTTTCACTAAAGCTACATTGGGCAGGGGTGCAAACATGGAAACCTCCCAAGGAGCATCTGGGCTATGAAATAAAACCTACTTACTAACAACTTTATACCTCTGTAACATGTTATGTTTTGATATTCAGCTAGATTATGCTCAAAAAGACCAACATCTCAGTAAGATCTGTTACTCCACTGAAACTCTAAGTTCTTAGTATAATAGGTAGATATACAACAAAGGGGAAGGAGTAAATTTTATCCAAGAATTCCAAATCTCAATTCCAATTTAGCTTGACCATCTACAATATCCCAACCATTGGGTGACTTAGCAGTAAGCTAATGTCAGATTCATGTCTTGTGAACAGGATCAAAACTAAATAGCATTGATAAACTGGCCTCCTTTCAGGACACCAAGGCCACTAAGGCCATAAATAGGTCAGCTGCTGTCTGCACAGGTGGCTGGTAAGAGATGGCTATTGTGACTGAGAGAGGAATTGCTGACACATCCAAAATCATGCCCTTGAACTTCTATTCATAAAAGGTAATTTAGAGAAGAAAATTTCTGAGCTAATGTATCACAAGCATGAAACATACAGACTTAAAATATGCAAAGAATTAGATGGTCACAAAACATGAACTACCTTGGTTCATGGAAATTACACTATGACATCTGATTTAGTTTTAGAAAGTTATGGATCAGTGATGTTCATTCACATGTAATAAGAAAGTTACTCAGTGGATAAAACAGTCAGGTGGATCAAATGACTGGTTTCAAGGCTGGAAAATGCGTTTTAATATGTGCAATGTTAATTCCCACATTTCTTACATTTTCTAGACTCTCACATCCTTTAATGTAAAATTGTTATTGAATTCTTCAACAAAGGGACAGGTCTATATTTATGTTCCTATGAAGAGATCTATACAAATGTGCGTTTTGGAGTTTCTTGTGTCTAGCCTTTGTGGCATTTAACCACCTTTCCAGAGAGGAGGGGCTTTTCTCTGTGGACAGCAGGAACTCATATGTAGGGAGGTTTTCGACAGATGATGATGTCAATGATTATGATTTCCACACAACTTAGAGACTGGTGACTTCAATTTAAACTATTTCTTCTTGCTCACTCTTCAGTGAAAATGGTGAGCAGCTGGTTAACCTCTTTCATAAAATAATACCATGCACATGAGAAGTTACTCAATCATTCTCTCAGCCATAGTAGAATTTTGAAGTAATAATGGAACCAAATAAAAATGGATAGATCTATATTATCATAAGAACTAACATAACTATATTCACTGATCTATTAGGCTGTAAAATAAATGAAAAAGTACCATGCCGTACACTTTAGTTTCCTGACAAACCAATACTGCCCCAATCTCAAGAAGAAGTCAGCCTTTCCTTCTGTGCATCAATTGAAACATACCTAAGTCCAAGTCAGGATATGATCATATTCTTTTTATCTGCCATCGTCGCCACCTGTACCTCATTAACATGCCATTGGTAAAAGTCATTACTTCTTCTGAAATCTTCATGTCAACTGTGATGTTGAATATTTGAATGAGTTTCAAAACAGAAACAAAAAATATTTTGGTTTTACAGAATCGCTTGCTTTTATTTTGGGAAACAAGATTGGGATTGCCTTTGGTCCATATCTTCTTGACTCATTAGAAACTAAAAGCACTGCCCTTTCCCCTTAGAATTCTAACTTGGAACATCTCTACATACTGTTAAGCCTTGGCATTGGATGTGTGTTTCTGAGGCAATATGGTAACCAAGTTTATCAAGATTTAGCATAGCTCCATCAGTTTTCTCAGGTGAGCTCCCTGGATATGATGAATAGCAGGTGTGTGTGTGTACGGCTATGTACGTGTGCGAGTGTGTGCATGTGTGCGTGTGTTTCAGGGACCAAACTTGCTGGGATTACACAACATTTTAGCTTTTTTGACTCAATCATCATTTGGTACTTCTTTATATCACTGTTGTATTTGTTCCTTCATGTAAAAGGACTTTAAGACTGAAGAACATGAAGGAAAGTTGGTGTCTTGTCAGACTTCAGTTTTTGTCTTGGCTCCATGTAAATTATCAATAGATAAGAATGGTTTAAAACATATTCACATATAATAGGAACAGAAAGTAACTTTTCTATTAAATGTGAATTCTTTTATAAGGAATTTTTGTAAAAACCAGCTTCCCAGATAACAGCGTAATTCAAACTAGCCTATGTGCAGGGCTCTTTAATTAATGTATTTAATAGTGTAATATCATTCAAAGTACTTATGGGATGAAATATGTTTTTTGAGGCATAAAACCAAGGGTCAAGAAAAAGACTAGAGCAGCCAGATCTGTCCTTTTATAGTCATGTAGGTTAATTTGCTCACTGATAAGAGAATAAAGTGATGAAAAAAATTTACTCTCATTCTCTCACAGTGGATGAACAACACATCACAAAGACAAAGGTTGAAGGAAAAATGGTCCCTTAGTTGAGAAACCTAAGAGAATTTTAAAGATAAGCATCTCCCGGTTAAAATCACTACCACTCATATGGTAAAAGCCCCCGTGGGCTTTTCATACAATGTCACACTTACTTCTAATATTTTTATTTGGCTGTTTAATGCAGAGTTGGTGTATTTGCCAAATAACCATTATTTTTATTTATGTGTGTATTCTACGCCATACAATTCTGAACCTATACAAAATAACCTTACATTTATGAGGTTCTATAGCACAAGTAACCCACTGCTAATGCCCAAAACCTTTTAAACAGTGCTAATAAACAAAAAGAATTAAGCTCCAAAAAGTATGCTGCAATCCTTCCCTAACCAAGACTGCTTCCATACTTTCCACCATACTTTTCAGCTCTTCTTAACAGACATGTGCCAACATCTCTTCTAGACAATTTCACCTTCAATACTGCTGAGAATCTGCCCACTAATGACCATAATGAAACATGCTTTGTGTGAGAGCCTGTTCATTTATTTTCATTCCCGTGAGTGCCTTCAGAGACCAGAGTTGCAATCACGGTTACTTACTATTTAATTCCCAGCCAAATTTATGGTCAAATTGAAAAATGGAGGCAGGCAGCCTGATGCAGGATGCTTTTGTCTGAAGTGTCCTCATGGAATCATTATACTTGCATTAATCTTTAATCTGCAATTAAACAATCAGTTCTATGTAAAAGATAGCTGCAAAAAGATCTTCTGCATGCGACCTAGACAATATATCTTTATGGGAGCTGTGGGGGAAGGGTAAGAATAAGGTGCAATTAGGACTAAATTCGTCACGGCTCCCGGTTCAGTAGGAGGTTATTTATGAGCTGAAAGTTCCTCGTGAAAAAATAATTTCTGCATATCCGGACCCTCGCCAAATAACCTCCCCTGCTTGCAGAATTGGGGGACTGCAGGATAACAAAACAGAAAGGCAAGTGTAAGGGCCAGGGAAGGAAGCTTGGCCAGACTGATACACGTCTTGGCAGAAACTGCAACCTGCCTTGCATCTTCAGCTTCCCAATTAAGAGGCCTGCTTTCCAGCTTCCACAGATGCTTAATTGGAGACTGAGGCCGCCAGGCAGGCATGGGCACCACAATCATTAACAGGTAGTTTGAGGACATTAGGTGTTCAGACTTGTCAATTTTCCTTCACTATTGGCGCTGTCGACAAGGTGCCACCTTCCTGCAAGAGTGAAACACCTGGATAAGAGGAGCCTTTTATAAATAAAACAAACAAAGCTCTCAGAATAGACCAGAGGTTTCGATTGTTCTTGGGAGAGAAAGGGTCTGTGGGGGAGGCAGTGTAGCCCATCCCGCCTAGCAAAAACAAACACTGGAAGAGGACCGAATGTGTGAAGCACTGCAAAGTAACAAGGTCCTCTGAGTGGCCCCCTAATTCAGTTTTTATAAGGGATGATGCTTAAACGCCATTTCATTTTAGGTCTCGTCCAATGACTTAGAATGAGATACAAAACTCCTGATTTTAATTTCTAATTATGATTCCACCCTTGGTTTGCTAAGCTGGCTCTTTTGCAATGCATATATGTATTACAGAAATGAACTGTTTTGGTTAATTTTGCAAAGAACAGCACCTATTACGAATTTAAAGCCAACCTAATAAAGGAACAAATAAGTATAGACATTGTGTTGCAGCAACCCTTGAAGGCCTGACTTTGTTTTCCAACCACATTTCTACAGGTCATTTTCAATGTCTTGTTTCTTTACATACAAATCATTACAATCATAATGATCAACTAATAGGGGATACTAAAAGACTGTTTTCAAGGCACTTTGGGGTCTCCAAAGGCTGTCAACCATTAATGACATTCACACATGTCCTGTGTGCATGCAGAGGTGTTGTAGGCACTGACGAGAATCTTTAGAGGCTTGAGACACGGTTTCCTTAAGGAGCTGAAATTCTCTATGCATGAAAGGAGCACCTAAAATACCAAGTGGTACACATCAAATGAATGACACAGACAACATATACCCCTGGAGGCCAAAAGATGAAAACAGAGGCAGAAGAGAGCAAAGGGAATTAAGTAGAAAAGGCTCTGTAAGTATTCTGTTGAAGACTCAAAAATTCCAGGCTTCTAACATATCTCAAGCAGTATAAGCATAGAAGAGGAACCATACTTCTCAGGACGTTATATATGAAATTAAAAAACTTAGTAAAATTTGAACCAGTAATACTATTCCATCAATCTGCCTCTCAGGGTGGTTTAGATTCAGGAGACCACAGGGTCAAAATGTATTGCTATTTATAATCACTTTCAGTATAGAAATGTTCTTATGAGAGTTTCCTACAATACCATTTGGAGCTGCAAAGAATTTGCTTCTCCATACCACTTACAGCCTTGCAATCAAAGACTCTAGATAAACATAATTAAAGACAAGAAAGTAATAGGCACGTATTGATTTCAACTACTAAACCATTAAGAGAATTCTAAGGTAATATTTTGTTAAACATCGAGTGATTTATTTTACTCTACAACGTCATAGGTTGCAAGTTTTAGATTCTATTAGGAAAAGGTGAAGCTGAGACCATAATCTCCAGAAGAAAGAAATTGGGCATTTGGTCCTCATTTCTCTGCTATTTTCTTTACAGACTCAAGGTCACAGCTACCTTTATTATCTGTATGATTTTTATTCATTCGATCATATTCATTGACCTTCTACAATGCTACCAGGCCCAGTGCCAGGCATTACGGAGGAGAAACAAATCCACAAACACATCATTGAATACAACAGACATACCTTAAATATAATGGGCATTCAAAGTATCTGTCTCCAGTGGTTTACTGGATATTTCTACTTGTATTTTCCAGCCTGGGCATAAAATCTGATACAAAATGTTTCTTGTATTTTTTTTTCCTATTTCAGATAGTTGTATCATAATTCTAGCTAGCGAGGGCACTTCTAAGAATCCTATTTCACTTCTTGACACTTACCTTTCATATCCAATTAGTTCTCACGTGGGCTTTATCCTTCCTTCATAATATTTTTCACATTTTCTCTTTTTGTTCTCAGCAATACTGTCCTAACCTAGCCCTCAATCAACTCAGATTAAAATTATAGATGTAATCTTCCATCTGACTTCCCTTTTAAGTATTTAATAATACGTACACCACTTTGGTTATGTAATTATCCTGTTCACAAACTTTGGCGTCCCTCTATCCCTTAGTTTTACAACTGTCAGCAGAGCATGTAAGAATACAGACCCTGAAGCAAGCCTTCCTGAATCTGAATCCTGGCTTCACTATTTATAATCTGTGAGACTGAGCAAGTTTGGTAACTTCATTTAGTAGGTACTTCATTTAGTGCCAAGAGAAGATAAAAACAATATATAAGTACTTGGCTCATTGGGTTGTTGTGTAGTTTAAATGAGTGAAATTTTATTCAGCACTTACAGCTAAACCTGTTATGTAGGAAATGCTTTAAAAATGATTAACTGAAAATAATTTTAAAATTTAGCCTTTGATAAGTTCCTTACCCTCTTTTGATCTCAGCTTCGTATCTATATAATTGATAATTCATCTCTCTAATATGTCAAAATTGGAGAAGTCATATGTCAATTACCTGGCACATAGCAGGTGCTCAGAATGAGGTGCTTATTAGTGGTTGTGACTCACCTCAGCCCAATATTGAAGACTTGACACAAACTGTTTTAATCTTTCTCTTCTACTTCTGACTATGTGAAATCTTTGTTCCAGCTGGATGATTGCTTATCCTCTCTGCAGATCATGGATCCCTCCCTCAGTTCTGTTCTTTCGCTCCACTGTTTCCACAGCCCAAATATCCTTTCACTTTTCCATTCATCCTAATTCTGCCTACCAGTTGCTCAAAACTTCTTTCAAAGTTTATCCATGTCAGTGAAGTTTTCTCCAAATACTCTGATTTCTCAAAGACCCTCTCTCCTTCAAATTACAGCACTGAGTGTTTCTGTTACTTTTAAAAATTTTATTATATAACATTTATAACCTGACCATGTAGTAGCGTGAATCCTTTGAAGGAATCTGCATGCATCCTGGGGGAGCTCCACTGACTACAGGAGATGAAGACAAAGATCAGATGGGAAGAGATACAGAGGTTGGGGATGGGGCACGTCACCAGTGCTTGACCTGGAGGGTGAAGTCATAACTGCAGTGGTTAGCAGCAGTGCAAGCCTGAATCAGGATGAGAGAGTCAGAATGTGTGCAGCTTCCATGGCGCTCACAGGCAGAGGTTATTGAAATACTGCAGGAGCCCAAGTGCTCTTGGGAGGGGCAATGAAATTGTCTTTGTGCCCTTGTGTCTCTACTGGTTTTATAGAGAAAGCTTTCTAGGTGGGCACCGGGATGTGACTTTACTCTGTAAGGACTTCTGAGTGATATCATTTACATTTACAGGCAAGTATATTTTGTGTTCACACTTACATGGGAAGCCTCATGACCAGGAACACGTATTACTCCTTCCTAATCTATGCATGTCTTCATCAATGTTTCTGACCCACTGCTTACTACATACTTAGGGTATTCAGTTGGCAATAGTTGAATCATGTGGAATTGTCAATATGTGACCATTTTTGACCCACAAAAAAATGGTTCAGTTGAATGTATTTTAGTATCTGGGATGCATTAATTTAAAAAAAAAATTACCTGTATTTTAGTTAACATAGGAGATGATTAAAATAACACAACTTTCCCCCCTTTCTCTCAAGTAAGAAGCTTCTAAAATCAAAAAACATTTTAGAGGCACCAGGGTGGCCCTGTAAGTTGAGTCTGACTCATGATTTCAGCTCAGGTTATGATCTCATGGTTTGTGAGTTGGAGCCCCTCACTGGGCTCTGCACTGACAGTGCAAATCCTGCTTGGGATTCCCTCTCTCTCTCTGCCCCTCCCTTGCTTGCTCTCACTCTCTCTCAAAATAAAAAAAAAATCAAAAAACATTTTTTAAATCCAGAGAAATAATGAGTACTATCATTTCGGTCTTTTACATGTAGTAATGAAATAAATACACATCCCATGGGAATATTGATTTTTCGGTGATGCTATGCTTCCTTAGCTACACTGTAAAAATTATTATGTAAAAAATAGCTTAAAATCAATATATTGGTTGTTCTGAATAGAGAGGCAGCAAAGTCTCTGGTATTTAACTTCCTGGGTTCGAGTCCTACTCCACATGATGACTATGGGCAAGCTATTTAACTGCTCTATTCCTCCATTTCCTCACTGTTAAAATGGAGGTGATATTACTACCATCTAATATTTGGATGTATCTGTTGGGAGGATCAAATCAGTTACTATGTTCATAACTCTTAGGAGTGCTTGTGTGGCTCAGTCTGTTGAGCAGGCAACTTGGGCTCAGGTCATGATCTCATGGTTCATGAGTTCGAGCCCCACATTGGGCTTGCTGTTGTCAGTGCGGAGCCTGCTTTGTATCCTCTGCCCGCCCCTCTCTCTGCCCCTTCTCTGCATGTGCTCTCTCTCTCTCGAAAATAAAATTAAAGTAAAATAAAATAAAATAAAATAAAATAAGCTCTTAGAGTGATACCTCATACTTTGTAAAAACTCAATAAATATTAGCTAATGTTATATTAGCATAAATTATGGTAAAAAAAAGAGAGAGGCAAAGATCCTAGAATACTTATTTTTAGTATAACTTCAAAAGAAGTAAATTACTTTTTTTTAATATTTTATTTATTTCCAGGAGAGAGAGAGATAGAGAGAGACAGTGTGAGCAGGGGAGGGTCAGAGAGAGAGGGAGTCACAGACTGAAACAGGCTCCAGGCTCTGAGCTGGCAGTCAGCACAGAGCCCGACACAGGGCACAAACCAACAAACAGAGAGATCATGACCTAAGCGAAAGTCGGACGCTCAACCGACTAAGCCACCCAGGCGCCCCGTGAATTACTTTTTAATGGTGCTGGGGAGATGGGGCACCTCCATGGCTCAGTTGGTTGAGTATCAGATTCTTGATTTTGGCTCAGGTATTGATCTCATGATTTGCGAGTTTGAGGCCCACATTGGTGCACTGACAGCATGGAGCCTGCTTGGGATTCTCTCTTTCTGTTCCTCCACCGTTTGTACTCTCTCCCTCTCAAAATAAATAAATAAACTTAAAAAAAAAAGTATATTGTTGAGGCGGTTAATTGTGCTCTAGCAAAATAATATATATCCATGAAAGTCTATCATCTTTTGTCTCAGTTGGTCAACAAAATAGCACTGTGTGATATAAAATATTTCAAACAGAATTGGATCTTTTAAATAAGTATTACAGAATAGTAGTTATTAAATGGATATACTTTTTATTCCCTGAACTGACTTATTGATGACATTATTTGTCACCTATCAATTGTGCTCAGGTTTATTAGAAATATATGTTATTAATTATGCTCAAGGGGATCCTAAGTATTAAAATGTATTCTTAAAAAAGCAAATTGACTTCTATAAAGAAATTTTTATATAAGCAGTGCATTCTATTTTAAATGAAGTATATTCTTGACATATTTTTATCCATGATTTATGTTTATAATCATCACTGTAATACTCACAATAATGATTATTATGATGATGATATAGTCCATCATAAGAGCTAAAACAATTTCTACCTGTATTCATTAATCTATAGAACTATCTCTGAGTTTCTGTATAAAAATCATCAACATCATCACCAACATCATCAAAAGGCCTATTTAAATTCATCAAATACCTATTAAATACCCACTATCTATAAGGCAATGATTCAAAAAAACACAAACCAATACATAAATCCCCCTCTCTGCCAAAGTGAAGAAAAAATCTTTTTTCAAAACTGAATTCAGCTACCCTAGTATATTTTCAGATGCGGCAACAGAAATAATTCATTGTAGAAACTGAGTTTCACACGAATCACCTGTTAGATGTGACAAACAAATAGCTAAACCAAATAAACCTATATATATATATATATAAAATTTATATAATAAACCTATATATATATTTATATTTATATATTTAAATGACCTTAGCAAGAGTGAGAAGAAAAAATACTCTTCTTTTTTGGCTATTTGCATATTTTAATATCTGAGTTGTTTATAGCAGTCTGCCACATGGTGCATTCTGTCAGTAAGAAAGTTTGTGTCACCACAGCTCTGCACATGGAGCTTTTTTATTTGGAGAGGGGTCACTGCAAACCACCACCATTCCTGAAAACAATACTCAGAGTGCATGATTAATTCTATCAGGAGGGTTGCGAAGTAGGTAATTTGCATGCTGGTAGAGCTAGGTGACTTTATTCTGTGTACACACTCTTACCTATTTGTGCATTTCCCCAACTCCTACCTGGTTTATTACCTACAGCTAAGATGTCTAGCTATCCACCATAGAGTCACCCTATCCCTGTGTGGTGTTGTGGCTGGGATGCTGTTAAGCCAGAGGCTTTATTTCCTGACTCCTCCACTGTGTCTAAGAGTGGTCATGCAGCTCGTTATTGCCAACAGACTGAGTAAGAGCAGAAGCCATCTCTACCATTTCTGGTCAGGACCTTTAAGAAATAGGTACGTTTTTTTCTTTTCTCCTACTTTTCCCTGTTTGTGGGCAGGAAGCAAGGAATACTGAAGTGGCAGGAGATGATAGAGATACAAGATGGAAGGAGCCTGGTCCCTGAGTCACAGAGAAAAAGGTGTCCTGTGAGTAAAAGGGAGTATCCAATCCCACACTAATGTTTTCCTCTCCTGCAGAGCATCTTTATAAAAATAATTTTTACCTTATATCTCACCACTTTGTTAAGAATGAGAGCAGTTTATTTAATTATGTCACTTGGTGAAAGATTGTAGGTAGAGACCTCAGTTGTGGCCACAAATATAAGAGGAATTTAGAATATTTCTGGCAAATTCATCAAAAGCTCAGTAGAGACCCGGAAATAATTTTGTAAAGACCTTGAAAATAAATGTTAAAAACTCCTCCTGCCAAATGATAAGGCCTGATGCAAGGAGGAATCTACAAGATCTAACTCCGAGCCGTTTACTCTTATTTTACAGACAAGAGTTTTCAACAAGGTTTCATCAATATTTCATCTGATTTTTCAGTCTGTGGCACACAAGAATTAGCAGACACACCAATAGCAGCAAGAAATGGATCTGGACTGGTTAATGTCAAACAAAAAGAAAAAAAAAATCCAAATTTAGGCAGAAACTTTTCAAAAATTATGACAGAGTCTAGTTAGTAGAGGGAACACTATAGTACAAATCACTGAGTTTTACTATGTATTTTTCAGTTACAGGCAAATTAGAATTTAGAAAATAATTTATGCACATACGGAATGAGATGCACATAGAGTAAGCCACTAGCAACAAGAGATGCTGATATTCTTTGGTTTTACGCTTTTGGTTAATATCAATTCATCTAGCTCTTTCACTAAGTAGGTAGTTCTTTTGTAATTCCTCAACTGTTCTCAGCATACTCTTTTTTTTTTTTTTTCCCCAAGACCTTACTCTTTAGCTGGTTATTTAAGCAAAATGATGTTACTATACTACTTTGGAGAAAAGTCAGTTTACTAACACTGACTCCAGTTCTGAAGAGAAGTATTTCTTCCCCTAGTCTCCCACAGTTATAACATTCAGGAAAACTAGTACTACAGTGTTATTAAACAAAGGACAGCTATGACTCAGCCCCTGTTCAGATGATGAGTAACAAAAATCAAAGGTAAAACACAAGAGGGAGCAAAAAGTGTTTTATGAGATTGTGATAGAATTGATCCTGATTATTTTTAATCAGTCACTGTAGATTAGGTAAAGGGATTATGGAATACATTTAGTTTGTCTGTTATGCATTTTTCAAGTTTATTTATTTATTTTGAGAGGGGGGAGGGGTAGAGAGATAGGGAGAGTGAGGATCCCAAGCGGGCTCTGCACTGTCAGCATGGAGTTTGACATGGTGAGTGAACTCATGAACCCTGAGATCATGATCTGAGCTGAAAACAAGAGTCAGATACTTAACCCACTAAGCCACCCCCAGGTGCCCCTGTATGTTATGCATTTATGCAAAGGTTACATTATAATTAGTATATTTTACATTTGTGGGGAGAAAAGACCCAGAAAGTTTAAAAATGTTAATCACAGTTCCTAAACCTCAAAAGGAAGAAATTTGATAATAATTTATTTAGGGAAGTGTGGCTATTATTGGTGAATATATATTTATAGGGGTTAAGTGGGAGCAAGCAAAGAAAGTATTCTTTCAACAAGGGAAATGGACTTTTGAGTCTTTCTGTTGTTCAGTCAAGAATATCTGTCTTTGATGTTTAGTTCATTGTCAACTCAATGTTTTTGGCCTGGTATAAGAGGGTGACAGTACTCTGGACTCTTTTAAAGGGAAAACACTCTTATTTCTATGGGTGAAAAAGACTTTCCTTCTAATGCCTATGTAAGTCCATGAAAGATTTTCCCAAATATTTTCTGATCCAATCACTCTATCCAAGAGAAAGGTACTTAAGTTGGGAGGTCTTTCTAAATATGCACTGACTCATTTTTAGATTCCACATTTCTGGGAATCAGCTGCTCTGGGGATAGTCTCTGATACTGTCCCTTCCTTCTCTGTGCTCTCACGGTACTTTCCCCATACTTCAATCACAGCATGACTTGTGAAGAGTTGTAAACTCCAAGGAGTTGTAACTCTTTATAACTCTTTATATCTCCTCTAATAGAGGAGGAATGTTACCTCGATTTTTAGATCAGTGAAATACAATACCTTGTACTTGGCAGGTGTTCACATGTAACTGTTGATTGAATGTTAGATGATTAAAAAGTTATAGAAGGTATACACTGCTTAAGTACTTGAAAAGGGAAATGAACCTCACAGTCAGAGTAGCAACTAATTCACCAACAAAAAAGAGAGCACTTGATGAGTTAGGAATGATGTGTGATCATATAAAATGATTTCTCACTTTATATTTGCTTATACTTGGCCTGAAAGTGCTGGGCCGCCCAGGACTTTCTGCATTAGACCAGTTAGCAGTCAGTAGATCAAAACTCGGGGTTGAAATTGCAGCTCGTGGTTGGGTGAGGGTCACAGTGTTATATTTCCTGGTTTGTGATAAGATAAGGGCGGATAAGTCAACTTGCAGAGCACTACTGTGTTCTGGGCAAATGGCTAAGCCACATCGGAGTGGTAACTAAATCCAACTGCTTCCTCTGAAAGAGTTTAGAATCCCAAAAGTCCCTCACATTCACCCTCATATAAAATGTCCTTTCAAGAGGTCCTATTGGGTAAGATAGAAATAAAGAGAGGTGAAATAGCATTTCTGCATCATGGAAGCAAATAGCTCAACTGTGAGTCATCCCTTAACACCTCCGTATCAAGGATGCATGGGGTATTAATTTCAACTATAATGGTTTCTGAAAGAAGGTATTATGATTACAAATATTTTTCTCAAACCCAGAAAACCTCACCTGTTTCGGAGTCCAACAGCACTAAAAAAATTTTTTTTTTCTTGGTCAGTGTTTACCATACTATTACAATGTGATAAATTAAAACTTCCCACCCACCAAACTCTCACCCTGTCTACTATTGCCCTCATATGTCATTGAAGGATACAAATTATATTTGTGGCTAGGTATGCCACTCTCCCATCAGGAGCAAAGCTATTTTTCGCTGTAATGCAAATGACTGCATTCATCAAATGAGCTTTGTTAGTTATTCATTGTGTTCCTTATCATTCCCTTCCCAAACCGCAGCGATTCTGCAGCGGCCACAGAGGTGCGTCAACAGCAGCATCAGCCACTGTCAAAGGTACCCTTATCAGGAGAAGCAGGGTGCCCTGGGAATGACCTGCCAAGTTGCTCCATCCTCCTGTCTTCCTACTCCTTTGTGCATGCTGGGATTCTTTGTCCTTATTCTATGATCTGCTTTTCTAAGCATGGCTCATGGTGTGAGACCCACAAACACATCTGGAAAAACACACTGGAAATAGAAAGGATTTGTGAAAACAGTGGGCTCTCTTTTTCTTCTTCTTTTTGTATGAAATGGATTCCTTGTCCAGCCTTCCCACATGGATAAGCTTAGTTGTTTTCTCTCTCTCTTTTTAAAGCACAAACATAATTATTTAAAGATGCCATGAGACTCAGAGTAGCCTAGTAGGAATGGAGAGAAGGAAAGCCCAAAAGGGATATTGACAAGTTGAGAAAGGGTCATCTAACGTCTCCGACAGAGGCAGGCACAGGGGGCTCTTTTTCATTACATCTAACACAGCTTAACTGAGTTCAACATAGCCTTCTCTATCCTCTAGGGGAAGGTTTTCTTTTTGGACGGGCACTAGAGATTAATCCGTCTGTAATTTCTCCTGCTTTTCTAACTGTCAGGGGATTTGTGTTGGAGATAATGGCGGTATTAATGCCTAACCTAGGTGTAGAAATTGCCTTAATATAACAGGGATCATGAGGAGCACACCAATAATTGCCCCTGAGTGATAGCCCTTAAAGTAAATGGTAATATAGGAGGGCCCACATCCAGCAGTCTTTAATGAAGTTTGGGGTTTTTCTGATGAGATTCTCTACACAATAGGCAGAGAATCAAGGCTGCCTCATGAGTTTTAACCTCTAGCCTGGATTTAATATGGCCTTATTAAAGATCCTGGCCAGGTTCATTCTGGCATGAAATGTAATAAAACAAGGCACAAAATGTGCTGTAATTAAAGCAGTTTGGATAGTATTATCAGATACTTAATAATTAAGGATTTTATCAGACAGTCGTGCTGGACAATGAAACAAACAATACACTGATAATGAACTGATAATGGCATTGAAACCAAAGCTATTTTTAAAGGAACACTAAAAACAGTCATGCATGTCCTTAGTGAAAACATTGTGGCACTGTAACTTAAGCTATATTTAAGTACCACTCACTGGGCCAGATTCTATAAATTAACAGTTGGCAGGAAACTGAAATCATCTTAAATAAATATTTCACACATCCTTCTCTCCTTCATCGCCCATTCCACAGTGAACTGGAGGCAAGGAGAGAGACTAGTTAGCACTATAAATGTCCACACATAAGGCAAGACTAATGAAGTGGGATAAAGATAGGGGGTAACTGGTGTTGTGTTAAGAACTGCTCAAACACAAAAAGATAATGTTGTTATTATTACACTGATCTAACCATAACCAAATGAGCATATTTGCGCTTTTTCAACACAGCTTTCCATTCCTAATTTTGTTCTCATAATATCTCTTCAGAGCTTTTCTTCGGTTACCAAAGTTTTCAGAAATATGCACAGTTTTGTAAGTTTCCTAGTTTAGTAAACACAGATTAAAGAAGAAAGAAAAGTAACTTCAGTTATTAGATATGTAGTGAGTTAGAAGTGAAACCTCTGTGATGTTTACTGATGTATTTGGATGTCATCATTTAAACATATCATCTCTTCATATCATCTGCACTGATTCAATCTATGGTCCTTCCTCCCCCTACAACACAGAGAGCAAATGATGTAAGCAGATACTTACAGGTCACTCTCATGCCTTTAAAGAGGTATAATTTGAGGATAAGACAGTTGTCCATTCTTACTATCTTAGCAGACAAAAAGTAAAAGAGATACCATAACATTCATTCACTCATTTAACAATGGTATTCAACCCAAATGACACTCCACAGGCTCTAGCTATCAAATAATATCTTCTTTATTACATGTTGTCTTTACTCTTTCTAACAGTGATGAGTGAATTCATCAGATGAGTGACGTTAAGAGAAAATATGTAAGTAGTACTGGATTGTTTTCACAAATTAAAAAAAAATATTTATTTATTTTGAGAGAGAGCAGCACACATGAGTAGGAAAGGGGCAGACGAAGAGAGAGAAAATCCCAAGCAGGCTCTGTGCTGTCAGTGCACAGCCTGATGTAGGGCTCAAACTCACAAACTGTGAGATCATGGCCTGAGCCAAAATCAAGAGTCAGACGCTTAACTGCCTAAGCCAGCCAGGCACCCCTACAAATTCTTCTAAGTAAATTGTACAGCAAAATATGTCTTTAATTTAGAGGAGAAAAAGTAACAATATGTCCCCCGCAAAAAAATGTTTAAGGAAAAAAACCCAGGACAACTACTATATCAGAATGCATGTTAATTGTGCTTATAATTTTCTAAGTGCTCTCATCCCAAGTCTAGTGGTACTTCCCCAGCCACTGTTAAATGAATGACTTCACTGAACAGCATCATGGTGGGAATGATGAGTAGGCACAGGTGGCCATTCTGTTCACTTGCATCTGAATTCTTCTACTTTATAGACTGACCAACATAGGAGAGCCATATTCAATTTTTTTCTGAAAGTCAGTGCAGTGAAAGCCCAGAACTGGGCTACTTCTCTTGGCATTCAGCTGGGTTTCTGAAGAGAGCCAGCTGTATCATCTCTTGAGCATGTTTTGCTCCTCTGTTCATTCAAGACTATGCTGGCACATGAGTACTTGACTATTCTAGTTGAACATGGCTGGTGCTACGGAGTGTGGAGGACAAAGAAGCCACTTCTGGAAGTAATTGAATTCTATCTCCATGGTGTCCTTGGAGATGCAAATCCAACCTTCACAGTAAGTTCACCGTGGAAGTCATGGGAGTCCTGGCTGTCCTCTGTGGCCAACAGCCATGGTGCTTTCTCTGGGGGTAGTGGAAGTCCCAGAATCTCCCTTTTGGGCAGATTGGAGCCTCCTGTCAGGTAGAAATGGCTAACCTATAACTTACTAATGCAAGATCTTTAAGTACTGGGAAAAAAAGAATATTGTCCTTCATCTTTTTTTATTTAAAATTTTTGTAATGTTTTATTTATTTTTGAGAGAGAGATAGAAACATCATGAGCAGGGGAGGGTCAGAGAGAGAGGGAAACACAGAATCCGAAGACAGGCTCCAGGCTCTGAGCTAGCTGTCACCACAGAGCCCGACATGGGGCTTGAACCCATGAACCATGAGATCATGACCTGAGCTTAAGTTGGATGCTTAACCATCTGAGAAACCCAGGCACCGCTGTCCTCCATCTTATCAGAGAGACTGTGTCTCAGTCTAGGTGCTATCTAATGATCAATTCAACAGGAAACAAAAACTTGTTTTAATGCCAAATAAGTAACCTACAATTTCTGTTTAAAATTAAATATGTAACAGTGCACGCTACTATGTGAATAATCAAGGGAGCCACATGTTGGATATAAATGTGATGCACCATGTAATATTCTCATTCTATGGTTCTAAACATCTGTTATGTATATGGTGCCCTCCAAGGTGCTGTGGGTTCTTGTTTATCTAAAGATTATGTGGTTTATAACTACAATAAATAAGACATTGTACTAGACATTGTGTAAAGACAAAAATTCAAGAGATTATAAGATAAAGATGAGCTTCCCCCCACCCCCATCCCCAGTCTGAATAACTCTAATATAAGTCAGAGCGTGAAGAATTTCATTAACTAGGAGTAGTGTGGACTCTCAGAAGGTTTAGTTGATGAACTCAGAAAAGGCTTCAGAGCTGAGGAGGCATACCTGAGGTGGAAATAATTTTTTTGGCAGAGACCAGGTCATGGGCAACATGCAAAGTAAAGTCAAGAGTCAGTTGCCCAGTCTGGCATTTGTATATTTGAGGGAAGTGGGGAATATGGCTTAAGGGAAAGTTGCATTTGATCAAAGCACTGAATCTTAAAACACTTAATCATAACTGTTTTTGTAATTTCACACACAATTGGTATCTAGTAAAGGTTTCTGAGCATGGAATCATAGTTAGCTATTCTTTAGGAATATCATGTGGCAGTAGGGTGACAAGGTATCATGGACTCTGCCTATTAACTAGAAGTGATCCCAAGATACATCCCAAGGAAATTGGGATGGGCCCAAGATCTGGCAGTAGACTGACCCCAAGTCCTTTTATACTCAGCTAATGGCTCTTGCTAATATCACTGTTGAATTACTTTAATTCTTGTGTTTTCTTAAAAGACTATTTTCTTTGAAAAAATGACAGAATTACCAGCACACAATTGTGTTCATCAATTTTTTGTGGCATATTCTATCTATTGCAAAAATTTTCATTGAGTTTTTTACTTGATTTGGCAAAGTTTGACAATATTTCTGTTTTTTGTTTTGATTTTTTTTTTTTTTTTTTTTTACAGATTGGCTAGGAAAAATTGGAATCTAGATAGAGGTCATTGTACGCATATCCTTAAATAGACTAGGAATTAATCTAAAGGAATGACTAAGTGATGACCAATTTTTTACCTGGATAGTTTCATTTGTTTTACTCAGGTAGGGAGATTAGCAACATCTTGTGACTAATGATCAATGACTTCTAAGCCATGTCAGTACCTTTTTAGAGTTAAAGCATAATGAAAACTTAATGAAGTCTTCCTGGTCCATTAACTTTCTATGAGGAATATACATAAGAAATGCATGCTCAGCAGTTGAGAGGCTCCATGTGAGTTTTATAGGTATTCCTGACTTAACAATTTAGTTTCACAAACACTGAATATCTGTTTTGTTAAAAGCCCTGTATTAAGCAACTCTGTGGGATAGAAAATGATATATGAAGTGGATATTTCCCTCAAGGACCTTTTAGAATAGAAGTTAATTTACTTGTATTTAATCCTGAATTGATTTGAAAATCAAGTTTAGGAGGCTACCTCAACTGTTGGTTAGCAGAAAAGAAGTACATGGCATAAACATATATGACCGAATGCAATCAATGCTATTATCAAAGGGTAACTCTTAGAAACTCAATATGAAGTTCATGTTGAATGTGAATGTGAATGATACTTTACTGAACATCTACAACATCCAAAGTACTCTTCTATGGGATTTGGGGTGGGGTGAGGAAGTGAAGCAAATATCAAAGGGACAGGTCCTGCTCTAGAGGACAAAGATGACATGTACTCAGTTAATACACGAAGTACCTGTTAAAAGTCCAATAACAGAGACCAAGACAATATTATGGATTTTTGAAGGAGAATCCATTATATTCTATTTAGGGCTCTGAGAAGACATCATGAAGCAGGTGGCATTTAAATTGGGTCTTGAAGGAGAGACAAGGATTTTAAAAGTAAAAAAATAAGGGAAGGACCATTTCAATCTCATTTGTTGTTTTTATATGGGTAAAGTCTGGCTAATATACATCTATATGAAATGTTGGGCGGGATAAGCTATTACTTGGCAATAACGTGTAGAAGTGAGGCTGTCAGGAGCCTCCTCTCTTATCTCCTTGGGGGAAGATGTGTCCAGATAGTTCAGTGGTTGCTTCTGTACCTGTCATTTGTCTGGCTGACAGAAAACATCTCCATGCAGCCTCAGTCAAATGACTGGAGTCTGTCCAAAGGCCAAGGCTCGGGGAAGTGCGGCACACTGTCCAGTGTAGAGGAGATGTTACACAGCTATGCCTGAGGACAGTCACGGAAGCAGTAGGCCCCGGGGGGAGGAAGGAATCGGGCTGAGCCATCTGAAGCGCCAATGAACCCACCAGATCCACTTTGTTGTTCCTCAGTCCAGCCACAATGAGGTGTCTACTAATAACAGACAGGCACACAGATCTCCATGAACCCACGCATCTAGGTTATATGTGGATTTTACAGCACGGCATAACTTTACTCTTGTCTTTCCTTGTTTTTAATTTTTTTTTTTAACATTTATTTATTTTTGAGAGAGAGAGAGAGAAAGAGCACAAGTATGAGCAGGGGAGGGGTAGAGAGAGAGAGGGAGACACAGAATCTGAAGCAGGCTCAGGCCTGTGAGCACAGGACCCGATGTGGGGCTCGAACTCATGAACTGTGAGATCATGACCTGAGCCGAAGTAGGATGCTTAACCGACTAAGCCACCCAGGCGCCCTTGCTCTGGTCTCTCCTACTCAAGAAAGCACAGCAGAATGCAGGGGAGCAATAGTGCAGTTACAAGTTCCCTCCCCTCCTTTCTCTTTCCCCACCCCCACCCCAAAACACATTTATACAAGTATTAGTAACAAGTTACTTCAAAATACTACACATATTCTAAGGCACATTTGGATATTTATTTACTTATTTTTAGTTTTTTAATGTTTTTTTTAAAATTTATTTCTGAGAGAGAGAGAGACAGCGTGAGCAGGGGAGGGTCAGAGAGAGAGAGGGAGACACAGAATCTGAATCAGGCTCCAGGCTCTGAGCTAGCTGTGAGAGCCTGACACAGGGCTCGAACCCACAAATTGTGAGATCTAGACCTGAGCCAAAGTCGGAGGCTTAACCGACTGAGCCACGCAGGCGCCCCATGGATATTTAAAAAATGTATTCAAGTAGGCTTTAAGAAGACTAGTACAGACAACTTGTTTCAATTCTTTTTCTCTAAATAAAATGCAGGTGAATTCATCTGTGAATAATTCGCTTTCTCCAGATTGCTTTGTTCAAATCGAATAAGAAAAAAGTTTTGTTAGGAAATGCCTCTCTGTTAAGCTTCATTTTCAGCATATTAAAATTTATGCATTAGAAAATTTGAAAGCAGTTAAAGATGTTTATTTTCATTCACTAAAAACTTACTTTATTTATTCATTTATTTTTAATTTTTTAAAGGTTTTTATTTATTTTTGAGAGAAAGAGAGATACAGAAGATGAGCAGGGGAGGGCTAGAGAGAAGAGGGAGATACAGAATCTGAAGCAGTCTCTCGGTTCTGAGGTGTCAGCACAGAGCCCGACATGGGGCTCAAACTCATGAACTGAGAGATCATGACCTGAGTTGAAGTCAGATGCTTAACCGACTGAGCCACCCAGGTGCCTCAGAACTTGTAAAGACTATATATTTAACATGTAACATTATAAAAACTAGTGAGTGTCTAGTTTTATCTAGTCCTAATACCTACCTAAATATTTAAAAAGAAGCATACTTACTCAATTGAAGAATAAACTCTTCAAAGCTACAACCAATATATAAATTAAAAGGCAATAGTAAAAACATGAGCTAGGTAGGCTATGTTTACGATATCCTGACAAAAAATGTATAAATAGGGAAAATCCACCACTCATTCACAAGAGCCTAATGAAGCAGAACTAAGATCTCACGTACAGGTTGGGAATGTATGCAATTTCTCAATTTCATGCAAAATAGCATTGTTCAAGTCACATCTCTTAGAACAAAGGCCATTTTTCCCCCTGCAGTCAAAACAGTGAAACTGTAATTGTCCCAGAAGTTTTCATTTTTCTTAAGCTAATGTTACTTTAATGGCTATTCTTTTTCTACACCTCTGAATGTAGGTAATGCTGAGCTGTGCTGTCTACAGAATCAATCGGGCCCCCGCATTATGGCATGTGAAGTACACTTAATTGATGTTTATTGCAATGAAAAATGATTTATAGTGTCTAATAAGCATTCACAATTTAGAGCCTTATTGTTCATAAGAGCTTCTGAAATAACAGAATCTTGGGGTGCATAAGTCTGTTTATAAAGGCTATTAGAAACACTGCATATCTCTGGCTATGGAAACTGATTCAGCTATAGACAGGATAAATAATCTACCACCAGCTAAATGCCTCTGGACTTACGTCTGGTAATGGCTAATTGAAAGGTTGTGGTATGTAGGAAGGCTTAAATATGGCCCAGATTTTAGACAAAGGCATGCTTCCAATTTCTGAATGTTCATTTATATTTCTGCAAGCTGCATTATGGTGTCGGCCAAAAGAGGCATATGGAGTTCCAACTACTCTCTAAGCTGCACATTTTTAACTTGCCGATGAAAACACATTTTAACATTTGTTACATCAACCTGGATCATATGCCAGGTGTCAAGCCTCTCCTGTATACCTTCTCAAGTTGTTTTGAAATGTTAGTATCAAAAAGCAGGGTAACAAAGCTTCAGGATATACTACAAAAAAAAAAAAAAAGGTAATAAATACAAACAAATCACCTTACTTAATTCTGCACTGGGCTGACATGATTTTGGGCAATCAGATATTTAGCACCTTCAGATCACTGAGCTAAGATGTCAATATTTGTCTGGATTTTGATACTCAATACTCTGCAACCCCTTAGACCTCAGTTACTGTGCTCAGTGCTTCCTGATTCCTGACCACTTGCTCTTCTGTCTCCTGTGTTTCCAATCTTAGCGCCCTTGCCCTCTCCACAGTCGCTTCCATCAGAAATCTCTCTGCCTCCTTTCTCTCCCAAATCATGACGCTCTCTCTGAAGCCATAGTCCCTGGCAGTCCTCGCCCCCATTCTCAGTTCTCTTGCTTTTTCTGTTACCTTCTGGCGCCTTACCATTCCCATTCATAGGAGCCTCAGGGGCCGCCTGCGGGCATACCCAGTCCACTCTCAGCAAAGTACCTCCAAGTAGGAGCCTCCGCCAGGCAACTCTGTCTTATGTGTTAAAGCTTCTTATCTCATTTGGGGGAAAAACGGTTCTGTTCCTAAAAAACAGTGCAAAGTCACACCTACCTTGCTAATCATAACTTTCACTCATTTCAGCCAGCCATCGATTTGATCTTGGTACCCCTTTCTCAAAAAAACAAAATCATGTAAACGGTTCTTTTTTTCAATTATTACTTGTTTTTAATGTTTATTTGAAAGAGAGAAAGCAAGAAAGAGGGAGAGAGAGAGAGAGCGCGAGGCGCGAGAGCGCGCACATGTGGGGGGAGGGGCAGAGAGACGGAGACCCAGAATCCGAAGCAGGCTCCTGGTTCTGAGCTGTCAGCACAGAGCCCAGTGCAGGGCTTGAATTCATGAGCAGTGAGATCATGATCTGAACCAAAGTCAGAGACTTAACCTACTGAGCCCCCCAGGCGTCCCGTGAACATTTCTAACCACACATTAAAGAAAACTCACTCTCTTCAGGCTGCTACCACAATCTCTCAAAATCTGCTTCTGTCTTACTTTTTGGTCACTCACCCCTCTTGCTCTCCCCAAAGTCCCCAATGTTCCACCCACACCAGACTCACACACTTTAGATTCCCCAAATTCCCCTTTGCGCTCACTGTCTTTATGGCCAGAATGCCACACCCCCACCTGATTGCTTCATGTTCTGCTTGAATGGCATGTTCTACGTAAGGTTTTGTTTTTGTGTTTGTGTTTTGGTGTGGAACCCACAGTTACCATTTCCCTCCTTTTCCTGGTCATCGGTTGCATTTTGTCTCACTATAATGACTTAAGACTATGAAGCCCCCAGGGGGTCCAGGTCCTGTCTTATTTACCTCTGGAACCCACTATAATAATAGTCACTCACCTAAAATGCACTCAAAATCTGGGTTGAATTTAACTGAATGGTCACTATCAACCACCAGGTTAATTTCCTACTCGTTACCATAAAGTCACTAATGCATCCAATTATCTATAAGAGTTACACTTGAACATAGGCCGTGCTTTTGATATTGGTACAATGAAAATAAGCAGTGATGGATAAGGTCTTAGTTCCCTAGGGATGATAATCACATGATTCAAATGTACACAATAATCCAGCCATTTTATTTTATTGTAAGTTAAAACACGGGGAGAAAGGGGCTATTCGTTGTTCCATGACTTGAAAGTTTTTTTGTTATAAAGCTAGAGAAAGTTTAAAAATTTAACTTAATATTCCCTAGAAAATTTTGGGGAAAAAGGCTTTAAAATTCAAGCAACTTTTCCTCTGTGCTGAAGTTAGTGTGTGGTGCTTACTGAACTTCTGCTTTTTTTTTTTTTTAAAGTTTATTTATTTAATTTTGAGACAGACAGAGACACCAAGAGTCGGGGAGGGGCAAAGAGAGAGGAAGAGACAGAGAAACCCCAGCAGCCTCTGTGCTGTCAGTGCAGAGCCCGACATGGGGCTCAATCTCACGAAAACTGAGTTCATGACCTGAGCTGAAACCAAGAGTCAGACGCTTAACCAACTGAGACACCCAGGTGCCCCCTATTCTACTTTTAAAAGCATCTGAAGCAAAATGCATTTGGGAAAAACGCAGCCAGTACTTTTGAGATGAGCTGTTTTCCTGAAAAAATGGCAACTGCAGTTGTACAACTTGTGCCTAAGTTACATTTTCATAAAGGATGCAGTATAATTTAATTACATACTGTTTATATCATATTCAAATTAATCAATTTCTACACTACTTGGAGGGTCTACTTTTGCCTGGCAGTGGACGAGGTGCCATGGGAACAATAGAGAATTAAAAGATAAAGGAAAACAACATTTTTGCATGTGAGTAATTAGACAGGGATCCAATAAAGAGAATGAGACAATATATCATATAATCAAATGCCAAAGGGCTTAGCACAGATAAAGGCTCATCTGTACTCAAGGGAAACAACTCGTCCTACAGGCTTATCGGTTTCTGAAATGGACACCAGCCTCGGCCACACGTCATGGCTGGAGGTTCGAATCCGCCCTCTACTTTGGTCCTCACATTCAATTAGTGTCAAGAAGTAATAATTCTTAACTCTTCCTTTAAAAATTCTCTCATTATCTTCTTTTTACCTTGGGTCCCACTGTCCTACTGTCCTACGATCTGAAGCATGTGTCTTCTCACTTCTGTATGCCTTCCTAATTGTCCTCTCAAATTTGTCTGCACTTTCCTGCTCACCCGATCCAGCGACTGTTCACTGCCTAGTTAATACAGTTCAAACACCAGTCATCATATTCAAAAGACCCTTAGCCAGGTATCTTCATTCCTGACTCAGTCAACATTTGCTTTTTATACTTACTTATTCTACGACAGGCACTCTTCTAGGCACTAGGGATATTATTATATTTACTGAAACTTTTATTAATATGGAATAAATCCAGAAATTGGGTCACTTACTGGCTATGTAATCTCGAGTTATTCTTTCTCACCACTCTAATCTCAGCTGGTTTCCTTCTTTACAAAATGGGGACCCAACTTTACCTGTCATATTTAGATCACAGAGTTTCTTGGAAAGTTAAAGACATGGAGGTTGGGACTTCGAAAATGTTTTGCAATCTCTAAAATCCTGGAAAGAATACAGTCAGCTAACATAGGGAAGAGAGAAACTTGCTCCAACTGAGGCCAATGTGGGTAGCTTTGAGGATTCAAGGTTCTCGAAATTAGGTGGTGGGCCTTGTCCTGCAGACAGTGGGATCCGTGACTAGAGAATTTGGAGCAAAGGAGCCCCAAGGACAACTTACTGGCAGCAGGGTGGAAGATGGCTTGAGGTAGAGAGACCAGAAGCACGGGGATAGGCTAGGAGTGGAGAGGAAATGTGGGTTCAATGAATCCAGAAGATTGGTAGCAAAGGAAAGAAGGGGTGGAAGTAAAAGAAAAAGTGCAGAGGAAAAATCCAGAACCTGAAAGCTTGGAGGTAGTGGCTGTGAGAACAGGATGAAAGGCACAGATGAAAAGATGATGACTCAACAAGTTAGGATTTGAAAGGAATGAATGGCTCATGATCTCTTTACCAGTGAGAAAGAGCACAATTTATATCCAAAGAAGATGGGTTTACTATTGACTTGTGAGTCTGAGTTGCACATATATTGGGATAAATACTGAATATATACAAAATAATAATCACATAACAGAAAATATTATTAGAGGGGCGCCTGGGTGGCTCAGTCAGTTAAGCGTCCAATTTCGGCTCAGGTCATGATCTCGTAGTTCCTTAGTCTGAGCCCCATGTTGAGCTCTGTGCTGACAGCTGAGAGCCTGGAGACTGCTTCAGATTCTCTCTCCCTCTCTCCCTGCCTCTCCTCCACTCACCCTGTCTCTCTCTTTCAAAAAAATGTGTACTTTTTTGTAAGTTAAAAATTAATAAAATATTGTTTGAACCAAAATGGAGTAATAAGGGCTTTGAAGAAATAGCACTTCATAAGTATTTCTCAGATTGGTGTTTGTGATTTTTGGGCAGAATCCTAAGATTGGGGAAAGAATGTAAAAGGAAGTTCAGTACAAAGTGCTTCCCCAATTATACTGTTATTAATATAATTTTATTATTTTATTTATTTTTGCTGTTACAGTTGAAAGGGAACTGTTTCTCTCAGAATGCCTCAATTGATTACAATTTTTTGAGGTCTAGAAATGCAACTCTTTTGTATTTGGATGAAAATGAATTCATTCTTTATTCTCACTGCTACAGTATATTGACCCAGATTTCAGGCTTTCAAGATCTGTAAGTTATAGGGGCATGTAAGGGGGCTCCTTGTGTGTTCTAGTTTCTAAGACTCTTCTTTGTAGGCAGTTCTTTGCAATTCATATTTTTAATGCTTGTTTTCTGAACTTATATTTTATTTCAGTTCTTAAAGAAGCATTTCATATTTTAACAAAATATTTCCTCAAGAGAAATCCACAGAGGAATGTAACAAATGCTAGCATACAATAAAAACAGGTATAATTCCTTAAGAATTTTTTGACCTGTGCTATCTAACACAGTAGCCACTAGTTGAAACTTAAATTAGGTAAAATTAATAAAATCAGAAATTCATTTCCTCAGTTACACTAGCCTCATTTTAGCCACTTAATACCCACATGTGGCTAGTGGTACTGTACTCAACAACACAGATATAGAACATTTCCATTAACACAGAAATTTCTATTGAATAGTGTTAGTCAAGACCATTGTTTATATAGATGGAAGGATGTGATTGCAGTTCTGATTAGCTCCATTTGCTCCACAGTTGGTCCAACTATTTGCCTAGCACATCATTATTAATATTGCTAAAGATGTAGGTCAGCTAGGCCACATTCACTCTGACAGCTGTTCACAGATGCATCATACAGTCAAAGTCTCAGAATTGCTCCTGATAGTCTTGTGACCAAGGTCAACATGGAAGAATGTTTTTTCACTTTACTATCTAATGGGACCATAGCACCCAATTACTCCCTAGATCTGTGGGCAGTAAGAGTCTCTCAAGGGACTTCTAGCATAAATTATTTCATATTATTTGGTCAACAAGTTTATTTTATTTTTAATTTTATTTAAAAAATGTGAAAGTCTCCTCCCTCTTAAGAAGTAAATCTACACTGTTTCCTCCAACTCAAACATAGGAACGTGATGGGGAATGAGGTGTAGAGGCCAAAGTCTGGTAACTGCTAGTGGGTAGGTTTTCCCCTCTCAGCACATTAAATATTGTAATTAAACAAATATTTTGTGAGCACTGCAGAAATATTTTGCTGTTCTGCAATTTGTTGAACACCAAGATAACACTCAATAGATCCAAGAAAAACCTAAAAAGACTGGGCCTTCCAAAATCACTATGGTTTTGGCTTCAGTTTACAAAAATAATCAATTTAATTATTGGCTATCACAGAACATAAAATGGGCCATTATGATAGCTTTAGAAGGGAAAAAAAATCTGACATGGGAGGCATATGACCTAATTGATTCTAGTACTCTGAATTCACGAAAATAACTCCTGACTATAAACAACATTTTGGCTATTAAATTCATCTTATAAAGATCAAATATTTTGGAAGGAAGTTGAATTTTAAAGCATGAGAATAATGGGCTCTTATAAATAGGAGACTCTGTTTAGTAAACCTAGCTAATTAAAGCACTTAATAAATGGGGGAAACCCACTTCTCTAAATCTCTTGTTGGTACTAGAGAATTCTCATTTGCTCTTTCAGAGAAGTAATCAATTGAAGGGCACATTTTTCTTCTCTTTGTTCTTTTCCATCAATTTTAATGGGTACAGAACATCAGTCACACGAAATGTAATGGGACAAGAAGATGGATGAGTACATTTGAAGCTACTAGTCACAGGACAGAAAACATCCTGATGAGGTGACCGTGGCAGTGCCCAGTTCAACAATATGGCCTGGGCAATATTTAGTAAGTGAAACTATGTTGCTACATGATTTGATATCAGCACTCAGCAAAATCAATCTCTGGACACAATTTATCACATATCTATAGGTCAGACTTTCAAAGTCACATTCTCAAAACATACTTCAATGACACTCTTAATTCCAGAAAATGATTTAATGTAGCAACAAAGTGGTTACAGAGAACAATCTAAGCTTAAGGATCCTGACCTTGTCTTAAAAGTGATTAAAATTCTTTTGAAGAGCGAGTTATATTATAGCCTAGAAATTATGTCCACATATCAGAAGATGGATTGGTGTATACAGTGGAGGCTTGCTGCACCCCCCTTCAGGGCCTGGACACTCACTCTCCCAGCCCCTTGGCTACACTGGGTGCTGCAGCTGTGCTCGCAGCTTTGTCCTGCTCTGGGAACTGCCCTCAGCCAAAGGAAATCATCTTGTGCAAAGCTACACCTGCTCCCCAGGGGCCATCACGTCCAAAGACAAGAACCATTGAAGGAGTACAAAGAAGGCATGACTGCTTTGCCTCACTAAGTACAACTCTGAAGGGCCATCCCGGCTTCCAGGCACTCCCTGTGATCAGCTGGTATCTCTGTTGAGACAATCACAGCCTACTTTTCCTCTGCCTTCACTTCCACACAGGGTTGATCCCAAGGCAACTAACTCTCCCAGCATCTCACATGCAGACCTCTCTCTCAGAGCCTCTTTTCCAGGCCACACAACCTGAGACAATATATATGATCAAAGGGCCGTTTTCCTTTGCAGAGAATTAAGATAATTTAAACACTGGGCTGAATGAAAGGACTACGGATTCAGGTTCACAAATGGTAAGTAGCATACTATTACTTTGGTAGGACTGGTATAAAAAAGATGTTTTTTATATTACCTAAGATTTAAAACAAATTACATTTAATAATTTAAATGTAGTTTGCTTTCAGTGGACCTCTATATCTTCATGTAATCCAGCAACTAGTCAAACTGTGTTAACATATTCAGAGGCTGAGATACCATTTGTTTGTCTTGCCAGTTTCCTTTTCGTGGAATTCAAGGCAACCTTTGGCATCATCTGACCACCCATAGGTCCTCACTTACGAATACTATGATATTATTAATAAAATGTAAGTAGGTATTTCCCTAAGGTCCTGTTAGCCATATGTTTCTTAGGCACCTTCTAAAAGCAATACTTTATAACAGGATGTTAAGAAAGGAAACTAAACCTATTTGAAAAATAGCAACAGAAGATTCGACATCTCAAATTAATAAGTGTTTTTTCCTTTCTCAGGATTTTCTGTGATCTATGAAACACAGATAATACTGGCTGGAAAGCTGTGAATAATGCTTCAAAGCCAGCAAAGCAAACTTCAAAGTGGGGGGCCAGTTTTAAAATGATTTTCTGGTTGTTGTGCAAGTTGAGAAGCAGGTATTTACGGGCCGGGGGTGGGGGAAGAAGAGGAGAGCCCTGGGGGGCCATCATTAGCACATTGATAATATTGTTGCTGGCTGCACTCAATGACACCATCAGGCCCTGTCCATCCATCACAGACAGGGTGTCAATTACTCAGTCAGAAAATGATAATCTATCAAGAAGATCATTTCATGAATGTGATCTTACATGGAAACTGCTGGTGAGGCTATTTATCTATAGCGTTTGCTTTAAATGCTTTTATCACTATTGTTTTTAATCAGTTGCAAAACCACAATTTCATTTTCCTGAAGTCTAGGACCTCATTACTTTGCTTTCAAGAGCCTGCAATGACAATATAAAATATGTGTAAGGCCACTTCTTTATATTAATATTTAATGTAGTTTTAACAACTTTTTAGAAGGGTTCATATCCAAATGGATACAAACCTGAAAATGAATTGATAGTCAGAGACTCCACTTAAATATAACCGTGAATATTCTACTGTGCCCCTGAACATTATACAAATGAATATGTAATTTTTATACATTTACCAAGGTTACTGGTGGAAATGGAAAAAGACTAATTTACGCCATCTAGTCTACACCAGTATTCAGGAGATCTTTCAAAGATGTTTTAGTCTAAATTTCACATCCTGTGAAACAGGACTATATTCAATAGAACACTGTCATTCTCTCCCTTTCTCTCAGTTCTAACTGCATTCAGTACAATAAGATATGATTCTGAAAAGCTTTCAAATTTTTTACTTAATTTTTACAAATTCTTGAAGGTTGAATATTTGACACTCTTATATATAAGTCTTAAATGGCAATTATAAGCAAGACAGTAGAAATATCCTCCCTTCCTGTCTCCCTGTTCAGATTAACGTAGAACCTGGATTACAGTCTAGTCTGACATGGAATATGCCTGAGCATTTTTGTCATGGGTAAGAGCTAATTTTTATGGAAATAAGAAATTAGCTCTGGTTTAGAAATAACTTTTTCAAATTCAAAGACTTAAATTCTACCCTCTCTGAGTTTTCTATCTCAAATTATCTGTGGGTCACTGAGTTATATAGTTCCTTGAAAAGCTTCCCTAATACTGGGTACAAGGGGGGTATCTTTATTCTCATTATATTCCTCATGGCTCAAAGAATATCATAGTTTTTATAAGTAATAATGAATAATGAGTAAAATAAATATGTTTTTTGAATTATTGGAAAAATATTTTTAGCATGTTGTTGAATTGGAGTAGGTTTTATTTAGAGATGAAAGCTTTAAAATGATTTTTTTGATTTTTGATTTTTATGTTTTTCTTAGGCTATTCTTTGCTTTATATGATCTTAATTGGGATATCCACACTTGGAAAAATGTTCGTTTGAGTGCTAGAGAAGTTATGAAACCCCAAAACATCATCAGCAGGGGAAATTCAGGCATTTTCTAGTATAACTTATAATCATCACCTTGAATTCTTTTTACATTAAGGAGGAACATATAAAAAATGATAGTTTAACAATTTTGCCATACTTTACTATTTCAATGATAGATAAAAACCATGTAAAATAAAAACTATGTATTCAGTCATTTTTACATAAAATAGCTAAGTCAGTTTTACAGCATAGAAGGCAGCATATTAAGAAAACATGACAGTTACTAAAGCAATAATCAATTCATTTAATCACACACAGAACACTCCTTTGTTTTATATAAAAATACTATCTTAAATACTTTAATTTTCATCTATTACAGCACATCATTATCACTATGACATCTCATGATACTTTGTGCCTCTCTCTCAACGAATACTGTTCCTCACACTATAGCTATTTGGGGATAAGTGTATTACTGAAGCCTGTTGGACAGTAAACATCCTGAGGGCAGAGAGCCCATCTTATGTAGCCTTCAGAATATTGCCCTGGACATGGAATTTATTTAGCATTTATTTATTCAAGGTTTATTCAAAAAACATCCATATGGCACTGGGTTAGACTGAAGATGGGGTTTTTGCCCATCAGAGAGATCCAGAGACCAGTGAAAATCATCAGCAAGTAAACTAAGAAATAATACTATTCAGTACATGTTATGACAGAGGTAAGCACTCGGTACCTTGGGAAGACAAAAGAGAGGGTCCACTCAAGTTCAGGGACCCTAGGAAGATGGGAAAAGACTTCCCAGATAGCTCTGAGGAGGGCTACAACTTAGTGAGCTAAAGAACTTTGGGGAAGTTCTAGTAAGCAACAACAGTTAGGTTGATTGGCTGGTTTGACAGCTGAGAAATGAAAATTCTATCATTTTCTAGAGAATGACTAGAGACTTTGAGAGAAGAAACTCATATACTGGGTGTACTTGGGTAATAAAATCATCAGTCTTGGAGGAGGGGTCACGGAACGGGAGTGCAGCAGGGGTGCAGGAAGGGCCAACAGTGTTTGTTTTGAGAAAAGCAATAACCAGGTAAAAGGTTCTCTCCAACATTTTCTTGTTTCTGAATTTGGGATGCAGCTTGCCATCAACATGCATAGTAAAGGTGGTAGCCTGTCAACCCTGCCTTGCCCCCAGCTGTTCATAAATTTGATGATGAGCCTTGCAATTAACAATACCTTAAAATAGATGACATCTTCAAAGTCAAAACATAGAACATGTAGTCTCTTGAATGATCTCGTTTTCAAAGAGAACTCAGTGAATACTAGAGACAACAATAAATTGATATTTCTTTTCTGAATGCAGTTGTAGCTACACACCCCTTCCCACGTCCCCTCACTCCCACCTTATTCTCTTCCTCCTTGTCTCAATTTGCCTTAAATACCTGCTTTGAACCAGGCACTGTAGGATATGGTAGAATTTGGAGATACATGAAAACTAAATATAAACCCAGAAGCATTTGACTATATTTCAAATTGTGAAGCACCATTGAATAAGAGCATTGTGAAGAGTTACTTCTCTTGTCTTGGGTTCAGAGAGGACATCCCAGATCACAAATCTTAACGTGAGTCACAGGGATTAAGGTTTTTACACGTGTATGGGGACGTCCAAAGTGCGCCAGGCAAAAAGGACATTGTGTTGCAAGGCAAAGAGATGGGGGAAAAAACCCACATTGTTCTTATATTTGAAATTATAGATTCATTTGGCTAAAACTTGGACGGTTAGGAGAGTATTAGGAGAGAGAGCAGATTGAGAAAGATTTTTTACGCCAGGCATGGATTTATGGCAAAATGGGCCAAGACTTTCAAGCTCTCAAAAGTGGAGTGAAAAGCCACTTTCCCGTACTGATGGCCTCTCAGATGTGAGATAACTTGGTTTAAGTAGTAAAGAAGTAGTAGAGAGGACCTGTTTCTCCTCCTTATAATAAAAAGGGTATCTCTGTAGATCCTGACAAAGTGAAATATAAATGGTATCTATTATTTCCCTTTCTTTCTTTCTTCCTTTCTTCCCTCTCTTCCACTTCTTCCTTCTGCCTTTATCAGATATTTATTGAGGGACTACTCTGTGCAAGGCGCTCGGTAGTTATGGATCAGTTTAGTGGATTCATGTGGAAAGCTCAAAGAGAGAGATTTTTGATCTTTTTAATAAAATGAACATGGACTTTGGCATTAGGCAGACCCTGATTTGAATTCCACATATTCCACTTGCTGACAGTATAAAATGTCACTTTATTACTTTGTGATTCAGTTTCCTCATTTGTAAAATGGGAACAATATTACTCATTTCACAAGGTTATTGTTGGACTGAAATGAGATCATAATCTCAAAAGTTACCACTTATGCATCCATGTACTGGCTTATGCCCTTTGAATACATGATCTCATTTAATCGTCAATAGCACACTTTGAGGTTGATACTAATTAATTAAATAAAGGCTCAAGGAGGTTATGTAACTCAGCCAGAGAGGAAATAAGTGGTGTTACTGCTTGATTCCAAAGCCTATGTTCTTTTGTCTATGCATAGTGCCTCTCCTATTTACCACATTGTGCTTGGAATTTAGCATACACTCATCACACAGTAACACTCCATGTGCCAACGGAGTAAAACATTTTCACTATTTTTCATGTTGTCTTAACACTAAAATTCAATTGCATAGGCAAAACCAACGTCAAGCATTCTAAATATGAATCACTAAGGAAACCTACTTAGGGAATGAATGGCAAAATCTATCCACTGTGCATCACCTCAACATGGCTGTGCTTTTTCTGTTTACAGTGAGATATGTTTATAAAATATTTAAAAATTGCATGTATGTTTTTTAAATTAGCATATTAAAAACAAATCTTAAGAATTACTCAAATTTCTAAGTCACATTGAGTGTAAACAATATTTCTAGATATCTGCAAACAACTGTAATGTTATATAATACGTAGATTTTTTTAATTGAGGTATGGTTGGCACATGCAATGTTACATTAATTTCAAGTATACAGCATAGCGATTTCACAAGTCTCCACTTCATGCTCTGCTCACCGCAAATGTAGCTGCCATGCAACACTATTATAACGCCATTGACTATACTTCCCAAACCGTACCTTTTATCATCGTGACTTATTCATTCCATAACTGGAAGCCTATATCTCCCTTTCCCTTTCACCCATTCTGCCCATCGCTCATCCCTCCCCTCTGGTAACCATCAGTTTGTTCTCTGTATTTATGGGTCTGTTTCTGCTTTTCATTTGTTTGTTTTGTTTTTAAATTCCATACTATAAGTGAAATAGTGGCTGTGTTCTTTTAAATAAAGTGCCAAGCAAAGAGTATTTACACATATTCTATTATTTAAGTGGATTCAGAGACTCTATCGGATTATATCATCAGGGTGTGTAATGCCCAGAAGTGGTGACAGTGCCAAGTTCACTCAGTTTTGCTTCAAGATCAAGACACTCAATTAGCCTCATCCCATATCCTGCTTTAGTCAGGCTACTCTTCCCATTCTCCTCCCCCCTCCCCAATATGTTCTATTAGCCATATGCTATGACTTTGCATTTACAATACATCCTGAACAGATTAACTTTGACTGAATCAATATATGATAATTATGCTGAATTGAAAAATGAACTTCACTAACCTAGGTCATTTGAACTAAGAACCTCTGTTAAAAATGTTTCATGAAGACCCCTAGATTATCCTTAACTACATAGAACTGTCCTTCCTCTGCAATGTACACAGTGTTGAGGTCATGCATTTCCACACTTGTTTTCTAATATTTGTGCTTTGGGCACAAAGCAGGTACAGAGTAATTATTTGTGGCTATTCAATGAGAAATATTCTTTCCCAAACATTCCTCTACTTTAAAAAATATTAGTATCTGAATCCTACCATGATTCAATTACAGGAAAAATTATGGTCCCTGATTATAACAGTGGTCTTTCATCTGTAGATTTATTATTTTTAAAACCACACTAAATATTTTAGAAATTCTCTTTGTTCAATACGCTTGAAAGAGTTGTTTTGTTTAATAAAGTTGCCTGAAACAGATGCTTAAGAGGGCTGGAAGTGAGAGGTTAGTTCAGAAAAATCTAATTTCCACTGAGATGAGAGAAAGTTTCTAAAAAAAAAAAAAAAAAACCCTATGGTATTTCTAAAAAGCTACATAAAGCAAAAGAGCGTGTTGGGGGGGAATGCTTCACTAGAACCCAAACAACCATAAAGCAAGATTTACAGCTTGTTACAGAACGGCACAAATTAGCAATTAGATGTTATATGCTGAAACACAGGAGAATATGGGGCTGCTACCTTTTAAGCGTTTTGTTGAAGGAAACAACGAACTTTTCATAATAAACCTTTTAAAGCTGTTATTCTACATTGAGATTGATCGAAGTGAGAAAGAAGATATGAATACAGCTGGAAGGGAGATGGAGATGGGACAGGTTATATTGATGACTCCGGAAATGTTGCATTTAAATATGAAAATCACAGCTGCACTTGAATTATCTAGAATTCTAAATCTGAAGATAAAATTACCAGCCAGTGGTACCTAAATCCTCATGAACCACAGCAAGACATTTATTAAGAGGAACACCTAAAAGTCTTATAGTGCAAGCCCCAGGATGGATGATGGGAGGAAACAGTGTCTACAAAACACTAGGTGTTTGAGCCAGATCCTGTCTGGGTGTCCTGGTCCCTTTTTCTCCATGAATCATAAATGTTTCCAAGATAGGGATCCTTCACAGAACCACAATTCAGAGCCTCTTCTCGAGTGCCTACGTTTAATTTTTGTGCCTTTCTTAATAATTCAATAAGATTAACTGAATACCTACTAAAGGACTTGTGAAAATTTAATATATAAAAATCCACTTCTATAAAATGAATGTACTGGACAGCGATTGGCTGCTGGGGAAGGATTTTTCACTATCAGTCTTTAGAAACAGTTTCTCCTATAAAGCTCAGGAACCATGGCCTGCTAAAGATATGTGGCTTGTTTGTTACTGTTTAACATGATTGGAGACAAATAACAAATGTGCATATGTTAAGTAATTATGTAAATAAGATCATGTATTTTAGAAATATTTTCAACAAAAATTGATATTAAAGAATTTGCTAATCAGATTATCCTACTTAACCAGCAAATTGAGTTGAAGAGTTAAGTATTTCAGCATATCTATTAGCTAAGTTTTCAGCAACACGTGCCCTTGCATGTAATACAGAATCAGTGAAAATGTTTTCCTACAGCATTTCTTCTAAATAGAAAGATACAATTAGAGATGGCTGACCTTTCCCTAGGTATAGATCAATTCAATAAGTAGTGAGAATATAAAGGATAAATGTTGATATTTCAATACAACACGTAGTATTCTGATCCGTCCAGTAGGGAAAGTCACTTCCTTATCAAAACTACCTAAATTAACTGTAATCATTAAAAATATTTACTTTTACAATGGACCTTTTGCATATCAAAAACAACCTAAGGTTTTCTTCAAAAGTCTTGGATAAGGGGGATTCTTGCTAACTGTAAGTGTTTTATTTCTTAATCACTATAGTATCACCACTATCTGAATAACATGGCCCAATATGTGACATCAATTGACCTTACTTTTAAAAGGAAAACTAAATATAACTTTCATTTTTAACATTCACAATTCTAAGTAATTTTATATATTTTAAAAAGGCTAAGGAGGGGCGCCTGGGTGGCTTAGTCGGTTAAGCGTCCGACTTTCGCTTAGGTCATGATCTCGAGGTTCGTGGGTTCGAGCCCCGTGTCGGGCTCTGTGCTGACTGCCAGCTCGGAGCCTGGAGCCGGTTTCAGTCTGTGACTCCCTCTCTCTCTGACCCTCCCCTGCTCACGCTGTCTCTCTCTCTCCTAGAAATAAATAAAACATTTAAAAAAAAATAAAAATAAAAAGGCTAAGGAAATCTGTACTCTAATGTTAGCAGTAACCCCATTTTCGATCATCTGCCTCATCTCAGAGAAACTTCTGGAAGGTACAGTAGAACTCTGGTTTGAATCCACTGTTTACTGGGTTTTGTCCACATTTCTGTCCTATAATGCTCTGTAATCATCACTGCTGACGTCTGATCAGGTTAGCGTCTCCTGGAAGCCAATTCTGAGATCGAGTTAGTGTGCCAGATGTTTGCTAAGAAGGAGTGCTCCCTCTGTGGAAGGGGAAAGCAGGCAATGGAAGTGGGCAGAAGGAGAACCGAACCAGGATGCAGACTCGGCGACAGCTGCAGGGAACTCCTCTGGGCGCACCCTCTAGGCTGAGATGGCCGCACACTGCACACTGGCACCAGTCTGTCAGGGGATGGGACCGCCTGGGAGGGCAGTAACTTTCAGTGAGGAACTCCACAGTGAAAACAGTCCCCGGAGGGGCTGACAGCTGACGAGCTTCACTGACAGCACTCTCAGCAGCTGGCGTGACAAGTCCTTCCTCAAGAGGGACCTGGGTAGCTTATGACGAATTTTCAAATTCAAAGATGCTGAGGTTCTTACACACCCTAGTGTGTTTGAGCACGGTGACCACTCCGTTCTAAAACTCTCCCCTCTTGGCTTCTCCCACAGCCTTCTGCTCTGCCTCCTTCTCCCTCTATTACAATTTCACTTGTTCCTCTTTTCTTCTCTTTCCTGTGTCTCGATATTGTGTCCTTGGCTCACAACTCTCCTCACATTTTAGTTTTTCTCCTCGCTTGTTTACATCTTTCTGGGTGATCTCATCCAACACACATACATGTGGCAAGTGTTCATACTGCACATTCACTGCCTGCCAGACACTGTCAGAGAGCCCATAAATGAACATAACAGCCTTGCCTTCTCTCCCTTCGCCATGACTCTCTTCTCTTCTGTTTTCTCTTGGTAAATTTTGCTACACCTACCCAGTCGCACAAGCCAGAAACCTACTGAACTTACCTCCTCAGAGGTCACAGTTCCTTCCTCCCTTTTACATTCTTTCTACCACTAACCCACCTCTGCAACAGCCTCCACCTTGGCATCCCTTGCAGTCTTGCTGGAGAACACCATCCTCAATTCAAGCTCCGCTGCCCCCAGACACACAACACAACCAGGTCCACATGCTAACCTATCATCAGAGGGATCGCTCCTTTAAAAACAAAGACGGGGGGGTGGGAGGGGTGCGTCTGGGTGGCTTAGTCGGTTAGGCGTCCGACTTTCGCTCAGGTCATGATCTCGCGGTTCGTGGGTTTGAGCCCCGCGTCGGGCTCTGTGCTGACTGCCAGCTCAGAGCCTGGAGCCTGTTTCAGTCTGTGACTCCCTCTCTCTCTGACCCTCCCCTGCTCACGCTGTCTCTCTCTCTCCTAGAAATGAATTAAAAAATATTAAAAAAGTAAAAAGTAAAAAAATAATAATAATACAAAAATAAAAACAAAGACAGGTGCGTCTGGGTGGCTTAGTCGGTTAAGCGTCCGACTTTCGCTCAGGTCATGATCTCGCGGTTCGTGGGTTCGAGCCCCGCGTCGGGCTCTGTGCTGACTGCCAGCTCAGAGCCTGGAGCCTGTTTCAGAGTCTGTGACTCCCTTTCTCTCTGACCCTCCCCTGCTCACGCTGTCTCTCTCTCTCTCCTAGAAATAAATAAAAACATTAAAAAATTAAAAAATAAAAACAAAGACAAGCACAGAATATCGGGACATGGGATACTCTCTAGGGTTTGGTCTTCTCCTGGGAGCCCGATTCTGGCTTTAGATGTTAGTAACACAGAACATAGTTCTCCTACCCCAAGTCCATCTGCACCTACCATCTGTTTGCCACTTATTTGCCCTTGCATCTCTTTGGGTTCCTTTCCTTTTTCCTCCCCAACTCCTCAAGCCCCAGCGTGTTCAGCACCTTACACTGCTACACCAGTCTGGCAACATCTCTGTTGATTCAGCGCCTCACTTAATATCGCATCATATGAAAGTTCTCTGCTCTTGTGTCTTTCCTCTGCTACAGAGTGTACATTTCTCAAAGCAAGGACTGTCACATTTGTCTCTGCATTGCACACAAAGATCAGAACTTGGCCCATATCAGGCAATCAGAGTTTTCTGGAAGTTTATTGAACTGAGCTGCATGTCTAGAGTTTAAGGCACTTGCTGGGTCGATGACAAAAGCAAGGCATTATGGTGATGTGTCCTCATTTGTTCTGATTGTAAGGAACCGACACCTCATTCAAATATATTAAATGTGGATTTATTATAGGATTGTATTAGAACTAGGAAAATGAGGCCACTCTGAGGACCTAATTATTCTTTATGCTTCTCTTTCTCATGACCCTCATGCTTTATTTTTCACACCTTTCCAATTCTCTGGTAGCTCCGAGCCTCACATATCCCCAAGTTCCCCAACCTGCTTACAACCTCCTCTCTCTGCAACCCTTTGCATCCTAATCCCATTATTAATGCTTGTTTCCCAGTACGTATTCTTGAGACAGAAACAACCAAATGGAACTTTCAACTTCACATTCCAGGTGACTGGCCCTGGTGTACTTAGCTGTGAGGCATGGGGTAGAGAGCAAGGCAGAGTGATACGGTCCTTCACCAGAGGCAGTGGATGGGGTGGTTTACTCTAAAGAGGCTGTGGATAGGCAAGATGTGGAGATGGCTCTCAGTGAGCATCTGCTGGCAAGTGGAAGGCAAAGGACAGACAAGCACCTGACCTGCCTTCAAGGAACTCACAATCCAGTCACAAAGAACTGACTGTAACACTAGATGGATGAACATGCAAAAGGAACCCTAAAGAAGTAAAATGTTACAAGAGTTCCAAGGTGAAAGGATACATTTCTTAAAAAAATGAATGAACTGCAAAAAACTCTTGGCCTGAGGAGACATTTGAGCCAAAGGGGCAGGGTATGTACAGCTAGTGGTGGAAGGAAGTAGTGGATATAGGGGGAGATTCATAGAAGCTGAAGAAAAAGAACTAAGTTCTAAGGATCTAAACTGGAAAGATGACTTAAAGAGGAAACCAAACAGACTGCTCTGGAGGGATTATAAATTGCATTAGGGAAAGGAGAGAAAGATGGAAAGAACCTAGGATAGGCTCAAGAGGTCCTTGAATATATTAGAATAAGAGAAGTTTTACTTTATTTTATGGTAACTGTGAGCTATTGGGTACTTTCTAGAAATATTCCAGTAACAGCAATCAGGGTGGACCAAGTATACTGACAAATTATAAGTGGGAAAGTTCTTACCATGATATTAGAGAGAATTAATAAAAGGAAGTGTCATGATGGGAAGGCTGGAATTGATGTTGTGGAATGTGCAGAAGTAAAATAACCAGAAAGTCGCTGTGTGCATGAAGAAAACAGAAGTGCCATTCTAATGCAGTGTTTTTGTGTTTAACTGATAGCAATGGCAGTGAGTCCTTTCCCAGTGGTAAGGAATGTGGAGATAGGATAAAGTCTGGGCAAAGAGGTGAAGACATTATGAGTTGTGTTTACATAACATGACAAAATACATTTCTGAGGGATACAGGGCAGTAATTAGAGAGATTAACGGAGATTTAAGAACCTCGATATAGGGTAAAGGATACTTTAACATATTTAAAAATTATGGGAAGCAATCCTAAAACTCCTTATTGGGTTTTTGTGAGGATCAAGCACTGAAGCCAATGCTTAGTAAAAAAGTGCTTAGCAAGGTGCTTAGTATTAACTGCTCACTATCACCTGCTGTCAATATTTTTCTTGTTGTTATTTTCAGTGCAGGTTCTGTTTCCGCGCATGTTGCTAATTCATGGATGCAGGCTGTGGGGAGACCTCTGAGCTGTGCCAAAACAGGCAAATGAATAAATCAACTCTGTGTCATGCAACAGTATCCACTCAGGAAGAGGGCATAGCCTGGATAGCTAGCACTATTCTACTTGAGGTTTTCCTGAGATTGAAGGCAATTTCTTGTTTCTAATTTGGCAAGTGAGCAAGAGAAGAATCTTGCATATCACACCAGAAGATCTTAATGAAATTCTATAAACAGTTCCAGGTTAACAGTATGAGCTTTTAAATATTTTCCCACATTCTGAACACGTTATTCAATGCCAATTAACACCCCATTGATAATTTCTATTAATCCCTCAAAAAGTTACATTTGATTTATGTATGAAAAGTCAAACTAGGAAGTCAATAGATTTAGGTATTATCCTACAGTCTCACACAGAAATAAATCTGTCATTTGCTCAGAAATGACTGACAAGCTATTGAAGCTCTCTTGGTCCAGGAGGGCTATTTAATCAGATTAATATGAAATAGGCAATTTGGTTCATGTCCCTGGAAGGGCACTGTTCAAATTACTCATTTATTAATTCTTAAGAGGTTAATAAATAACCTATTTTTGGAAAAAAATAAGTCACTGCAGATAAAAGCAATGTTCCAGGCACATATAAAACTTAATAGATGCATAAAGATGCATGGAAACTGCTTGATGTGATTACTGGATCTACCCAAGCCCTAGATTCTTCCCATTTGTGTTCATACTGGAGCCTGATTGGCCCAACCCCAGCTGAAAATAATTTTCTTGAAACGACAGTCCCTCTCTTCTGCCAATTGAAAGTCTGAGCTTCTCTATAGGAGCACACAATAGCAACAAAATCTAAACTTGACCTCATTTCACACTTAAGCACATCATTCTGATTGTTTCCCTAGACTCTTCAGCGAGCATATTTGCTTTTGTTTACTGCAGTTATACACCTGAAACTGTATTCTACATGGCCCATATTATCAGATCACTAAATATAGAAAGAAAATGTGAAAAAGTTCAACATCACAATGATTCCATTATAGAGACAAATATTTTGCTCATGGCCATGTGTTTAGGATTTACAGCTAATCTTAAATTTTCACATCTCGCGGTAAACCTGTATTTGTCTTAGCTTTTAAGAGATTAAAAAAAAAAGAAACAAAAAGATAAGCGATCTGAGAGCTACAAAGTCTATAAATACATATGATTTGGGGAATCAGGTGTTAATGCTTGTGTGAGCTCATTCATTTTAATACACCAGCGAGAAATACTCAGCCTTCCAATCTCAAGTCACTTTTGTAAATAGTACCCTCTCTTATGTGGGCAGCTATGTGCCCTCCTGAACACCTGGTTAAGAATACGCTCACTTTGATGTGTGCTCTGAGCTGCCTCTCCTCCAAATAAAAATAGAAACTAGTTTGCAGCACCACACGGGGCTCCAATGTATTATATGAGCCTATCATTGGTTTGCTTTCAAATCTTATCTATTCCATTAACTCAATAAAATAGAACGCAAAGCTGGGGACAAACTATAGGAGGGCTCCCCTTGGAAAACACACGCAAGACCTTTAAGCTGGGGTTTTAACTTATCTAATAAAAGCCAGTTAAAGGGAAGCTAATACTTCCTTTTTCACCCCCTTTATTAAAGATCATAAGTACTGCAACTCAGGAGTAGAGAAAATAAATAAATATATAGGGAAGTATAGGTGGAGGCAATAAAGAGTATGGCTTATCTATTTTTCTCAAGATTTAGGAAGCACTTAAAGGCAAAACTCACAGACAAGCATTTTAAAAATCCACAACAAAGACTCTTGCTCCTTAACAAACACAGTGCTCCCTTCCTGGATGCAGCAATCCTGCTTGATATCTAAGTAGAATGCAAACAGCTTAACCTAGCTATAATCGGGGAGGATGCCACCTATCACTTCCTCCATATTACACTTTTACATCAATTTAGTAATTCAGAGAAAAAAATAGATTGATTAATCCACTCCCCTGCTCTTTCACCACCCGAAGAAAATCAACACTAGAACTCAAACTCCAACAAACCAAACTAAAGGAAAGTGTTCCACCTAGAGACTGTTTTCATGAGGCAAAGTGGATGAGAGCTTATCTAGGAAATGAACATTATTTGAGCCCATCCTTGCAAGTTTGTAGCAAAAAAATAAATAAGCAAAGGTATTGCCCCTAGCGTAATTAACAATGTTAATCTTCTTTTTCCTCTCTATGGTGATAAAGGAGTCATTTTTATATTTAATTAATGCAGAGGATCATTTTGGAAACTGGCTAATGAGCCTCTGATCACATTACCATGAAAATGTGCATTAACATTGCAACTGAGCAGGCTGTTTCATGTGTAGCAAATCCACTTTGTAATTAGCCCACTGTGAAATGAATCACGTCAGGAGGAAATCTGAGGGAACCCGTAGGCAGTAGGCACTGGGCTACTGCTGTGCCCACAGACCACCAACATCCCAAACGTTGTCTTTCATCAGCAATATTGTCTCAAAACAAAAGTAGCAGCGTGTCACATCTGGGACCAACTGCGAGAAGGAAGGAATAAACTTTATTTTGCCAAACAACAGATCTGGACTTGAGCAGACACCCCAGCAAAACCTGCTTAGATAAAATGGTGAATGAATAAAATTTTGTGAAAACTATGAAGGCTAGGGATATAGGTTTTCTTATTTTTATTCTGAAAAGCCCTCAGATATACATTAAAGGACAAATGAATTTACACACTCTTAAGACCACAAACAGGTACTGTAATAAGCTCCTAAAATTAATTTCTTGTACAGAACAGACCAAAAAAATACAAAAATGATCTAAGAACAAGTGATAAGAAAATTCCTTTATCTCTTTTTTTAAGCCAAGGAGCATGCATATATATATATATATATTTTTTTTTTTCTCACGTAACACAAATATACCAGGTCTTCCTCTTAAACCAAAGCAAAAATTCCCAATTACCAAATAATTCCTCTGGCTAACACGATTTGGCAAGAAACTTTTTCTGTCTATTCAAAATAACGGAGATCACAGACCTATTAAATCCCAATATTAATGTACCAATGATACATTTAATTTTCAAATGTTAACACTATTTCAAAATGAAAGAGGTGTCTCAAAATATTACAGTGTTACTCCTTTTACTTGACTGACATCTTGGATCTCAGTGTTACTCCTTTTACTTGACTGACATCTTGGCAGTAGATACAAAAAAAATGTTAAAAAGAATCCCACAGGAAGTCATCTGAAGGGGGAGTGGCAAGGAAGCTGAAAACTGCTACCCAAAACCAAAATAAAAAGCCCCCAAGCAGCAAGTCTCCCTCAATCCTGAAATCTACTGAAAGAAAAAATAAAGCTAGCCACAATTCATTTACCATCTTTCAGACAAACACAAAGCCTGGCTTGTTTAGTTGCTGGTATCAGACCCTGCACTCACCTGGGAAACTTCATACAGCAGTTTGTAGTGTTCCTCTCTTTTCTGAAAAGTGCACAAATTGCAGCCCATTCTAAGAAGCAGAGAGAGAGAGCAAATCTTCTAATTTCCCCAGAACTGAAAGGCAAGTGAACTGAAAGGGAATCACCCTCCAGACTTGACTACTGTTTTTCATCAGTCACTTCAGCCCAGAAACACAGACAAACCGCTGTTAGCAGGAAGCACAAGCCAGGGTGGTGCGTAGCAGCATGCTCTTCTTCGCTTTCCCTAAGTATCTTGCACTCACGGATACACACACAGAGTTTCCAGTCAGTTCATGGCAACACTCCCCCTGTCTCTGCATCAGTGCACATGACTACACAGATTCCAGCTCATGAATATTAATAGTGCCTCATTGATTATTTATGACAGAACATGTTAGCAGGGAGGGGTGTCATAGCTGCTGCTGATGACAGATGAATATTCACTAATTAAGAAGCAAATGTAGTGTGGTTAAACAAAATTCACTTGTGTCAATACCATCTCTGTTTATTAAGGATAAAGGGGTTGAGCATAGGGCATTTCAAAAAAGAACATACACTTAATTTCTCTGTTGATGTAAGGTTTTAATATGAGAAGAAGAAATTCAGAAACAGAAATATACTTAGTTCACATCTCTATGTTTTGCAACAATTAGGAGAAATATTTTCAGCATTTAGTAAGTCTAGGGGAAGATGAATAGGAGCAATTACTTAAATTTACAAAATAAACACAGAAGCAAAGGAAAATTTAGGGAGTGATGTGGGAAAGGAACAGAAGATGGGGGCTATCATTCAGTTTTAATTCTGATCCTACCAAAAAAAGTGTAAAGACCATTACCTACCACAGAGGAAATAAGGCAGATTTTCTTAGTCTAAATAAAGAATATTTAAGCAAGTATGAAGAGATAATACTTGTGCAGATAATAAATATTTTAATTAGATAATAAGGGCATATCTATTGAATATGACTTTGTAGCACTGTAAATCATGTGGGTTTATATTTAAAAATCAGATAAATACAATGCCTTTTCTGAGAAAAAATTCAAATGCATATAGTATTTATGCTAATTTTATTAAAGTCATATATAATATTTCAGAAAGCTGACATTGGCAATATTTAAATTGTAATGTAATGCACAATGACTCCATTTATGATTCTATATTTAGAGTTCATAATGTACAAAGGTGAACACAGACTTAAAAACTAAGCTTGGATATTTAGATAATAGAAGTAATGCATTTAATTTCACACTCACACAAATATATATATTGTATTGCAAGCTGGCAATTTTTGTCCCTTAAAGATATACTACAAGCAGCTAAAGTGGATAATAAAAGAAAATTCCTTTTGTTCCTATTCTGACTTACCCACAACCTCTGCTAATTAAGAAGTATGTCCTTGTTCCTGCACATCTTTAAACTGGACAGGATAGCAGGTGGGTTCCAAAGCAAAAATAATTACTCGGAAACTGATGACTCTGGTTTGGAATTACATTGGATCGTGAAGATCTGTAATTGCTCATCACTTACGTGTAGCTACTTTTTGGGGTACAATTTCCTAAAAGCACTTTGTCAAATGTTTACAATCAATAACAGGAAATGATTCTAATGAGTACTAATTGTTAACAAATTGGCTTTGCAACTAGTAACACCTCAACGCCAGCAAGTAGCAAGGAGATGAGCAATCATCTGCTGCTTATCAGTCCTTTCCCTTGGGATGTAATAATCCGATTTTCTGGGCCTAATTTCACCTAACAGCCTGGATGAAAGCCAAGCTGAGAGGCCTACATGAAAGTGGTATCATAATTGGGAACACTGCGTGTGAACAAAGTTCACCAGGACTTCCTGCAAATTAGAAACCACTTGTAGTAGATATTAATTATGTTGATCCCGCTACGGAAAGAATGTTTTCAAGGAGGTATCTGAAAGGAACTTTATGGGACTCACTGGGGGTGACAAGCAGAAGCCATCTTCCTTAGGTGCAGTGGTAAAATACACATATTTGATGCTTTTAAAAAATGTTGATTTTCTCTGAGTCTCTAGCACTACTTCCAAGGAAGTGTTCTTATGCTAGAGTCCACATTCTTAAAGTGAGCACTGGATATTTTTTTGAAGGATTCTGTATTGCTGAACTGTGAAAGAGTTAATGATTTGCAGATGTTTAAATTCTGTGCTTTAAAAGGAATTAGAATGCAGTAAGGCAAGGATGGTTCACTCATCCATCAGTGAATGTGTTTGCTTTTTCTACTTATAAAAGTTCTTTATGAGACAGCTTTTGAAAGCTAAATTGGAAACCTAATTATTAAAGCTATTGTTGCTTGTTGGAGCTTTATTCTCAACTTTGTAGTTCACTTTTAAAGAAAAGAGAAACAGTTATAAATTTAAAAATATTTTCTCAGTCATCAGAAAGTAAAAAATGAGCATTCCAGTGAAGTCAGCAATTTCTAACTGAAGTTATTCATTCAGCAATTTCTCCTGGCCATTTGCTTTATTCATTACTGGTGGCCCTGTTCTATTGTTTCTATTTCAGGAAGCAAAGACAGCTTCTCTGATCATTTATCACATGCTGCCCATGGCCCATAGACTCTGGAAGGATTCCACCTTCTGCTACTAATGGGCTCTTTTCATAGAATTGAAGAAAAAGGGAATGCGTAATTCCAAAGTTCTCTGAGTTTCATTAGAATATGAGGCATTAGGTTTTCCAATGACTACACTGTGAAATTTGTGTTAGAATATAAAGTCAGAAGTAGATAGGGGCAAATGAGTTAATCTGAACAATGTTTAAAAAAATGAATTAGATTCTATCTGTCTTGGATGGTAATAATATGGGACATTATATAGTTTTAAAGTACTATATATGTATTTTATAAATTTAATATTATATATTAAAATAAGCCGAGAACAGATGATTACCTTTTCAAGTATCTGTGCAAAAAAGTTCATCAACAACATTGTTGGGTATCTATTTCAAAATATAGTTATTTCTTACTTTTGCCTTTATTTTGTGTTAGTTTATTCCCAAAGTGCAGTGGCATACAAAATTGGACACATGTTCCTCATGATCTAGACTGGCATGTAAGAGGGCTAACCCAGAGGCAAATGTAAGGAAGGAATTTAGCATTTATCTTGCTTTTCCTGCAGAGATGGTAACACAGAGTAATTAGAGTAAATGAGAGAGTTTCTCTTATAGAATTATTCCAGTGAATAAATGAAGAAGGAATGATAGAACATACCCATGGCAGAAATCCTTAATTAATGGCTCTACATATGGAGAATTAATGGATGCGCGAATGTGTGCGCATACACACACACACACACCTGATAGAAGAAAAAGACACCACTCTTGAAAGAGCCTTTCCAAAAGTCAGTAAATTATAGGGAATGCAGAGAATAGAGAAGTATATTAAACTATACCATGGAGATGCAATCAGCCAAAAACAAACTGTGAGCAACTTGACAGATACATATTCCAGTTTTTGAGAGGGAGAGACAGAGAGGGGGGATAGGATGGAGACAGAGTCTACAGATTAAAAGAGACTTTAATGACAGTTTTAAAAAGTCATTAATAAACTCTATTTTTAGGTATGCACATCATTATGGGTGACAAAAACCCTGCATTCATTTTAGGGAATGCTTAGGTACTAAAACTAGATACTTAGCTGCCTAATGTTTTCTAGTATCTCAGATGCAATCACAAAGATGAAAAAATTGAGGCTCAGAGAGACAGGAACTTACCCAAGGTCAAACTGAGTAAGGAGATCTGAACTCAGTTCTCTGATGACAAATCCTGTGGTTGAATTCAATAGCTAATCTGCTGAGCTATCTCTCTTTCAGAGGAAGCTAAAACTACATCAATATGCCTTTACATGACCCTGATGGCTGAGGACATTGAGAGCAGCATTTCAAAGTAATGAGGAGAGAGACTTCTAAAAAAATAGCTCTAGCCAAAAATAAGGCAAGTGATTATTTCTGGTGGAAAAATCACTTTATTATGATTTATATAAATAACTAAACTAAATTAAAACTTTATCAAAGTCCTGACTTTTTTTTATTTTTATTTTTTTATTATTTTTTTTTATTTTTTTTTTAAATATTTTTATTTATTTCTAGGAGAGAGAGAGAGACAGCATGAGCAGGGGAGGGTCAGAGAGAGAGGGAGGCACAGACTCCGAAACAGGCTCCAGGCTCTGAGCTGGCAGTCAGCACAGAGCCCGACGCGGGGCTCGAACCCACGAACCGCGAGATCATGACCTAAGCGAAAGTCGGACGCTTAACCGACTAAGCCACCCAGGCGCCCCAAAGTCCTGACTTTTTTTTAATAGGGCACAGCTAAATGCGTTCCCTTACTAATACTCCTTGATAATCAATCATTGGGCACTATACTTGAGTGCACAATACAAATGATCAACTCATCCCAATTTGCCCAGGATTTTTCTGTCTTTACCACTCAAAATTCCATATCCCAGAACCCTTCGCTCCTGGGCAAATTGGTCACCTGAGTGTGACCAATTTTTAAGCTCCAGGAAAGCTGAAGTGCTTGTGCAGGTCCCTGTCTTTTTACATTTGCTACAGACTGTACCTCATGTTGTGTATTCTTCAGAGACTCCATAGATCAATCTGGTGACACTTTCTGGTCCAGTTTAAATGTTCTCTCCTCTCTGGCCTCATGAAGTTGAAGTAGTGATCTCTCCAACTTCTGAATGCTCAGTGTAGGGGCGCCTGGGTGGCTCAGCTGGTTAAGCATCCAACTTTGGCTCGGGTCACGATCTCATGGGTTATGGGTTTGAGCCCCGCGTCGGGCTCTGTGCTGACAGCCAGCTCAGAGCCTGGAGCCTGTTTCAGATTCTGTGTCCCCCTCTCTCTCTGACCCTTCCTTGCTCACGCTGCTTCTCTCTCTCTCAGAAATAAATAAAACATTAAAAAAAATTTAATGAATGCTCAGTGTATGTTAGCCATACCCATCCTGAGATACACATCATTTCTACTTTACATAATTTTTATATGCATACTTTACACCTCAGGTTAGACTATAAGACATGTGGGGGGAGCAGTAACATAAGCCCCCTGGCAAACTGAGATGAAGTGACCACTTGACCTTTGACCTCCTGCAACTCCCAGCATGATGTCTCTCACATTGCAGGTTTTCAATAAAGGCATATTGAATGAATTAATGTGACCAGTAGATTAAAACAGACATGATTCTGGCAAAGTGATGCAATTGTGTATTTGTGTCTATAGCTAATTGGTAGGTAACATTTTTTCCTCATTAGGGCTACTTCAAGAATATTAAGTCAAAGGGTTGAAGAACCATAAGCATAAACTATATTTAATTTGGTTCAATTTTATACACATAAAATTGGGAGTTTATGAAAAAAAATGTCTGTTACAGGTGTACAAATAAATGAGGTATAATTACATGTGTTTTATCAATTATTTGTGTATTTATATGTATATATTATATATACATTTAAAGTTGTATTCTGCTCCACATATGAGTCATGTATTCATTTACTGAATACACACACTATTTATTGGGCACTGATCTTATGCTGATGGTATATGCATGCCAGCTGTCTGGAATTATACATCCCTTCATTTGATCTTCACAATGTTCTGAGGTAAATATGTCAAATATTATCCCTTATTTATTAATGAGGAGATCATTTGATGTTGAACTTTCAATCCCAGGAGTCCTAGAGCCCTTTGATTTAACCCAGTGTTTATTCACAACACTGTGCAATATCAACTACTATAGTGAATTTACAAAAATGCTCCTGCTGATAGTATCTATCCACTTGCTTGGTTATAGCTCAACACATCAGTGTATAACCCAGCATCTGTTTCACATTGTATTTGCTAGTTGATCATGTTCATTTTGCATCTACAATTTTGGCTTGCAAAACTAAGAGTGCTTTACCAACTCATGAACTCCTGGGAATTGTCCAGGTATGAGATGGACTCCAATGGAAAGTAAAGTATGGATGGTAAGAAAAAGGACTAGGGTTCCCATTTGAGACTTGTCACTACTAACTGGATGGCTTTGTACAACCTACTCACTGTGGCATAATACCTCACAGGCTGATTGTGAAGATGGAATGTGATAAAATACACAGGAAGGGATTCATAAGCTGTGAGGTATTTCGTCTGTATTGGTGTGGTGGTTCAGCATGGGATCTAGGATCAGTCTGCCTTACAGATTCCAGCTCCCTTAATTTCTATGTGATGTTGGGTATCTTACCTTGCTGGCTTCTTGGTTTCTCATCTCTAAAACAAGGATAATAATAGCACCTACCAAACAGTTATCACAAGAGATGCAGTTTTTGTGACAATCATATGCGTCAAGTACACCTGGCACACTGTATGTGCCCAATAACATACTGGCCACAGTGATCATATAAGTACTATGATAATGATAATAATGATCTCTATTTTAGATTCTTAGATTATCTCTTTATAGTTTTTCAGTAAAATGAATCTCTATACATTATTTGAAATTCACTTCATTGAAAATTTATAATCATATTCTGTCCACATCATTTGCTTGTGTACACTTATGTTGGTCATTCAACAACTTCCCCAAAGGTTGTTTGTTTCCCCACTCTTCATATAAAAGAAGCTGGCACAGGAAGTACCCATATTGTAAATGTGATACACACATACCCATTTCTTTTCTGTGTAAATAATGTAATGTAATATATTCAGAGTAATAACCTTGATGTTCTATTTATTTACTTTAATGGATAATATGTAAATAATGTGGATATAAGTGTGCCAGAACCCAGGGAGAGCAAGATTTATACAATTATGAACTAGGTAATCTATTATTATTTCTCTGAGGACTTTTAAAGAGTATTAATCTAACTCAGGATAATACTGGCTTTCTTGATTGGTCACCTATAGGCCAACTGGCCATATGTGCTTTTACCAAAGTATCATGTTTTGTAATGTCACACTATTTAGCAACATCATAGATAGTGTTTAGGGTTTCTCCAGAACACTACCATCACCATTTTTAGTTTTACAAAAGAAGTCTAGTAAATGTTCAGTAAATACTTTCATTTAGCCAGCATTTATTAAACAGTACCATGAGTACAGTGATAATTCCTAAATATTTTTGAAAATATGAACACTTACTTAATATTTTTTTATGCCAAGCATTGTCTAGTACCATACGTTATTAATTTCATTTAGTCTTCATATCAACCATCTGAGGCAGGTCCTATTAATATCTCCTCCTTAACACGGGTTGTATATGGGTTATATGAGTAGTAAATTGAGGAACCAGGACTCAAACCAAGCAGTCCGGATCCACCGTTTAAATAGCATTTTTTATTGTCTGTCACTCAGATATAGTCATCATTATGACAAATTCCTCGATGACTAAAAGAAGGCATTCTGGTGATGCCTGTAGCATATGGAGATGTAAGATTTTCCCTGAGGACCAGGAGTGGAGTCTAAAATTAACTCCCAGGTTCCAAGTTGCGTCCTCAAGCATGGCTGCCTAAAATAGATTGAATAAATCTAAGCAATTTCATAACCTTACTCCACTCCACTGGTGATGGGGTATTGCTGCATTGAATATGTACCGATAACTGTAGAGTATTTTTCCTTAATATTTATTATAGTAGGGAATATATGCATTGATAGTATGGCAGTCATATCTCCATACTAAGGAATAATCATTGACAGTTACATAAGGCAGGTAAATGTGGTGATTTTCAGAAAAGTGAAGGTATAGATTTGCTGATGACTCCCAAATTTAAAATCTCTTGTTTTAATTTCTCTCCTAAGCTTCAGACATACTTATTCCTTGATGACTACATTAACATTTGGGTTGGCCATAGCACATTAAATTCAATTTACCAAAACAGAAGTCATAATGCTCTTCCATGAAGATTGCACTATATATGCTCCACATCAAAGAATGGGCTGAGTTTTCACAGGTATTCAAGTCTGCCAATGGCCACACACCACAGTTCTGAACTGTTTAATCTCTCATTCTTCCTTCTCAGACCACTCTCTTACTGTTTTTTCTCAGCATGGTCCTTCATTCATTCATGAGCATTTGGAATTTATAATAGTATAAGGAGCCACCTGTTGGGTTCTTGCTTATTCTCTGTCTGCACACATTTGTAAGTCATTCTAACCTCATTTTCTGTCCCGTAACCTATTACCCCCCCCCCCCCCCCGACACATGGACAGATACATAAGCAAAAGAGACTATGAAACAGAATACTCCTGCTTTAGGTGCAAAGATCTCAATACTTCTAGCACCACTTTATGTCTTTTGGTGTATTTCTCTCTCTCTCTCTTTTTTAAGATTTTATTTTTAATTAATCTCTATATCCAACATGGGGCTTAAACTCAAACTCTAAGATCAAGAGTCACATGCCAGCCATGCACCCTATTTCTCTCTTTTTTGACCTTAACAGTCTCCAGTCTTCACTTTCTTATCTGATATTGTGATACATGACCATCCCTACCTTATGCTTGGACTGTGCTCACCTACTCAGTTTATCATGATATTCAAGACATACAAAGTCCTAGATCTCACGGAGAAAAAATAGATGAGAAAAAGCAATAAAATAAATATAATTATTGCATAAACTTTCCAGGCAATAATAGGGGTTATGTAGGGAATTAACACAGGGTGGTGTGATAGGAAGTAGTAACTGGCTCATCTTTCTTGGATATTCGAAAGCCTGGATTATCTATTCTTTCCTTGCATGCTTATTTATGTGTGCATATAGTCAAGTAAATATACAGATAAAGAAGGCAGGAGAGTAGATAGTAAGCAAAGGGATGAGCTATTTTAGTATATTGTTCAAGGTTTGAAGTTTTGCCACCATCAGATCCTAGAAAATCACTTGATTATTGTGGCCCTGGTGTCTTAGACCTACCCCATTCCATTGCCACCTTTTAGTAACATGAAAATGGTGTTTATAGGGTTACCTGAAACATTGGCACTGCAGATCAGTATGTCAATATCACATGAGTTTCTGTGAACTAATAATATAGAATGCTGGACTATATACAAATTCTGGCCCAGGACACCATAATCATCAGAATGAGTACCTGAGTTCTTTTTGACTTTAAAATCGCCTAGTAATGTCTTTGAACATCACTGTAAAAATTTTTCCATGTGAGCTTGAACAAATGACACATCCTCTTTGAGCCTCAAATTCCTCACTGTGAAATTGGGATATTCACAGTATCTATCACAGAGGGATTCTGAGAACATGTGCTTTACCTAGAGCCTGCTCCATGTAGATGCTCAACAAATGTTTGCTTATTATTACAGCTTACAATGTAGTGTTGGTGAAGTGTCTGAATCCATTGTAGTGAAGATATTTAAAAAGCAGGCAGCTATATTACTGTTTTGTCTACATTTTTGCAAATGGCTGGATGGATACTTTGAAACATCACTTCTTCTCTGAGAAGGGTCTGATTCCTCTAAGAGATACAATGGTTGATATAGTGACTGGAAGGCAGGAGGAGCAGAAAGAAGCTTTACAGTTATAGAGGTTGGAACTGGGCTAAGATATGGACCTCTGGAGTTCCACAAATGTTTGTTGGCCATCTCCTATTTACCAGGCCTTGTGCCAGCCTCAATAGTGGTACTTTACTAGAGGTGTGCATCTGAATCATTCATGAAGCTTGTTTTCAAGTTACACCTGCACAGGTCCTACGCCCAGGGCTTCTGAGTCAGCAACCTGGGGATGAAGCCTGAGACTATATACTTTCAAATAACACACAGAAAATTCAGATGTGTGAATCCTTTTCCCTCTTCAAAATCTAGATGTAATATGTTACACCAGGCACTCTTGAATGCCTCCCATCACTAAAATTTCTGATACAGCTACTTCTATGATTATGAAGATCACTGGGTCTTTGTTACAAATTTTAAAAGGAAAGTAACATTTGCAAAGCACCTACTATATCAAAAGTGCTGTAAGTCTACAAAACTCTAGAAGATCTATGTGGGTATTTTTCACATGCATAAAAACTCAGGTTCAGAATACGGTATAATTTGATCAAAGTCAGATAGCTAAGTGGCAAAGTTGAGATTTAAATCAAAGTGTGCTTAACTCTAAGATTATTCCTTTTTTGAGAAGATATACTTCTTTTTGGAAGTAAGGCAGCAGGACCCACTTCACATAGTATATTGTCTTTAGTCCTGTGTACTATGAATGAAATCTGTGGTAGGGTCAGGCTTGGATCAGAGTCATCGCCTCCTTTTGCAATTCACCAGATACGTCCTGCCTAGAGGTTGCACCGATGAGTAAACTTTTACTAGACCTATAGGAAGGCTGGGTTTTAGCTTCTGGGATCAGGTATATGACTAAGTATGAAAAATCCACTGTCCCTAGTTGGGACAGTGAGTGGCCCAAGTTCAAGGTATTGGTGCCAGGCAAAGAGAGTTAAGAGACTGCTTTTTGGATTCTATGTTAATGAAATGATTTTGTACAATGCATCATAACTGATCTGAATAAAAGTATAAATTCATCTACTCTTACTTTTTTAATTAAAAATGTTTAATGTTTACTTATTTTTGAGAGAGAGAGAGAGAAAGAGAGAGAGAGAATATGAATGAGCACAAGTGGATGAGAGGCAGAGAAACAGGGAGACAGAATCTGAAGCAGGCTCTGAGCTGTCATCACTTGAACCCACAAACTGTGAGATCATGACCTAAGCTGAAGCCAGATGTTCAACTGACTGAGCCACCTAGGAACCCTCCATCTACTCTTCTAAAAGATATGATTCTTCTTTGATCTTCAGTATCTCTAGAAACCAAGTTCAACCTGTCTAGAGTCTAGTTGCCTTGCCATTTAAAATCTGTTTCACAAGACGCAGAAAGTAGTGATGATCAAGCACTTAAGGGAATTGAAGTTCTTAAAGCTTATGGTATCAAAGGAGTGGTATTAAAGGGTGAACCTAAGAAATTATGGTTTCAGGTTGGAATTTTTAAAATTGTTGTTTTTAGCCCAGCTATGTGTAAACCTCCTTCTTAGGCTGAGGTGGACCCATAAATTTAGTGATTAAATCCAGTGGGAAAGGATCACATGTATCCACTACATGCCTATAAGCAAAAGACACCAATAGAGTAGAGTCACATGGTAAAAATAGCCTAAATCCCTGACTCGCCACTTGGAGAAAGTCATCCGGATAAGTTTTCAAACCTACACTCAACTCTGTTTGAAGGAGAAATGCACCTTTACTTTGTGAAACACTAAGTATTTGAAAACTGTTTGCTACCTTAGTTAGCATAGCTCAGCATGACTAAGATTCAAAGACAACACTTGAAAAAAAAAAAAAAAGACAATACTTGTAAGTTCGTGTATTTAAACAAACAGAGTTAGCATGAAAGAGCTCAACTTGTCATGACTTAATACCAGGTAATGATGGCTTCCATCTTCCTCTTAAGCAATTCTGTGCAAAGAAGGACACATTACCTAGAGCAATTAAATGAATATTCTGAAATATCAGTATAAAATTGTCAAGTTTTCCTAGAAGCCATTCAGATTTTCATCAGGTCGTTTAACCATAAGATAAGCAATATTTGTTTTTGAGTGAAGGGAGAATAAATCCAACATAAGGAGATTTTATACAAGCAATCTAAGTATGTATGCATGATATGACCATATAGAGAGCTAATGATACCCTGGAGCAAAAACCTTGTCCATTTCAGAAACTCTGATGCTCAGAGGGGTTTCACATCTTAATTGGGTTAAGACATTAACTCTGTAGTAAACAAAAATAGTATAGGTAGATTAAGCTGATTCCTAATCAAGTGATAAATTATTTTTAAATAAAGGAAAATAGAGCCTGAAGGAAACCAGACACAAGATGGAAGAGTTTTTGTGTGGTTTAGAGAATAGAAATTTCCAGAACATGATGAATTTCTCAACACAGAAAGAGTACTGGAATAAGATGGGCTTCAAAATCAAAAAGTCATGGGGTAAAGTCCCAGCTCTACAATTTGAGTTCTAAAACCATGCTTAACTTTCTTAGGCTTTGCTTCTCATTTATGAAACGAAGTTAATAGCTTCTGCCTCATGGCACTGTTGTTAGGATTATGTGAGAAAGTTGTTCCTCACAGAAGACCACCTTTTCATATCCCAGTTCCCAAGGAGTCTTACCACTTTCTGAATGATTTGACCAGTTTATAATTACTAACTTTCAAAATCTTAACAGCTAAGTATGTTAATATCAATAGCAGGGGTGGGACCCCAATAGCAAGGTAAAGTGAAAACTGATCTGGGGACTTGTGAATATAGAATTAATACTAGAAATTGGGCAAATCTGCATGGCAGTATGCTGTTAAGTATACAATATTATTTGCAGAAATTCAGAGGAACAGTATTACATAGATTCAGCAAAATTTGGGGGAATCTCATCCTAGTAGAATGAAGCTTAGAGATTTATCTAACTCGGGGCAGTTGGGTGTCTCAGTTGGTTAAGCATCTGACTTTGGCTCACATCAGAATCTCATGATTCTGGGTTCCAGTACATTAGGCTCTCTGCTGTCAGTATAGAGCCTGCTTTGGATCCTCTGTCTCCCTCTCCCTCTGCCCCCTACCTGTAATTTCTCTTTCTCTCTCAAAAATAAACATTAAAAATTTTTTAAAAAAATTTATCTAACTTAGATTACTGCCAGTAAGTGCAAAAGAACAACAACAACAACAACAAAACCCCCACAAAAACCATAAAAAGACAGAGTTGAACCTATGTTGCCAATTTTTAACCAGCAAAGAGGAGTTATTGAGCAAATGAATGTGGGATACATAAGAGTTTAGGAAAACCAGGATATACATCCATGAAAAGGAGTAAGATACTGGAAGATAGAATCTTGACTACTCATACTATAAATGTCTTAGATAAATGTCATATTGACAAAAGAACTTCTGAAGTGTGTGTGTGTGCGTGCATGCGCGCGCACGTGTGTGAAGGCTCACACAGTAAGATATATATGTATATTTTGTATGCATGTATATATTTATATATGCATATATTTGTAAAATTTTGGACACTAGTAATGATTTCTGATGGAGTTTATTACTGGAAATTTATTATAATAATGATAATCAACAAAAGTTCATTAAAGTGCCAGATAATCTTCCAGGTACCTCTGACATACAGCTCCCTTGACTGAGAATATATCTTATAATTTCTGTCATGTAATGGTAGATACACAATGCTCTCTTCTAATAACAATAAGTAATATGAACATGAGTTATGTCTGTGTTGACATTTCAGTTTTTGCTTTAATGATAAACCTGCTTCACTATTTTCATAGGTATAACATATAAAATGGCATACAAATTAGTGAGAATAAAATTACAAATAAAAACAAAATTGATAACTCTGTCAGGCCCAAGAAATACCAAGGTAATGAGCCAAGAGATTCTAATTAAAAACAATCAGTTAAATTCATCTATTCATTCAACAAGTATTTATTGATACACATGGGTACTCTGCTAACCTTAAATAATTAAATAAATAAATCATTCAAACAGAATCCTCAGTAGGGATATACTATACTATCACTGTGGGATATTAGCTATTTGAGAGATCTATTTTACATATCATTTACTTATAAGAATGTGATAAATGTATATGTATTTTACTGTTGGTAATTTTTGACTATTTCTCAGAAAAATATCATGAGGTAGGGCATATTTAGCAGGCAGAGATGGAGAAGTTGAAGAAAAATTGTCAGTGGAAGGAACAGTGAAGGAAAGATGAGTACTTAAGAAAGCATGAGAACATCAAGGAAACATTAAGGCATACTATTCAGTCTGCAGGGTGAAATGGTAGAACCCTCTCAGGAAAAATGAACTTGACTTTATTAGGTGAAGAGTCTTGAAGGTCTGTATGTACTTTTTCTGCAGTGGGTAATGAAGAGCTACTGAAGACTTCCATGTAAGGGAGTGTCAGTATCTAGGTCATTATTTTAGTTTCTCAGGAGTTTTGAACTGGAAGAAACAGATAGGAATCTAACAACAGCGTTAATAATAACGATAATAACCTTTACAATAGTGTGCGAGTAGTGTGGTTTTGGAAAAGAGACATGGAAAGATGGGGGAAATGGGAGAAATGCTACAGAGATGGGAACATGAACAAGCTGTCCTGCTAAGTGCTTGGAAAGGGGTAGGAAGAAATCAGTACGTCTGGATGTCTGGGCTAAAGGCTGTGTCATTAATAGAAACAAGGAAGTCAGGAGAAAGAGATACCCATGTAAGCAGATCAGAGTCGGGTATGGCAGCACTGAGGTTCTTTAAGAATGAAGGTACTTCATAGAGTTGAAATACTTATTAGAGAGAACAAAGATACTGATATGGATGTGAGAGTCACCGATATGTATTTGAATTTTTTATTTATTTCTAGGAGAGAGAGAGAGACAGCGTGAGCAGAGGAGGGTCAGAGAGAGAGGGAGTCACAGACTGAAACAGGCTCCAGGCTCTGAGCTGGCAGTCAGCACAGAGCCCGACGCGGGGCTCGAACCCACGAACCGCGAGATCATGACCTAAGCGAAAGTCGGACGCTCAACCGACTAAGCCACCCAGGCGCCCCATCAATATGTATTTGAAACAGAAGCAGTGAGCTGGGCATTCAAAGGAGATATGGAGAAACAATGGCAACAACAAAACCCCTGACCCCTGCATGTCCTTCATAAAGTAATTGGAAGAGGAAGGACCAGAGAAGAGCGAGGAGTCAAGAGAGCTGCGAAGCCACAGAAATACAGTTTCAAAAATGGGCTCATCGGGTTCATGTGTGACTGAGAATTCCAGGCAGGGGTGCGGTGTAGAGAGTGCTGAATTTATTGACTGGAATCCATCAGTCATTTTGAGAGAGCTGCTTAGAGTGAGGCAGAGCAGCCTGTACAGGGTGGGGGGGGGGGGGCAAGGATGAGGCAAGTGATGAAGCGCTGATAGCATAGAAAGACCATTCTTTCCAGAAGCTCCAAGGAAAAGAAGAGGGGGGCTAAAATGACACTGTAGGAAGATAGCAGGATGATGCAAGAACTTGCTTGTTTTAAAATAGGAGAGGGGGTGCCTGGGTGGCTCAGGTTGAGCCTCCAACTCTGGCTGAGGTCACAATCTCACAGTTTGTGAGTTTAACCCCCACATCAGGCTCTATGCTGACAGCTCAGAGCCTGGAGCCTGCCTCAGATTCTGTACCTCCCTCTGTCCCTCACCCACTTACTCTGTCTCTTTCTCTCTCTAATAAATAAACATTAAAATTTAAAAAAATAAAATAGGAGTGAATCCAGGAAAGGAGATTGAAGAGAGAGGGACACAAACGTAGAGGAGCTAAGAGTGAATGGGATGTGTTGCACATAAAGGCAACAGGAAGATTTTTTTTTTCTCTCAGAAGACAAAGATGAGTAAAGATATGGGCAACTTAGAAGTGGGGGAAGGAAGAAGTGTTGATGGAGCTCACATCAGACATCCTTGCATATAGGAAGTAAAGTTATGGTTTTCTCGAGGTTAAATTTTTAAAAAGTCAGGTACTCAAAAAATGCTATAATTTCAAGCATTTCAATGCTGAAGAAAACTAAGTTTCCACAGGGACATGGAAATTGCCTCTTAGAAGTGACAACTTGCTTTGCTTTTGTCACGATAAAACTTACATCAAGCACATGCAAAACAATTGCGGTTCCAAGCAATGATCTAATAACATGATAGATGTAAGAGAAACACCAAATATTACTAAGAAGGAGTCCTCTTGTGCTGGATGCATCTGACAGCTGGCTAGTTTGATTTAAAATTACAATTTGAACAGATATAAACTCTTATTTCTTGACAGTCATTAACCGCGAGCCATAAAAGTGCCATTAATTCTGCAGAAGTCAGCAAAATGCTTTGTAATGATCTAACGCTAATGCACCCCACTCCTATAAAACCCCACAGCAGCAAAGGTTTACTCTGTAATACTAGTTGGGTTTTCATAAGCTTAAAATCCCTGCCAATGCACCTGCTTTCCAGAAGATCATTAGGTAAAAATCCCAAGGCAGCACAATCAACCTGGCTTCGGTTACCTTACCGTCTGCTAGAGGAGAAAATTAGTGTTATTCCACGGGTCTCTCTCCCAAGATTGGCTAGTGTATAGTTACTGGGCCAGCTGTCTGAAGGGTCTTAGGTCTGTTCTAAGCTGACCCAGTTCATTGTCTGTGTGGATCCCAGGTCCCAACATAGCACACTAACACACCGACTGCAGCCTCCACCAGCTGTTCTACTATTGTACAGGTACTTAACAGGATTACAGCACATGGAACCACTAGCTTGGCAGCCAGTACTTTGTAGTCCAGCCACAGCTTTATGGCGATTCTCACAGAAGCCATGCTTTTTTTTTTTTTTTTTTAAAGCATAAAACCAAAACAACAGATATAAAACCCACATTCAAGACAAGAAGACAAGGAGAAAGGGAAGGCTTCTAATACAGGGTTATTGCTAAATCCCATTTAACAAAGGATTTCTCCTTTAGTCTCATTTCCTATGGAAAATAATACAAATTAGCATAGAAAATCCTGCTTTATTGCTGAATGGAGTTACATGGCCTTAATCTGAAATCTGCTTTTCTTCTGGCTACAAGTCAAGCAGGGCATCCCGTCAAATTGCAAGGGGAGATTTGTCACATCTGACTGGTTCTCAGACTGTGGGTCGTCAGCTGGATGCTGATCTGAGACAGCGGTCACCCCACCACTGACACCAACACCCTACACTGGTCACCCAACTATTCTCCGGCCAAGCCCTTCTCCCTTGGTTGCTGCTGTGTCCACTCAGGGAAGCAGCAATACAGCAATGTTTTCTTCATACATCAGAGCTGTCCTCCGAGGAGGACTACAGTGAAATTGCTTTGTTTTACATAACAGCCAAGTCAGAAATTTCATGGTAGAAAAGTAGCCATAGGCAAAATGCAGCGAATCTCCCAGAATCTCTGGTTTAACCATTTAAAATAGGACAAAGTCATGACTATTTATAGAGAGGCAGCTTGCTATTGGATTTGCATGAAACATGATCTCACAATTTTTAACAAGTCAGGGATTTTTTACCAGGAATAAAATTCCTTAAGGGCAGTTTTAAGAGTTGGTGTCTCTGTAGCAAGTACGATGTGTTCCTTGTTTTGATGTAAGCTAGAATGCTTTTGTCAGTTTTTGAAAATGTGTATCACAGTATCTTTTCTTCCAGTTACTCTTTCCAGATAATGTACCAGCAGAAATGATACCAATGATTCATTTAGGATGACATTTTACTTTCAATTAATGTTCCATAGAATGAAAGCAATGTTTCTAAGTTTTCAATTTAGATTTCAAAGCATGTTCCTATTTAAGAAAAAAAAATGTGAATACACACGAGCATCAATATAGTTTTGTTTGTCAATGTCACTTATAAATTTAAATAAACGATAACCTGCTGCAGAAGAATGCTCACAGAAGCAGGAAAAAAAAGTAACCCTATTAGAACTGCATAAATTTTACTTTGCCATTTAATGTTCAGTTTTTTAAAATAAAAATATACAAACCTGTAATGATACAAGTTATATGCTGCATATGTATAAAGACTGCTTATTATCTGAAGCAAGGACATTTCCATTAGGATATTAATGGATTGGGATTTTTGTTGCGTGTCTATCAAAGGAGTTAACATGATGGACTAAGATTGTCATCTTTTATATGTGAGTGTGTACCTATGTCATTATAATATATAAATGTCAATATATAGGCATATACATGTATGTATACATATATACATATGTTATCTGTATGTATTATACATGCATTATCTACATATAATATGAAGGTATGGCTATTAAGACCCACACAATGTGCTTTCCAGCTTCAAACTTCAACATCCTCTACTCTCCCAACAAACACTGGACAGTCTTGGCTTTCTACAACATTCTCATGTCCTTGTGCTTTTTTAATCCTGTATACTTTTGATGATGTTATTTCCTCTACATTGAATATCATTATCCATCTCAGAATTCAAATTTGACTCCTTCTGTGAGCTTTCCTCTTCTTTCTGAAGAAAATCCAGTGCCTCCTCTCCTGTGCCTTCACACCCCGTCGTGGTCATTGCTATTCTAGGAATTCTGACATCACATCCTCATTGCCTGCTGTCACACTGTGGAGGGCAGTGCCTTCTCTGTGTTTCTGGTATCTTGAATACTGCTTAGCACACAACAGATACTCAATAAGTACTAATGGATGATTCAGTGAGATGTATGAAATTAAAATAGTGGCCAAATTAAAGAAGAATACTGAACATAAATCTTCTAAGCCATTAGCCTTGCCAATGGCCATGCCAATTCTTCCCCCCTGAAACTAGCTAATGTTATTTGGCTTGTGTTGACAATGGCACATACCAGATTCACTCTGGCCAAAAATACATTGCCGATAAAATAACTATAAATTTAATATCAGCTTTTGTTGGGGGAGGAGAAAAGAAAATACTACAATATTAAAGGCATATATGAGGTATAAAGTTGTTTTTTTTACTTTACCAAAAATGTTAAACATTTTTTTTAAAAAAGTGTTTCTTTAAAATTGATGAAATGATGGCAATTTCCTTTTCAAGTAAGAATATCTGGAAAACATTCTTGGTTAGATTACAGCATTCAATTGCAATATTCCTTCTCTGAAAATGATAAACATAAGCTGTATCCTTATTTGTTTCATTAAACACCAAAATAAGGCTATCACATAGAAAGTAAAATTCTGATTTAAAAACACATTCTTTAGGGGCGCCTGGGTGGCTTAGTCGGTTAAGAGTCCGACTTTCGCTTAGGTCATGATCTCGCAGTTCGTGGGTTCGAGCCCCGCGTCGGGCTCTGTGCTGTCAGCTCGGAGCCTGGAACCTATTTCAGAGTCTGTGTCTCCCTCTCTCTCTGACCCTCCCCTGCTCACGCTGTCTCTCTCTCTCTCTCTCCTAGAAATAAATAAAAAAGTAAAAAAATAAAAATAAAAACACATTCTTTAGTTGTTTTTATAGACTGAATGCTGTGTCCTCCCCTTGAATCCATGTTGAAACCAAGCCCAGCATGCTGGTATGTGGTAATGGGGCCTTTGGGAGATGATTAAGTCATGAGTAGAATGCTCATGAAAGGGATTAGTACTTTTATAACAGAGATCCCAAAGAGCTCCCTCATCCTTCTGCCAAGTGAGGAAACAGCAAGAAGACAGCTATCTATGAACCAGGAAGTGGCCCTCTCGAGACACTGCATCTGCCAGGGCCCTAATCTTGAACTTCCCCATCTCTAGAACCGTGAGGACTAAATTCCTGCTGTGTGCAGGCCACTGAGTCTATGCTATCTCGTTATGGCAGCAAGAACAGACTAAGGTGCTTTCCTCACTGAGTTTACACATCAAGGCACATGATGCTTTTAAGTAAGGGTATTATGATAATGTTTGGGGGAAAGTTTACATATATTTGGACTCTGCTAGAGCACCCTGTTGCAATATAAAAGAAAAGGGCTAAACTGACATACACTTTCAGATCAACTTACACAAAACTAGAACATCTACCCAGGGGAGAAAAAAATAAGCAAACAATTCATTCCAGGCCTTGTAAGCCATCTTCCGTGGCTAAATCTGTTCCAATTTCTAGCTGTATATAAAAATACACGTTGAGAAAAGTAAAAGCCCAAATGTTTCTAGTCAGAATAAAAGTCCCTCTTCTGCCATTTGTGTTATTCAGAAAGAAGAAAAAAAATTTTATGTACAACGGATGAAAAATGATATGTCTAAAATAAAAATTTAGTTACCAAACTTTAAACTATAGTAGATATATAAGTACCTGGGGAAAATAGGAACAATTATGAAAATAAATTTCATATATTTGCCCAAATTTTAATTCAAATCCTCTTTTCCAATTTACACTATGTTTAAATTCTCAAATTTTAACAGCTCAATTTAGGGGAAAAATATGTATCAATCTCAGAGGAAATGTTTGGGTCTTCATCAGTCACACAGTTGTAAAGTCATGGAAGAAAACTAAATTATGGCTTTGCTTCTAGGTCCTATGTGTGCTAGCTACACTTAGTTGTTTTCAATCTGTTTAAAATTTAGAATGAATATCAAGTATACACATATTATACTTACCAGCATGAAAATAGACAAAACTGAGAATAATTCTATTTTGAGAGTCAAGATCTTGATTATCTAACTAAATAAGCAGATAGTAAAATGTGACATATTCAGCACATTCTTCCCATGATAAATTACCCTTTGTAAAACTGAAAGACATACTGTAACTCAATGTTAAGGTTGCTATGGTAAAGCATGCCTTCTGGACACAATTCCTTGTTTCCAAATAATTATGTTTTATCTACCATAAGGTAACCAATTTCTTCCTTTAAATACAGAAGAAAAATGTTTCTGTATTTAAGTACAATACTTTCTCAAAGTTGAACATTTCTCCCAAAATGTTGGATGCCTTACAACAAAGGCTATTAGCCTTATAAATATGATGGTATCAATAGTTTCCTATTTATATGCTGAGATTTTTATTCATTCAACTTTTACTTAAATATGGGAAACATATATGGCTAGACCCTATGAAGAAAAAGCAGTTTTAAACCAGCAACTGAATTTTACTGAATATATATTCATATATTTTCTGTATTCTTATATATATATATAACATATGAAAGTTTATATATATATACATACTTTCATATATACACTTTCATATATATATACTTTCGTATATATGTACATATATATATATATACTTTCATATATATATGTACGGATATATATATGGAAAGTCCCATGAACTTTTCCTTCTATATAATTCTCAGTTCTATTCACATGTCTATATTTTTTATTGTAACCAATCAAGGTGTAATTATCATCATCTCTTTCTTTAAAATTTTTATTTATTTATTTATTGAGAGAGAGGGAGAGAGAATCCCAAGCAGGCTCTGCACTGTCAGCACAGAGCCTGATACGGGGCTCAATCTCAGGGTTCATAAGAACATGACCTGAGCTGAAATCAAGAGTCAGATGCTTAACTGACTGAGACATCTAGGTGCCCCTATCATCATGTCTTATGTGAACTCTACAAAACTGGTCTAGTGCATATGTCCTGCCAACAGGACTCCCAACCATTTTCTATAGTTTATCTAGACTAGATGTATATTTTTAAATACACACTGAATCATATTGCATCCTTACTTTAAGGCTTCAGTGAATTCCTGGTATCTAAAAGCTAAATATCTAAATCTACAATACTGTTCGCGAGACCTAGCAGTGATTAGATTTGTTCTTTCCCAGTCTCAGTTCTTGGTGCAATCTCTTCCATCACTGGCCTCCAGGTAGTTCTACAAAAGTACTATGCCATGTTCTTGACTACCTCAGGACGTTTGGCTACGACTGTCCTTTTGAATAAAGAATACTTTTAATTGCTTCATAAATACCTACTTGTCTTATGTATCTATGTATCTCTAGAACAGAGATTGCAGGTTGTCATCTAATATCATATATTCTACCTTCCAAAGTAAAACAATTCCCAATTTTTAACTGGGTACATGATTATCCAAAATCCATTTCTCAAATGTAGTTGTGTTTCTGATCAACAGGATATAAGCAAAATGCCATATGGTTATTTCCAGGAATCTTCTTTAAATTATTGCTGATTTGCTCATTTTCTTTACCATCACTTTCTCTTTTCTCCTATCTCCCCAGCAGAAATAAAGTGGACATCATGACTGGAGGTGAAGCAGTCATCTGAACAGTGAAGTGACCTTGGGAATGAAGGCCGGGTGTACCCATATATATGCTCTAAGGGGGTCTGTGATTGCTACATTACCCATCAGGTTGTATTTTGTATATCCAGATATGGTAGGAAAAATCTATAGGAAGTATCAGATTTTCAGCACAGGGGCCTGACCCTAAAGATATTAATTAAAATTGGTATAGTTCAATCTCTTTATTTTACAGCTAAGAAAATGGCCCCAGAGAGATAACTTGTCTTACCTAAGATCATATAGAAATGAATAGGAGAGAGTCAAGCATCCTGAGATCTTAGGCTCTTTGCCTTCTCTTCTAACCTTTCTTTTCAACTTCCTGGTCTCTTGTTAACAAGCAAAACTCTTCTTAGCTATTATAACTTGGGAGAAAAAGCTGCTGATCACATTAAGAACTGAAATTAATAGGAGAATAAAGTGAAAAGAGAAGGACATAGCTATTCCTTTTTGTTTACCTAAAGGGCCTTGTAAAAAAAACTAACTAGGTTTAAATGAAATGTCTATTGATATGTTTTACTTGAAATAGCATTCTTGCTTCAATTAAGTAGTACCCAGTGCAGCAATAACCCAGTAGGACACAATATGCCAGAATCTGCTTATTCTCCAAGCTCTTAAACATGCTAAAAAGTCAAATCCAAGATGCCATGTCTGTGCTTTTATTGATGAGTGCCCAATAAACAAGGAAACCTGTATCAATTATCTTTTGTCTTTTACCCAGTGAGCAAAGTCAGTCTGATCAATGTTATTTCTCACTCACAGGTACAAGTTTCACTGCCCTGACCCACGACTAAGTATAGAGGAACACCAGGGAAGGTCTTAGATCTCTAATGCAGCACGTGGGGACTTCCACTTCCACTTCCTGTTTGTGTTTCCTAACTTAAGTGAGAAGATGAAGGAAGTGGTACTAGAAGGGAGGACATTGCAAACAGTATAGCTGTACTTATAGCTGCAGGTAACACTGGTTTTGCTTACGCTCACATTCTAAGACAGTGGTGGAGCCAAGCTCCACTCGCTGCAAATTCCCAACTGGTTATGACCAACCTTCTCCTAGGAAGCTCCTATGTGCCAGCAGCAGTGAGAGAGACCCACTCTCATGCTATATTAATAAATCCTGACAACAGCCCTTTCATTTCTAAAGATGAGGAAATTAAGGCCAACACAGACTCAACAGTCAGAACCATGAAGCCAGAGCAGTCTTCCAAATTAACTGTCTTCCTTTCCATCTCATGGCAGCATTTCCCCCCTGCATAGCACAACAAACAGAATATACTTCCGTACGAGCTAATTGCTAAAGGAAAGACCATATCATTTAAATTACAAATCTGACAATATTTCAGCTAGGCCAAGACCAAATCTGAAGGCTCAAGGATAAAATGGTGTAACAGGAGATAGGTTAACTCTAGAATTGCCCATGATAAAGAATCCTGAGCAGTGGCTTGGATTTAAAGGCTGAATTATCATGTGAACATTTTAGAATAGCCATTTTTATCTTTGTGGGTGTGTGTAAGTGTGTGTGTGTGTGTGTGTGTGTGTGTGTGTGTGTGTATCTCCAGCACATGAGAATATGGACGGTTTTTAGGAAGTCTTCATGTCAGTGGTTTTAAAACAAAAATACTAATGAAAGCTATACATGACCATGTTCAACAAAACGTGAAAAAAAGAGTTGCTAGGAATCCTCGTGTCCTTATAAGAACCAGAGGTAGAGCCTGGGGTGATATAGCCACAAGCACAGAACACCTGCGGCTCCCAGGAGCTATAAGAGGCAAGGAAGTTCCTTCCCCAGAGGCTCTCATGAGAACACAGCTGGGCTGACACCCTGATTTTGGACTTCTAGCCTTGCAACCTGTGAGGTGACAGATTCTTGTTGTTTTAAACTCCCTAATTTGTGGCATTTTGTTAAGACAGCCTACAAAAGTAATACCTGTTTGTCTCTTTCATGGAGAATACTGAAAAATATCTTTTTTAAATATCTGAAGTTTATTGAGAATACAGAGAAACTTTCCACATATTGGTATTTCTGAATCCATATTTATAAGGTGGTAAATAACTGAAAAGCCAAAAAAAATATTGTTAGAAACGACCACATATCAATAAATTCTATTGTAAGGGGAATAAATGCATCTAAGAATGACAGATGAAATACTTCTCCTTGATGCTGCCATAGCACACGGTGAATGCCTCTGTCTATGTGTCTTTTTCCCCAATAGCCTGATAGGTACTTGACGACAGAAGTCTTGTGTTTTTTTTTTTTAACTTCTACACTCAGCAGACAACCTGGGGCCCTGATAAAGACTCAATACACACACACACACACACACACACACACACACACAGTAAATGCATAAAGGTGTAACAAAATAGAATAGATTTTTTAACAATTTATTTACTTATTAAAAATTTTTTAATGTTAATTTTTGAGGGAGAGAGAGACAGAGTGTGAGCAGGGGAGGGGCAGAGAGATGTACACAGAATCCAAAGTAGGCTCCAGGCTCTGAACTGTCAGCACAGAGCCCAACATGGAGTTTGAACTAAAAAATTGTGAAGTCATGACCTAAAGCTGGACACTTAACCAACTGAACCACCCAGGCACCCAAGATTTTTAACCTTTTAAAAAAAAATAAGAAGTATTTTATAAAAAGAGGTACTTAAAATTTGTTTCCTAAAACAAAAGCATGGTAAATCCCTTTATTTCAGGACTATAGATGATTTAAAAGTTTTTTAAATCACTTCATATTTTTCAATTTTTAAATATGTTGTTAAAAATGTTACCAATATTCTCTTTTAAAAGTCAAACTATATGTAGCCAAAATTCATTCCATAATAGAAATAGTTTGCCTTTGATACCACTTGGATTCCACTAGGTACCCAATTAGTTTAGAACACTTGTGGAAAATTTTAAAACTAAAAGCGACCAGAAGTCTCCATTTTTCATTCAAGTGAACGTTAATAATAGAAATGAATATCCTTTAGTCCCAAAAGTAATGAGAAAGGAGATGAAAGCAGAGGAAGAAGAAAGTTCAGACAAGAGAAAGAAGAAAAAGAGAAATGAACAGTAACTTTGCTCAACCAGATCTTTAAAGATTCAACAAGAATGTCATAGTGTTTCCTAAAAACAAAATGCGTATAATTCTGACTTTAAAAGTCTCCAGTTAATATCAAGATTTAGACTAAGAGGGGCCATTGAATCGTCTCATCTAATATGCTCACATTCAGCATAGCTCTTTAGAGAACTATTCCTCTTTTGGATAAAATACCATTTTCATTTTAGAAGACTTCATCTCTTACACTGAAAGAGGTGATATTTTAACCAGCTCTCACATTTCCACTTTGATAAAACTTGAACTTTGTAAACGTATAGAAATACAACTCCCCTATATGATAGTACATCACTGGGAACAGCTTAAAATAAAAACCTGTTGTTTTGAAAGAAAAGCAATTTACAAATGTCTTTACTTTTCAAAACACTGCTAAATTGAAAACAAGCTTTTCATAATGTATGAATTAGTATCTTTTAAATGATTCCATTAAGGTGAAATATCCCTTTTTTTATAGGATATGAAATGCTTAATTTTTTCTCTTCTACTTATTTCATGGTGTCAGTTCATCATGCCTTCTTATTTGTAATATCCACTGATGGAAATTATTCCTGGCATTTTTTCCAGTTGATAAATACTGTCAAGGTGATTATTAAGTGTATATTTCTCTATTCAGCTAACTTGCCTTATTATTAAACCCCAGACTCTAAAAACTAATTGTATGTAAAGTCAATGGGCTGCATGTTTAAGAATTTTAATTACTTTTCTATGATCACTTTATATTCTATACATAACATCCAGGTAACACAGCTTCTACAATGATAAGCAGTTTAATTAGAAAGCTAAGATAAGAAAAATGCCTTTTACGTTACCAAATTTGTACATGCCAGTCACGTGATAACATAGACGGGTTTCTTCTTGCAGAATTTTAAAATGTTAATATTAGGTGAACCTTCCTTTCTAACAGTCTAGCAAATGCTTTATTAATATGCCATTTGGTTCTTTCTCCTTTGTACATGTAAACACTACAGTTGTAATTAGATTGCAAAACTGAACCTGCCTTTAATCTTTGTGCCAGTCCAAACAAGTTCTTTCTCACACTCCTAACCTGGCACGAGAATCACAACACAGAGACGCAAATGTAAGCTGTGCGCTGCCAATAGCATGCCTGCCCTTTCCACAAACTGTCTCAGAGGATAGCCATTGATTTCCTAGTTATTATGAACACGAAATTATTGAATGACAGATGATAGAGTGTTAGGTTCTACAAGTATTTTCCCAAATGGGTTATCTAGCCAGGGTTGCCATGGTAACTATGCTGTTTGACAGACCTTCCCACAAAGAACCCTTTGCTCAGAATTCAACATCAAATTGCTCTCTGCTTACTACTGGCTCATGTTAAACCACAGAAGTTAGAAGCTTTCTTATAAAGAAAAGGGTATTCAGAGTGAGTCCATTCTGGTTCTCAAAGTACTCACCTAAAATGACATTGAGATGTATTAGGTCAGTGTTTTCCCCAAGTGGAGGCAGACTTTGCCAAGGGCTGGACTCTGTACTATTAACCCAGGCATTGTTAATTCATAAAAGATAAATTAATAGTTCTGAGAGTGCAGGGTCCATGGGGAATATAAGTTCTGCCTCACAACACACAACTCATTAGGAGGAACGATGCTCACAAATCAGGCATTTCTTGAACGACTAAAGGTTGTAGCATTTGTCAGTGCAATATTCTCACCATGAGGACAGAGTTGGGGCTGCAGTTTTCTTTTTTTTTTTTGTTTCTGTTGCTGTGTGTGTGTGTGTGTGTGTACATGTAAGATGTTTTCAAATTAAAATTATCTTTCTAAATAAAATATTTTTAAAGGTAATTTTTCTCGTGGACGGGTCTCTTCCTAACTTTGGTTTCACACTCAGCAGAGGTTTATAAACTAGTATGTTTAAGATGAGTTGTCCTGGACAGGTGTAGAACAATAGTATCATACCAAAATGAATTAAAGACATCAAAACAACCCGGTCAAAATGAAGGGAGCCATCTTGTTGACCACAAGTAGGCTCTGATTTTTTTCCTTTGTTTCAGTTTTCAAATGTTCCATTTTCTTATTTTCATTTCTTCTTGCTAAATAAAACTTTGCTCTTAAAAAACATTCTGGAAATCAAGGGCTTTAGTATTTCTATTAAAGAAAACTTCATATTCTTACTAAGTATTTAGTATTTCATATTCTTACTAAGAATACTTTGTTACACTTATCTAATACTTATATTTTAGTCTTTCTGCAGAATGTATGATCACCCAAAGAAATGTGGATTCAATTTTGCATCCTTTCAATGCTATATAGAATAAATCCCATAGGAATAGATACGAAAGATCAAATTCTTCATTTGTAGTAGCAACTCATCTTCAAGTTCCTGTCCAAATTCTCCAGTGAGTAGAACAGACCAGAAATGCAAGCTCTGGTCCTATTTTCTTAAGGGGGAGGATCCAAAACGGATTTTAATTCATCTTAAGCTAAAAGACCATATGGCATTCAACATTTCTTCTATGTAGAGAAGGGAGATGTATCAAGTAAACTCAGGCAAATAATAGTATGTCATAGTTCCAATCATTTTGGACTAATTAGTTTTAACCAAATTTAATTATTAGGACCACTCAAGGGTAACAATCTAAAATAAAATGGAAGTTTAAGTAAACCGTAACTTTGGCAAAGTATTTGCTATCCCAAATTTCAATTAACCTGAATCATGGGAAATTCAACGTTACCCTCATACCTGCCTCTAACAGACAAATCTATACATCTGCAGATTTCCATCAAGAGCTCCAGACCTATATAGCCAAAGGTCTACTGGGTGTTTCTATTGGGATGACCAAACGACACTTCAAATGTAACCTACTCAATCTTAAATTCATTTAATTCATTGAATTTCTTCTCTGTGTACCTACCATTTCCCCAAGCCAAATATACTATCTCCTATATTAAAAAAAATAGTAACACCATTTGCCCACTTGCTCATGCTAGAAACTGGAGTGTCATCTGTATTACCTTACCTTGCTTCACTCTCTATATTCAAACACAAAGTGCTATTAATCTTATGTAATTAAAATCTTTTATATTGCTCCATTTTTCCATCCTAGTCCAAGGCCATCATGATCTTTCCTAGATTATAGTAGAAGACTTAGTCTTCTTTCATTCAGTCTCACGATCATATCCAGACATATAAGGCAACCAAATTAATCTGTATAAACATAAATCTGGGCAGGCCACTTTCCTGATTTAAATCTTCTAATACCTCTTCATTGCCTTCAAGATACAGTTTAATTATCTTATATAGCATGTGTATAATCCAAACTTCACTGTTCATAGTCTTATTGTTGGTCATTTAATTTTCTCTAATTTCTAGCCAGATTGAATTATTTTTTGGATTCTTGATCAATACATGAATTCTTTTATTTCTAGATCTTTTCATACACTGTTTTCTTATATCACAGGATATTTTAAAATATGAACGTTGAGTCTCCATATACCTCAACCCCTTGTACCTCTTTGTTTCCCCCACCTTTTAATTAATGTAGAAATCCTCCCTCTTCCACTCTTAAGAGGGAATGCAGCAAGGGTGCCTGGGAAGCTCAGTCAATTGGGTATCTGACTTCAACTCAGGTCGTGATCTCACAGCTCGTGGGTTCAAGTCTTGCAATGGGCTCTGTGTTGACAGCTCAGAGCCTGGGGCCTGCTTCGGATTCTGTGTCTCCCTCTCTCTCTCTGCCCCTCCCCTGCTCATGCTCTCTCTCTCAAAAATAAACATTTAAAAAAAAAAAAAAAGAAGGAACGCAACAGTAGATGAGGAAGTTGAAAAATATTTTAAAGAGTAAATTTTTGGCATTTGAATTTCAAAAGTTTCATCCTGAGACTGTGGCGGACAGTGAAAAGAGGGCAGGAAACTCAGAAACTTGACAATATATTTTAAGAGAATTCAATGAAGAGCATCAAGGAAGTAAATGAAACAGAGCTACATTTGAAATGGCCTATCATGTTGAATGAGGATATTCTCAACAATGACTTACCTGAATTGTCACCTGAAAACCAGGTCAGACTAAGTATTTTCAGTAGGTGACAGGGTAGATAGGAGTAGACATGGTAGGTAAGACACCCATGTCTTTTCTTTTTTCAGCTTTACTAAAGTATAATTGACAAATACAATTGTAAGATACTTAAGTTGTACAGCATGATGATTTGGTACGTGTGTGTACATTGCGAAAGGACTCCCCCTGCCTCTGCCAATCAAGTTAATTAACACATCCATCGCCTCACATATTCAACTTTACAAGTTTTGTTTTTTGTTTTTTTTTCTTACCGGGGCACCTGGGTGGCTCACTTGGGTAAGTATCCAACTCTTGATTTTGGCTCAAGTCATGATCTCATGTTTTGTGAGTTTGAAGCCTGCTTGGGATTCTCCTCCCTCTCTCTCTGCCCTTCCTGTACTTGCTCTCTCTCTCTCTCTCTCTCTCTCTCTCCTTCACAAAATAAATAAACTTAAATTTTTTGGGGGGATAGGAATATTTAATTTCTACTCATTCAAACAAATTTCAATTGTCTGATACAGTGTTATCAATAGTCAGTATAAGTTAGTATAGTCACCATGTTATACACTGGATGCTCAGACCTTATTCATCTTATACCCTATATGGTACCATTTTACCTACCTCTCTCCTGGAAACCACTTTTCTACTCTCTGTTTCTGAGTTGAACTTTCATTTTTAGACTCCACATATAAGTGATACCATGCAGTATGTCTCTTTCTCTGTCTGGCTTATTTCAATTAGCATGATGCCCTCCCGGTTCATTTATATTGTAACAAATGAGAGGATTTCCCTCATTTTTAAGGGTGAATAATATTCCACTGTGTATCTTCATTCATCCAGTGATGGATACTTAGGTTGTTTCCATACCTTAGCTAATGAGAATAATACTGTGATGAACATGGGAGTGCAGAGAACTCTTTGAGATAATGGTTTTATTTCCCTTGGATGTACTTACAAGGGGATTGCTGGATCATATGGTAGTTCAAGCTCTAATTTTTTGAGGAAACTCCATACTATTTTCCATGGTGGCTATGCAAGTTTACATCCTCAGTGACAATGTACAAGAGTTTCCTTTTTTCCATATTCTCACCAGCATGCGTTGGCATGTACATTTTGATAATAGCCATTCTAACAAGTGTGAGGTGACACTTCATTGTGGTCTTGATCTGCATTTCCTGACGTCTAGTCATGTTGTCACCTTCCCATGTACCTGTTGTCCCATTTGTATGTCTTGAAAAAATGTCTATTTAGGCCACCTGTCCATTTTTTAAGTAGGTTATTTGTTTTTTTTTTTCTGCTCTTGAATTGTAAGATTCCTAGTATATTTTAGATATTAGCCCCTTATCAGATACATGGCTTTCAAATATTTTTCCCAACCAATAGGTCGCCTTTTCATTTTGTTGATGGTTTCCTTTGCTGTACAGAAGGTTTTCAGTTTGAATAGTGTCACTTATTTATTTTTGCTTTTGTTGCCTTTGCTTTTTATGTCAAATCCAAAAAATCATTGCCAAGAGTAATGTCAAGAAGATTACATCCTGCTTTCTTCTAGAAGTTTTATGGTTTTAGGTCTTACATTCAAGTCTTTAATCCATTTATAGTTTATTCTTATATATGAAAGAAAATAAAGATTATTTCATTTTTTGGCATGTGGAAATTCAGTTTTCCTAATATACCATTTATTGAAGAGTACTGTTTCCACATTGTATATTCTGGGCTCTGTTGTCAAGTGATCATATATGCATAGGTTTATTTTTCGGTTCTTGAATCTGTCCCATTGATTGATATGTCTGTTTTTATGCCAATATCATACTGTTTTGATTATTATAGCCTTGCAATATAGTTTTCAATCAGGAAGCCTCCAACTTTGTTTTTCATTCTCAAGATTGTTTTGGCTATCCAGGGTCTTTTATGGTTTTATATAAATTTTAGAATTTTTTTTCTAATTCTGTGAGAAAAACCATTGAAATTTTGATAGAGATTGTACTAAATCTGTACAGTTTTGTGAACACTGGACATTTCAGCATTATTCCTTTTTCCAATCCATAACATGGAATATTTTTTCCGTTTTTTGTCTGTTTTCATAATTTTTTTTTCATCGAAGTTATACAGTTTTCAGTATAAGCTCTTTCACTTCCTTCAGATACCCATTTCTGATACCTTGTATTTGTAGGATCTCCAACATAGACCAAAATCTTGAGAAAGTAGATCAGGAAACTGAGATTAAATTTCCAGCACACAATAAAAGAGGAGGCTAAATAGAAATTAATTAGCCTTTAAGGCAAGAAAAAATTATCTTAATCCATGAGTTTGTGTACTGATATTTGTACCTGTCAGCTTATCTAGATTGTCTTCTTTGTAAACCTGTTCTCTGCCTTTTTCAGTGAGTCCCAAAACTGACAGTGCATTCAAGTGACTGGGAGAGTTTTTATTTTTCTTCTTCTTCTTCTTTTCTAAATCTTATTTATTTTGGAACACATCAAGCATGCATAAAAATAAAGACAAGCACAATGATCATCCTATACTTAGCACTTAAGTATAGCAGTCATTAACTTATAGTTTGGGAAACTTAAAAAAACTAAATGGAAACAGAGTCAGTAATATCAAAGACTTCTGGAACCAGAGTTTCAAGGGTGGGGTCCAGGCACCCGACTTGTTTTAAAGCTCCTCAAGTGGTATGGACTGACAGTCAGAGTTGAAAATTATTAGACTAGTCCACTTATGCAATTTAATGCTCTGTATATCAAAACAGGGCTTTAGAATTTATCTCATGCCCTCACAAAAGGCCATGCTACCTGCATATCTGCACCCATGATTCTTACTCCCTTTTATCATTCTTGGCTTATTGCAGATTATCTTTCTATTTGTCCATTTCTAGGGGCCATATTTTACTCAGTGTTGCATTTTTGGTGACTGTCACTGTGCCTGACACATAAAAAGTAGTTAACAAAAATGCTTGAGTTATGAATTATATGCCCGTATTAAAGTAAAATTTACCTAAGATTTCAGGACACTTTAGTAAAGACTCTTTCTCTCTCTCAGTTATTATCAGATAAACAACCTCATGACTGTTCTGATTAAGTGCACATTCTCAGTGATATTTGTCAATATATTGAGTTATTCTCCACTCTGTTACTACACTCCCTACCATAAACAACTTTATATTTCTAGTACATTTATCTACTTATCATATCAAGAGGAACTCTTAGAATCTGAAATATTTTTTTCATAAAATGGGATAATATCTTTTTTCAAAGGTTTTAAATCTTGAAACTAGGGGCATGTGTGATTTTTTAATTTATGATTTATTTACTTTTTTTTAAAACAACCAAAATATTCCCTCTCCTCTTCCTCATGTTCCTGATGGAACTATCTTATATCTGACAAGTACTTAAGGGAACAGAATATCATTCAAAATCCACTGATTTAATTCTGCTGCTAAAAATGGCATTCCCAGTCCACAACAAATATTTAAATATGAAATCATGATACAATGAGATGATAGAAATAAAATAAAAATAAGAGTATTGAAAAGCCAACCAAAAAAAAAAATCAGATATTCTTCCAAACATTTATCCTGAGGCTTACTAGCTGCTGCTTCCCAGCATAAAATGTGCTGGGATCACAAGTTCCCATCACACAGCTAGATGGCCAAATGCTGCCTGTCACCACCAAGCTGGGTTTAGTCCAAACGAATGAGCAAAATGAGGAACCTGCCACCAATTAAAAAATGTTTAAACTTCTGGTGGCTTTCCTTTTTATACTTTTTGATACAGGAATAATTATGACTTGAATTATTACATAATAAGTGTCATTCAACAACAAGACCCAAGTGGACATGGAAGACATCAAGTCCCTCTGATGACATAATAGTAACCTCTCTTTTCAGTGAAGTTCATATTATACAGAAAACACTACACAAGGCATTGTGTAGGCCAAAAATCATACACAGGACACAGATCCTGCCTTCAATGGGCTTACTTAGTAATTTCTTTTGATGTTTGCCTCTTACAAAATAGAAAATGATCTCTTAATCTGTATCAAACATTGGTGACCAAAAATCATTGTTAATTCTGATTTTTGAGAAAGTATTATTGCTCAACAATTTCCAAACGCCATGGGTGGGAAGGGTGGGAAGAAGTCAGCGCTGTAATAAGGGAGGGGCACACATACTGGGCACACAGTAGGAAGTGGAAATGACAAAGAGGATGGATTCAAGAAGCTGTTGAGAAGGCTGAGGCCAAAGAGAGAGAAACAGGGAGATTCTGGGATTTCTGACTACATAGCAAATGGATGGTGAATCTATATGAAAAGAGCATTTTATAAATCATACATTTATAATAAAACCATTAAATCTAGCACACAGCACAATATAAGAACAAGTTAAAACAACTGAAACATGCTTATTATAGATGTTAGAGAAACTGATGTTAGTACCGTGAGCTATGGGAGAGAAACTTTCGATTTCAAGTAGCTTCTCTTAGTTCTCAGTACACACTCATGAAATGCTTCCCAAGTGAGGGAAATGGCATATTTATTTGTTTGGCTATAGTCATGCAAAGTGTTAAGTTGGTGACAATTTGTGGCTTCGCAAATATTTTAAACTTATCTAGCAAGTGGATCAAAGGAATTATAAAGACAAAATTTTACTATTTATACAGAACATTTGAATTGCAAGTAAGTATGTTTTTTTTTGTTGTTGTTGCTGTTTGGTTTTTGCTACAACCAAAGCATATTATGGTTAGCTACCTATTTCAAATGAATATATTTTAATCATTAGGGATAATTTTTAAATACTAAAATCCTAAATACATGTGAAAGACAACTCTATTAAACAATCCAGAATCATAAACATACAATTAAAAAAAAAAGCCTACCTACAATTAGGTTCATATGTACCTCAAAAATACAAATGATACAGATGCTGGTAAAGAGAGGACTAATTGCCTAAGGAGGCTACCCTTCTTCAGAACTATTTTAGCTTTTTGGACATGTTCACGAAAAGATGGTTTTATACTACTTACAAAGGCACTTTATAGGGTAGGTCTTAATGAAATTATTTTCAGTGAGAGCTAGGGGAGATCCTACTGCAGGGAAGAGTAAAATGAGGCATGGGGGCAGTTTTATGGGGGTTCTCTTCCCCTGGGTATACCCCTTCACTCACCCCCTTTTTCTCCTCCTGGCTGAAAGCTATAAACAATTTTAGGGCTGTGTGGCAATCCCAGAACTGAACAGAACATACACAGTATATTCTCAAACAGAAAATAAAACAACCAAAAAAAAAAATAAATAAAACAACCAAAAAAAAAAAACAAACCCATGAGGTCCATGAGGTCCTAATTTCTCAACTATGCCTTCTGCCCAAAATACACCCTGGATGGTGCCTCAAATGTGTTGCAAATCACTTAACATAGATTATTCAAATTTAGATGAATCTGAAGCCCCTCAATAGAGTATTAGTTGACTATCTCACATGGAGGCCAATTTGCATGCTTTCTGTATCATTCCCTGACTACCCAGTAAAATTTTGCTGATATTAGCCTATCCAAAATGCCTTTCCGGGACTTACGCACCAGTAGTGACTATTACAAAATTCATCTGTGGTTTATGTCAGATTTAAGTTAAATGCACATCAGGGAGAGAAAAGCTGCTTGAAAACTGCAGATTCAGTGATATAGAAACAAAGGGAATGTATTTGTGTATTGCTCTCATAGTCTCACAACCAGAATCTGAGTTATCTGATGAAGACTGCTCCAATATCCCTTTAGAAAAGTTGTACAATCGCCCACATTTCAAAGGGAACACCATTTTACATACAAAGCTGGCACAGAGGGACAGCACATTCTCTTCCTCTCCCTAGCCTCTTCTTTCCTCTAGTGCCCATTGTAGGATGTATAGAGTCTTTATTATTAAGTGGAGGGAGCAGAAGCAGCTCCCCAATTGGGAGTAAGAGGATTTTACCCTAAAATGGAAGATCCATGAAACAATTAAGAAAAAGACACAAGAGTAAATGATTGCTTTTTCTTTCTCTTCTGTTGACTCCAATGTCCTATTTCACTACGAGTTGAAATAATTTTAAAGCTCATAGTTCTACAAAAAGTGTGTAGGAGAGAAAGAAAACCCCAGGAATTAAACTGTTGCAAGTTGGCAAAATAGGCAAAAGAAATAAGAAACATACTAACGGGACACAAATTGACATTTGAAATTTTATATTCTTGCATGTTTATTTTTTATTTGAGCCTGCATGGTTATTTCTGTGTACAGTATCTGTTAATGGTGATTTTTTTGAATGACTATATTTTTTTCCTTACTTTTTTAAATACACTTTGGTCAATTTTCTTTTTGACATTTCTTATTTGTGTAATAAAAGAGTTATCAAATTTTAGTGGATCAAATAAAATATCAGTATTCCCAAACTGCATATTCTGGTACATAAAATAAACACCCTAGTTTTAGGCCTTCCTAGTTTTCAATTCTTTGCTAGGACCCAATGATTAAAATCCTTGAAAATGATACAAATAAATGAAAGTATTGAAAGGTGTTGTCTTTGTAAGGGTGTGTTTTACAGCCTAGAATGTTTTATGGATAAATTAGTACAGATGAGATGAAAATAGTTTCTCTGAGTTAAATCTAATAAAATCACCTTAGAATTAGTACACTAGGGGAAGATTCCCAAATTAATTAAGTCAATTTTAATGCAACCAAAAAATACTGAGCACCTACTATGACAGTCACTGCTGTAATTTCTTGAATACTTTCATAATTTAATTTATTTATACTAAATTTGAAAGAAATGGGGAGAAAAATCTGTATCTTTAATTTATACTCCCTGGGAAATTGACTAGGCTTCAATTTCAATATAAATTAAAATTGCATAACATTCAGTATTTGACAAAATTCCAAAAAGTTTACTAAGTAGAAGTTACACAGTAGTTATAAGCTTGGACATTTGTAGGTCATTACAATTCTTGAGTCAAGTTAGAACAGCTAAAGATATCATCATTATATATCCTTTGTTTTGATTGGATCTGTTCATTTCTTCAAGGGATGGCCTTCGATTTTCTAAGTAAAGGGATAACACATCAAGGTCCCTTCCTTTCCTATTTCTCTCCCTTTACTTCTTTCCCAAATTGGAACAAGTTATTTTTCTGTGATCACTGACTTCATATAACTTTTGTCCCAGTGTCGCATCCTTCAATGACATCCTCCACAAACCCTATAGTTTCCCAGTCACCTTTGTATTAAAGATTCTATCTAAGCTAACTTACAACTCCAGTTTCATGACTGTTTAACATATTCACTCTCAGTGCCACCTGGGGACCTGGACTGGGAAGAGATGAGGTCTGTCAACGTGGGTATATTTAAAATGTAGTGTGATGTTGAGAGCAGAGTAGCCATGGTAATAGGAACCAAGATTTACAGAACATATCTTATGTACCAGGTGCTTTACGAGAAGCTGTTGTTATTATTGTTCTTGTTTAAACTATATTACCTCTCTTTTCTATGAGTGGCAACCTTGTGTACGTTCTACCAGAACATATAGTTCCAAAGGGCAATATAAATTACTTTCAGTGGCACAAAAACAGACACATAGACCAATGGAATAGACTAGAGACCTCAGAATTGGACCCACAAATGTATGGCCAACTAATATTTGACAAAGTGGGAAAGAATATCCAATGGAAAAAAGACAGCCTCTTGAACAGATGGTGTTGGGAGAACTGGACAGCAACATGCAGAAGAATGAAACTAGATCATTTTCTCACACCATGCACAAAAATAAATTCAAAATGGATAAAGGACGTGGATGTGAGACAGGAAACCATCAAAATCCTAGAGGAGAAAGCAGGAAACAACCTCCTTGACCTCAACCACAGCAATTTCATACTTAACACATCCCCAAAGGCAAGGGAATCAAGAGCAAAAATGAATTATTGGGGCCTCATCAAGATTAAAAGCGTCTTCACAGCAAAGGAAACAATCAGCAAAGGAAACAATCAATAAAACTAATAGGCAACCGATGAAATCGGAAAAGATAGTTGCAAATGACATACCAGATAAAGGGCTAGTATCCAAAATCTATAAGGAACTCACCAAACTCCACATCCAAAAAACAAATAATCCAGTGAAGAAATGGGCAGAAGACATGAACAGACACTTCGCCAAAGAGGACATCCAGATGCCCAACAGACATATGAAACAATGCTCAGCATCCCTCCTCATCAGGGAAATACAAATCAAAACCACACTGAGATACCACTTCATGCCGGTCAGAGTGGCTAAAATGAACAAATCTGGAGACTCTAGATGCTGGTGAGGATGTGGAGAAATGGGCACCCTCCTACTCTGTTGGTGGGAATGTAAGCTGGTGCAGCCCCTCTGGAAAACAGTATGGAGGTTCCTCAAAAAGTTAAAAATAGAACTCCCCTAGGACCCAGCAATAGCACTGCTAGGAATTTACCCAAGTGCTGATGCATAGGGGCACAGGAACCCCAATGTTCATAGCGGCACTCTCAACAATAGCCAAAACATGGAGAGCCTAAGTGTCCATCAACTAATGAATGGATCAAGAAGATGTGGTTCATCTATACACTGGACTACTATATGGCAATGAGAAAGAATGAAATCTGGTCATGTGTAGCAACCTGGATGGACCTTGAGGGTGTTATGCTGAGTGAAATAAGTCAGGCAGAGAAGGACAGATACCATATGTTTGCACGTATAAGAGGATTAGGAGGAACTTAACGGAGGACCATGTGGGAGAAGAAGGGGAAAAATAGTTGCGGAGGGGGAGGGAGGCAAACCATGAGAGACTCTTGAATGTTGAGAACAAACTGAGGGCTGATAGGGGTGAGGGATAAGGGGAAGGGGGTGATGGGCATGGAGGAGGGCACTTGTTGGGATGAGCACTGGGTGTTATATGGAAACCAGTTTGACAATAAACTATTTAAGGAAAAAAACAAAAACAGAAAAGTAAAGTATTGGAAAGGTCTCTGATGAAACATTGAATAGAAGTGTGAAATATTAATATGTTTATTATTTCAAAATAACATAAAGTTTGTTGATATACTAAAGTAATCCAAATTCCTATGAATAATTCCCTAGCCTATAGAATTCGCACCAACCAACCTCACATGTTAAAGGTACAAAGCAGTTATGCTCTTTGACTGTGTTTGATCCTCATGATTAAAGGCAGTGAAATATAGCAAAAAAATTATTTTCATGAAGTGAGCAAAAAGAGAAATAAGTGGCTTATAAAATAAACTACCACCTTCTAATAACAGTCTAAATTCTATAAGGGCTAGACACTAATATGTAACAGCACAATTTACAAGTATTCATTGGTTAGAATTGTTCTGATTTTTAGGAGTAGGAGTAATCTGAGAAACAAAATGTGGGTTCTCCAAGTTTCTCTGTAGCTTTCTCAAAATCAAGTCTATTTTTAAAAAATACTGAATTCTGAAAGCAATTAAATACAACATTTTTTCTCCAATTTGACTTGTCAATCCTATTAGACCAAACTCTAATTAAGAGTGGAAAAGTGGTTATTTTATCTGCCAAATGAAAATAATTTAGTGCAAGTTAATAAGGGTTGGCTTATTACAGATTGGCCAGTTTGATTCCAGCTTGTTATAACAGTAAAAATTGCTTTCAAAAGATATACTCATTTTGCCAGCATTTACAAGTGTAGGACAAAGAAAGAATCCTTTGTTGAGCTTATTTTGGGACTGAAAATAGAATGGAGGTGTAGTAGAGCATAGAACGAAACATACCCTTAGAAGTCACAACTCTATCGAAAGTGAAGGAAAAAGGAAGTTAATAAAGTTAATTCCAGTATTTCATTAGTGTTTTGTTTTAACACAAAGTCTTTAATTAACAAAAAATCAAATATGGGAGTGATCTAAAAGTAGAACTTGCAGGGGCGCCTGGGTGGCTCAGTCAGTTAAGCGTCCGACTTTGGCTCAGGTCATGATCTCATGGTTTGTGGGTTCAAGCCCTGTGTCGGGCTCTGTGCGGACAGCCTGCTTCAGATTCTGTCTCCATCTCTCTCTGCCCTCCCCAATTCATGCTCTGTCTTTCTTTCAAAAATAAGTAAACATTGTAAGCCAATTTGACAATAAATTATACTAAAAAACAAACATTAAAAAAATAAAGGTAGAACTTGCAAAAAGAGATACTTTAAAACAAGTATTCATTGTTTAGGAGAAAATATACGCCCATCAAATCACACCTGCCACTTTAAAACTGCATCACATGTGCAAAAGAATAAAAACTAATTGTTATAAAAAATTGTACTTGGAAAGTTTTTATTTATATTACACTCTAATGATTTCTAATTAGTATGCTTCATCATGAAACAATAGTTTGTAAGATTCGCCCTAAAATTTGCTGTCAAATACCTGACTTTCTCCCTGTGCACTCATATGTTTTATAATTTTCTTAAAATATGTTATAGATCTAGCTAAAAACATCTAAATATACCATGGAAAATGCCATCGACATGAAGAGCTATGTAGTTTACTTACAGATGTGAGATAGGAAATGGATCTTTCCCAGGACAGCTTTCCGATGAGACTATAGTCCTCCCTCCTCCATCAGCATAACCTTGAAACAGACCCTGGGAGAGAAGACAGCTAGCTGGGCGTCTTCTTAATTCCTAATCCACAAAGCTTGTGAGATAATAAAGGTGTGTTGTTTTCAACTGCTAAGATTTGGGGTAATTTCTTATACAACAATAGAAAACTAATACTTTGGGTACCTAGAAGTAGAAGCAGAGCGACAAAACAAAAAACAAAAAACAAAACTCAAAACAGAACAAAAAAAACTCTCAAATATGGGAACAGCATGAAACCAGGCAGTGAGCTTTTAGGATAGCGATGTTAAGAGCCTAAAGCACCCTGAAGAACCTGTCTCGTGATCTTTGATAGGATAGTGGCAGAAAGTGTGCAGTCAAGTGTGGTAAATGCTACTGAAAACTGGAGGGAAGGAGGTCCTTCTTATGCAGTGGCAGTAAAATTTAGCAATCTTGTTATCCGAGATAACCTGGAAATAAGTGAATTGCCTTTATAAACTGGGTGACTCATTTAAGGGTGTTTCCAATCCAAGTGTTAAAGCTGCTTTCTGGTTTCTTCTTGCTGCTTATAGTGAAATACAAGAGAGAATAAAGATGAAGTACAGGAAGAAATGGTAAAAGGGAGATGAGAAATGATAGTTTTGAAAATTCTTATCATTTCCATATGGTGCGTGACACTAAAATGAGGAAATGCCTTATGAAAAAAGGTGAAATCTGGGGTAGGCACAAGAACACCTAGTCCAAAGATGAAGCAAAGGGTATACCTGTGAGATGTGAATCTTTCAATCCAAGGTAGTGTCTCAGCGTACTTTTCAGTGAAGCAAAAGGCCTCTAAGGAGATCAGAAGTGCTCCCAATCTTTGAACTAAACAATCATACTCCCTTCTCCTCCCCCTCTCTCTTTCTCTTTCTCTCTCTCTCATCATTTGCTCTGGAAGAAGCCAGCTTCCGTGTCATAAAGTTACTCAGGGAACCGAGGAGTGAAAATCCTTGGACATGAGTCACTGAGAAACTACGGCCTGTGAAAAACCATGTAAGTTGGAAGCAAATCTCCTCAACCTAGTCCTCAGGTGAGACTGCAGTCTTGGCCAATAGCTTGACTGGGAGTCTCAGGGGAGACTCTGAGGCAGCAGCGGCCAGCTAAAATGCTGCCGAATTCCTGACTTACAGAAAGAGTGAGAAAATAACGTGGGCAGTTTTAAGCTGCTATCTTTGGGAGCAATTTATCATGCAATAATAGGAAGCTAATACACTGTTCTTAGAAAGTGGATACAGTGTACTCTGGGACTTCTGAGTCAAGATCACTCAAGTCTTAACAGCTTCCATTTAACCCTCTTAGACTCACTTGTGGAACACTGTCCTTGGGAATGTCCTGATATGCTATATAAGAAATCTGACTACCCTAAAACTGTCACTGTGAAGATGGCACTTATAGGTGGCTGGTTATCAGTCCTGGTTGAGTCCAGTCCCACAACCATCCCTGCCAATACACCAGACATGGTAGTGAGACGGTCTCGGGTCCTTCAGATCAGCTTCTCTTCTAGCCAAATACAGAAAGAATATTTACTCTTCAGGCATTGCCTGAATTCTTGCCCCACAAAAATCATGAGATATGATTAAATGGTCATTGTGTCAAGTCACTAAATTTAGAGAACTTGCTATACAATGACAGATAACCAGAATAATTACCATTTACATTCTAGGATAAACATTCTGTTACAGCAATACAAAACCAGAAAAGTTACCACCTTCATACTTATTTAAAGAGTTTCAGACTCTTTCCTGAATTCATAAGACCCTTAAGAGCCTACTTTTTTTTTTCTTTTTTAATTAGGAGTAGGCATCCTACCATTCAGTTTTCCAAATATGTATTTGCCACAAGTAACTAAGTTACACAGTAGTTACAAATAGCCAGGTTAATAAAACAATCCTTTTAAATAAATCCAGTATGTTCATGCATTTACCCAACTCACACCAAGTATATTGTGTTGAGAAAGAAAAATCATTGTTACAGAAAAATTTCTTGCGTTAGGTTTTATATACAAGAATCTAACATGATTTTAAAAGCAGGGAAATTACTAACTCTAAATACTCACTACATTGTAAATACTATAAATAGGGATAAACATTCAATTAAGGATCCAAAGAGTGGAGCTGAAGGATTTAGTTAAATAGAGAGGGTTTTTTTTTTTTTTTTCATTCCATAGGTACTGGTGATAGGCTACCATCATAGTGTTATCACAGTAAACACACAATGTGTGGGACAATGCAGGCACACAATCAATGTTTCTGGATGAATGAGTGAATGAATTTTCAATGAATGAGTATAGCATATGGTAGTAGAATGCAGTGACTAAGAGCATTGCTTTGATTTTTGTTTCTAGGCTAACTCTAAATTTAGATAAAGCAAATTTTCTCCACAATCTGGACTACCACACCTTGTGGCTTGGTATTAAAGCCACAGCTAATAATAAAATGTTCCTGTGCAGCTCTACCGTACATGTAGCTCCATTAGGAACCTTGCTGAAAGAAATAGCTGGTGAAGGATAAGTATCCAGGATTCCGTATGTGAGAGTTCTTCTTCTTGGACACTTCTTTTTATTTTTTTTAAGCTTATTTGTTTAGAGAGAGACAGAGTGAGAGTGGGGGAGGGTAGAGAGGGAGGGAGACACAGAATCCGAAGCAGGCTCCAGGCTCTGAGCTGTCAGCACAGAGCCTGATGCGGGGCTTGAACGAACCGTGAGATCATGACCTGAGCCAAAGCCAGGCACTCAACAGACTGAGTCACCCAGGTGGCCCACCTTCTTGGACACTTCTAAGGTGATTAAGATTTAGGTAAAGGGAAGGCATTCTGGAAGGAATGCTGGCATGAACATAGGTGAAATGGAAGGAACACACAGCATATTCTGGGAATACAAATGCTTTCAGTGCAATGCATTTCAAACAGTTTTGTGAATCGCTGTTAAGCGGTGTCACCAAATTTATGCAGTATAATTAGCCTCTTAAATGAAATATTGAGATAGAATAGGAGTATCAGAGTGTATCACAGAAGACAGAAGTAGGTCTCCTTTGAGTAATATTTAAGTTGTGGCTGCATGTATCTTTGTGTATACTGAGTCCCAGTAAATAATTTTTCTTTCTCTGGGTCATGATCAAAGTAGGTTGAGAACGACTGTCCTAGAGGAACATCAGCAGAAGTCACAGGGGGATCCCGAATTACAGGAACCAAAGCCTTTATTTTATTCTTCCATCAAAGCAAATCCTTCGAGAGACATTCCTGATTTAATTCATCCCCAAATGATGAATTCTCCAGAATTCTGATATCAGTATATTTTGTGTGGTCTAATTTTCTTAGGAACTACAAAATATAGGTTTCTTTATTTCAGTGTATATAACATAAAGCTATACTGTAATTTTCTTGCTTTTTCAATGTTACATATCTCCCTAAAGCCCTGTGCTACTAAAAAAATATATATAATATAATTTGAAACAAACATCACTCCAGGGCTTCCTCATCGTCATCACTTGTTGGTTTTTGACCTTGACACTTATTCAATTAGAACCGACTTGCCAATCATGCACTCCTTTGCTAAAGTCAGCCTTCTCACACCGGAGGGAAGGATATTCAGTTAGTAAAGATTTTTCAATGAACCCAGGGCGAAAAAGCAAAAAAACAAAACAAAACAAAACAAAAAAAACTTACAATGTTACAGCACATAAACTAGTGATTGGGGGAGGGTCCGTTGTACTTTACCATTTTCCCTCATATTATGACACTCAATGAGTTGGTGTGTATTAGAAGAGTCCATAAATAATCTGTTAGCAAATAAATTGCTTCAAATCGCCCCAGATTGTGAGCCTATTTAATCTGTTCCTTTAAATGTGCCTGAGTCAGGAAGGAGGTTCAAGTTCTTCCCAGTTATCATGTTGATATTCTGTTGGTCTCGGAATACAGGCGAACAAAAAGTCCACATCAAATGTTGGCCATACGGTAAGCTTGGAGAGAGCAGGACTTGTTAAGATTGTCAAGTACCATTCACAAATTTATGCCTGTGGAGTTGTTCCCCTTGGAAGGGAACCAAATAACTCATGCTTTTTGAAAATTGCTTATGACAGCTTTTCAGTCTGCTTTAGGCTGGCTCTCCAAGGTGATTTGTATTTTCATATACTGGTCATACATTAAAAAATTTACACCTGTCAGGTACTGACAGAGTGCCTCCATCCCTAACCTTTTTGGAGCGGGGGACACTTTGCTTCCAGACATTATCCAAATAAGTTTCTATCAGGAGTGAGGGTGACATAACAGGTGGAGCATAAGGTGGAGCATATAATTCCAAGCATAAAGGCATGGAATTTTAATAAGAAACCGAGTCTTTGTACTTTTTGAAGGGATAGAAGTTGGAATCGTCTCAAGACATTTGAAAATGCACATCCACTTATGGGCTAATAGTGGAGAGAGACCGTAACTGTAGCCAGCCTGTGGAGTTTGCAATGCTTGTTTTATTGTTCATGATGGAATCATATTTCCTCACTGCATCTGCAACTTACACTTAGAATTAGAAAAAATAGGACTGTTAGAAAAAATAGGACTGTTGATGGCATCTTGCTTTTTTGTTTTAAAATAAATGACAATAAATACTATCGCTAAGCTGTCTGCATTAGTTACTTGGTTTTACTCACTTCTGAAATTGCTTGCACCACAGGGGCTTGTAAAATTTAACCTCCTGCAGACCACTGTTAACATTATTCTTATCAAATAACTTACTGGGATATAAGACTATGTCAAATATCGACATGATAATGATGTTACTCAGCCCAATTAGAAGGACATGTATGCTCTGAGCCCTGAGAACAATCAGTTTGGAAATACCAAACAGGCTTTTCCTTTTTTTTGCTTAGAAGTTCTTCCTATCACCAGGATACCAGGCAAAAATTATTTTCTGCTTAGAAAGTATAGTGCACAGTTCTTTCAGAAAATACTCTCTGGCTCCTTCTCACCACTTGGGAGGATATATGGGTTGTTTAAAGGTGGGGAACAAAGCAAAATAAAATAATAATGACAAATGAGCAGCCTAAACAACTTGGAAAATGAAACGGTATGGGGAAAGTATCAATGCAAATGTTCTAGTCTGTGTCTAATGAAGCAAGAATTAATATTCATTTGAACACAAAAAGTTAAGTTTTTTATACTCATGGTGGCTATAAATAACACTACAGCAACTCTTCTGGGCAGGAATACTTAATTATCCCTACTTTTAAAGTCTAATAAATGGTGAGATTATCAGTGTTAAAAATCTACAATTTGTCCATTGTAAATTAGTGTTATTAAAAATATCACTCTCCTCAACTATAGAAAGGGTTTTAATCTTAGACATCTAAACAAGATTTACCATCCTTTCTTTACAGTTGACATGCAATTGTTGAATTATTGGCTCCTAGCCATTTATTTATCTTTTTTGAAGAATAATCTGTCATTTTCAACATTGCCTAAAATAGGATGTTACAGAAAGCCACATGCTCAGGACTGGATTATTGGTACTCTGAGTGTAATGGCAAATGCGTGATTACATCCAGAGATTTGTAAAATTGACAAAACCCAGAAGAATCCAGAAACGAAAATGTCTAATCACACCTCCAAGTGGATGTCAGCTTTTATTTGATCTCTGTGCCGCCAGCACAAAAGGCAATATCAAAGGAGGACTGGATAGTTAAGAATTTACAGGTCATAGTTCATCACTAGAGAATAGTATATTAAAACTTGTAACCATGTGACATAGCAAAGATAGTTAAGTATCATACTTGGCAGTCAAATCACTTTATCTCTAAAACCATGTCTACACTGTTGGGAGACTGAGAGAACTGTATTTTATAATTTCTGATTTCCCTGAAAATTATGAAAGACTAATTAAAATAAAAGCAAAAACAAGGTATAGTAGACCACTGGGTCAGGAACAAGTAGATGTGGGTTTAAATCTTCCTTAGCCATTAATTAGTCATGGGAGCTTAGCCAATTCAGTTTGATTCTTTATCTTAGTATCTCATATGGCAAATTAAGAAATGAAACTAGATACATTCTCAAAGTCCTTTCATTGATAAATTCTGGATTGTCAGAGAGGTATAGGCATAACTATTTACATTTAAACACTACTTTTTGTTATAATTTAGGGCTTCACTTGGTTTAAGAGCCTAGAGAAAGTTTTTAAAAGATTTCTGTAATAAAACAAGATGTGTTTTTCATCTTTTAAACGTTTATTAGATTCACTGGCTGTAATTGGATGTTGCTTCACTTAAGAGGGTATTAACTTTCTCCTGTATTGTATTATTTCTATCAAGTCACAGACCTTTCAGCTATATTACATTTAGACCTTAGAATTTTAAAGGCAGTCTAAAAGGTAGTATACTTGAAGGGTCTGTGATTTGATTGAAATAACATAATACATGAGAAAATTAATATCATCCTAAGTGAAGCAACATCCAATTACAACTAGTGGATCTAAATGAACATTTAAAAGATGAAAAACACATCTTGTCTTATTACAGAAATATGAACATTTTTCCAAATAGCCAAAGCAATCTTGAAAAAGAAAAGCAAACCTGGAGGCATTACAATTCTGGACCTCAAGCTATATTACAAAGCTGTGGTCATCAAAACAGTATGGTACTGACACAAAAACAGACACATAGATCAATGGAACAGAACAGAAAAATCCAGAAATGGGTCCACAACTATTTGGTCAACTCATCTTTGACAAAACAGGAAAGAACACCCAATGGAAAAAGAGACAGTGTCTTCAATCAATAGAGTTGGCAAAACTAGACAGCTATATGCAAAAGAATGAAACTGGACCACTTTCTTACACCATACACAGAAATAAATTCAAATTTCATGAAAGGTCTAAATATAAGACAGGAAACTATCAAAATCCTAGAGAAGAACACAGGCAGCAACCTGTGTTTGACCTTAGCTGTAGCAACTTCTTACTAGACATGTCTCCCAAGGCAAGGGAAACAAAAGCAAAAGTGAACTACTGGGACTTCAACAAGATAAAAAGCTTCTGCACAGTGAAGGAAACAATCAATAAAACTAAAAGGCAACCAAGGCAATAAGATATTTGCAAATGACCTATTGGATAAAGGTACCCAAAATCTATAAAGAACTTACCAAACTCAATACCCAAAAAACAGATAATCCAGTTAAAAAAATGGCAGAAGACATAAATGGACATTTTGCAAAGAAGAGATCCAGATGGCCAAGGGACACATGAAAAGATGCAAATACAAATCAAATCCACAATAAAATACCACCTCAAACCTATCAGAATTGCTAAAATTAACAATACTGGAAACAACAGATGTTGGTGAGGATGGAGAGTAAGGGGAACTCTCCTGCACTGTTGATGGGAATGTAAACTGCTACAGCCACTCTGGAGAACAGTAAGAAGGTTCCTCAAAAAGTTAAAAATAGAACTACCCTATGGCCCAGCAATTGCACTACTAGGTATTTACCCAAAGGATACAAAAATACTGATTCATAGGAGCACATGCACTACAATGTTTGCAGCAGCATTATCACCAATAGCCAAATTATGGAAAGAGCCCAAGTGTCCACTGACTGATGAGTGGATACACACACACACATACACACACACACACACTGGACTATTACTCAGTCATCAAAAATAATGAAATCTTGCCATTTACAATGACATGGATGGAGCTAGACTGTATTATGTTAAGCAAAATAAGTCAGTCAGAGAAAGACAAATATCATATGATTTCACTCATAATATGTGGAATTTTATGAAACAAAAGGGAGGGGCAAAAAAGATAGAAGGAATTCTGCAAATCCTTAGAGACTCTTAACTACAAAGAACAGACTGGGGGCTGATGGAGGGGAGGTGGGCAGGGGATGAGCTCATTGGGTGATGGGTACTAAGGAAGGCACTTGTGTTGACCACTGGGTGTTATATGCAAGTGATGAATCACTAAATTCTACTCCTGAAACCAATACTGTAGTATACTTTATGTTAACTAGAATTTATGTATTTAATTTTTAATTTATTTATTTTGAGAGGGAGAAAGAGATAGCATGACCTGGGGAGGGGAAGAGAGAGAGAGAGCAAGAGAATCACAAGCAGGCATGTTGTCAGTGCAGAACCTGAGGTGGGGCTCGATCTCATGAACCATGAGATCATGACCTGAGCTGAAATCAAGAGTTAGATGCTTAACTGAGCAAGCCACTCAGACATCCTTAACTAGAGTTTAAACAAAAATTTGATAGAAGAAAAGTATTTATTGCTACTCTATTTTTTCATATACTTTTTAAGTATCTGCAGAGATATTTAACAATCCAACCATAACTAGAGCTATGATATATGGAATTATCTCAGCCATCACATCCAACTTATGATGAGGTGAATCAGCATTACCAATAGGCCACACAAAATCAGTCAATCAGTCATCAATATTTGCTGATTACCTAGTACACACAAAGAAGAAATAGTACTCTATTTTTGCACTTTACACAGAAAACCCATCTGTTCAGCTGCTTAGGTCAAAACCTCTATAGATATCCTTGACTTTTCCTATCTCACATACAAACATGCAATCTGTCTGAATCCTGTTAGCTCTCACAAATATATACAGCATCTCAACATTTCCCACTACCTCCATTCATGGCCACTTGGTAATTTCTCACCTAGATTATTGCGATATTTTCCTAAATGTTCTCCTGCTTTCACCTTTGTTTCCCTAGAATCCATTTCTCAAAAGAGCAATAAGAGAGATAAAAGGTAGGACTGTACAAACCTCCAATACCTTCTATAGGAATTAAAGTAAAAGCCAAACTCTTGACAATGGCCTACAAAGTTCCTCACAGGGTTGCCTGGGTGGCTTAGTCAGTTAAGTGTCTGACTCTTGATTTAGACTCAGTCATGATCTCACAGTTTGTGAGTTGGAGCTCTGTGTCAACTTCCTCACTGACAGTGTGGTGACTGCTTGGGATTCTCTTGCTCTCTTTCTCTCAGCCCCTTTCCTGAGTGTGTTCTCTCTCAAAATAAACAAACTTAAAAAAAAAAAAAGTTCCTCATACTTTGGTCCCTGGGATTTCTCTGACCTCATTTTCTATTTCATTTCTCCTGTTCACTGCATTCTAAAACATTAGCCTCCAGATATACCAAGTCTATACTTACTTCATTTTGCATTGGCTGTTCCCTCTGCATGGAATATCCCTTCCCCAGACATCTGCATGGATGGTGCCTTGCCTCCTTCATTCACTTAAATGTCATCTCTCGTTTACCTGATCTCCCTTTTAAAATGCATAACACCTCTCCAAAAGTCCCTATCTTTTTATGCTTGTTTTGTTTTTCTTCACAACATTTCTCAGTTTCTACTATAGAATATTATTTTGTTCATGGTCTCTCTACCCCTGGTAGAATGTACTTTTCATTTTTTAAACACCATGGGATCAGTGTTATAAATCTTGTCTGGCATCACACAGGCGATTTATTGAACGAGTGAGTGAATCAATAAATTCAGGATGCATAATAATGTTCTCTAATGTAATAAGGTATATGTTTCATAATAGAAAGGCCTCTATCGCCTTAGATCCTGCCAGGTGCCACATAGGATTTTAGGTGCTTAAAATATTTCACCTTTAATTTTCTTAAAACCCACTGAAGTTTAGTGTTGTTATTTCTTCTAGTATTGCCATTTTGCTTTTCCAGATGAGAAAACTGAAGTTTCACTCATAGTGCACAGATGATTAAAAAGGAGATACATGATTTGACAACTTTAATAGTCCCTGTCCTCTTTGCCTTATACTATACGATCCTTTAAGTACTAAGCAAGAAGCCCTCAAGCCAAGACATAAGAGACAACAGTTCTAATAAAACCACCAGTAGGTAGGGTGTCCACTCCATGAGCATAGGACATATGGACCCCTGCAAGACCAATTTTATATAGTTAGAAAAGTAATTGTTTTGGGGCACCTGGGTGGCTCAGTCAGTTAAGCATCTTACTTTGGCTAAGGTCATGATCTCACAGTTCATGAGTTCAAGCCCCGTGTTGAGCTCTGTCCTGACAGCTCAGAGGCTGGAGTCTGCTTCGGATTCTGTGTCTCCCTCTCTCCCTCTGCCCCTCCCCTGCTTGCACTTGGTTTTCCTCTCTCTCAAAAACAAACGTTTTAATTAAATAAATCAAATTAATTAATAATAAAATGGAAAATATGGTAGACTTTTAAAAAATATGGTAGACTTAAAAAAGGTAATCGATTTTAACAACTTAAAATCATCTAGTACTACTGAATTTTTCTGAAGACAGTATTAATTCCATTTATATTGAGTCAAAAAACAGGAAGTCTCCAAAAGAAAGTTTTTTGGCAGTGTTAAATCTAGCCTTGTCAATGGAAGAAAAACATGTCAAGAGGTTAATAATGTTGTTTATTCTGGTGTGAGCAGCACAAAAAATGCTCAACTTGTCTTTCCATAGCCAGGAAGAGATATTCCTTAAAACATTTCCCACTTTGAAGCTGGTATTAACCACTTAAGATTCTGGTTCCTTTATCACTATGAAACACTGTTCATTAAAGACTCTTCCAGGAGCTCCTTCGATGACCAGAAATTGAGTATTCCCTTCCATGAAAAAGCTTTTCCACACATCTCCAATACCCTTCAGAAAATAAAGTAACATCTTGGTGTATACATCAGTTTTCTGAGTTGGTTAAGATAAATCATCTCAAAGGATCTCAATATATTCCAGGCAAAGTAAACATCTATGAGGAGATATTTATCTATGATACAATGCAAGAAATGTTATAATATAAACATGTATTATGTACTTTGCAGTGACACTGGTATAAGAGTAATCCATCCATGTGAAGAGAGAAAGCTTTACAAAGCAGGGGTTATTTGAGCTTATCTTGAAGGAAGAGTTTATCCAGATTCTTTTGGGCTCCAAAGTTCTCTGGAATATGTACCTGTGCTAATGAGTTGGTGCTTATGAATGTAATCTACATAGCCATAAATATTTTATTTAACTTGGTGCTCTAAGCATAAATATATAAAAGTGTTTATTTCTACCAACTAACCACTTTAAAATGCTCAGCATATCACAATGCTTTTTAGAGTCCATTTTTCTGTCCTTTTCCTTCAGAGTGTTTCTACAGAACAGCTTTGCTGGAGTCATTTCCTTGGCAGAAAGGAGGCAAATTTCTGGAGCATCCACAAGGCAAAAACTGAAGAAACAATGTGCTGTGAATTTCCAAATTAGGTGCAAGAAGTCTGCATTCGGTCTCTGAAGGGTAGAAACGCACAGAAGGTCCTCTTTCACTGGCCTCACATATTTGACCACCTAAAGGCATAATCGGGTGCTCAAATAGTCATAGTTGGGATTCAACATATTACACGAGATGCATTACAAAATGACAACACCAAAATGGAATTTATTTAGGCTGCCCTTAAATGAATATGTTGTGTTCATTCACTTTCTTTCTGGGAGGAAACCCCAGTGGGAAGTATAAGGAAAAGGCTATAAATCATTCGTTTTGTTTACAAAATGGCAACTGACAAAACAAGATGGGCTTCATTCTGTGTCAGCATAATTGTGTTTGTTAGCAAAGGAAGTGAGTAATTTCTTAAGGTACTGTGGACCTTTTCTGAACATGCTTTTATGCATAAAGTTATAGGTAGAGATATAAATGGAAAGAATAATTATAGAAAAATATCATGTGTATATATAAAAAAAGAACAGTGTGCTTGCACTAAACTCGTGCATCTTTTGACCTAGCTTTCTACAAAGATACCAAAGACTATAATGGAAAACGTATACCTTTGAGAAGCAGAGACTACTGATACTACCTTTGCGAACTTTGCCAAGTAATTTAGCATCCTTCTATCCTCTTCTGTATAAAGGCCAAGCCTACTTTGCAAGGTAGGCCTCTAAGAAGAATCAAGATTGTGGTGAGAATACGGACTGGCCTTTAATAAATATTTTACAAATGAATGACTAAAGGCATGAATGAAAGAACTTTCTATTGCAGCAAAACTCAATGTGGTTTTATTCCCTGAATTTGCAATTCACTACCCTGGTTGTTCCTTTGCTTAAGCCATTCCTTAGTTTGATGCATGGTAGATAAAAGTGTGGGTTCAGGAGCCTCTGCTACTAACTAGCTATGTGATCATGATCAGAGTTTTAACACCTCATTAAAAATATATATATAAGTTTTTATTCATTTATTTTGAGAGAGAGAGCTGGGGAGAGGCAGAGAGAGAGGGAGAGAGGGAATCCCAAGCAGGCTCCACATTGGCAGAGCAGAGCCCAATGGAGTGCTCAGACTCATGAATCAGGAGATCATGCATGACCTGAGCCACAATCAAGAGTCAGATGCTGAACCAATGGAGCGACTCAGGTGTCCCAATACCTCAAGTGTAAAAGATGGACAATACTAGCTAATTCATAGGGTTGTTATATTTAATGAATTAGTACATGCAAGGCCTTGAGAAAAGTGCTTTGAACATATGGTTTACATTTATACTTTTCTTTAAAATGGTATAAATAATTGGCACACATGGGTGGCTCAGTTGGTTAAGTGTCCGACTTCGGCTCAGGTCATGATCTCATGGTTTGTGGGTTCAAGTCCCACGACGGGCTCTGTGCAGACAGCTAGCTCAGAGCCTGGAGCCAGTTTAGGATTCTGTCTCTCTCTCTCTTTGACTCTCCCCTGTTCACGCTGTCTAACTCTCTCAGAAATAAATAAAACAATAAAAAAAATTTTAAAAATTAATTAAAGAGAGATTCTGGCATTAGACATAAAATGAATAAGAATCCAGCTATATGTTGTTTAAAAGATACACACTTAAAAACTTAATGACATAAAAAATCTGAAAAGGAAATGATAAAGGGATATCAGTCTAATTAAAACTGAAATAAGAACTGATATAATACTAGTGATAGCAAACAAAATAGACTTTAAAGTAAAAGTTATGAACAAAAAATAGCAATTTTACTTATAAATGAAATCAACAGTACAAGAGTTGAAAAGGCAGCCAACTGTCTTGACTATATATGTACTTCACCACATCCTCTCACAAGGCATAAAGGAAAAATTTAAGAGAATTATAAGGAATTATAAGAGAATTATAAATTAAGAAGCTGATAATATACAAAAAGTACTGTGGATGTTACAAAGTAGAATTACACAACTAACAAGCTTGATCTACCATATGGGTGTGTATGTCAGTGTGTATATGAGTGTGTGTATATATATATGTGCAGATATATGAATACATGCACAGTACATACATATTTATGCTCACATGTACACAAATGAGACAAAAGAAGAAACGTGTACCCCCAAATTATAGAACTATTTTTTAAACACACTAAAAAACTAAAAATGATTATACTACATTACTAAGAAACTATCAATAAATATAGAAAAATCAATACAACACCGACTATATTTTTGTCAGTATAATAAATTTGAATGGGTGAGGGCACAATCCATAAGTTTGAGACAGAAAAACAAACTTCCAAAAAATTTATGATGAAGGAATGGGTATTAAAAAACATAAGTATTTATGTTTCATAGCACTGACATTCTCTCTACTAAAACTTATGGGGATGCAGCTAAATCAGTATATGAAAAGAAATGTATAGTCTTAGAGGCATGTGTGGAGAGCAGGAATAAAAACAAAGCACAGTTAATGTGCAAAGTGACTTACACATTAAAACAAACACCAACATAGTAAACCCAAAAGAAGCAGAATTCGCGAAAAATAAAGGTAAGAGTAGACCTTGAAATAGAAAACAAATAAGTATTAAATAAAAGCAATGTGAAAAAATTAGTAGAGTAGACCAACTGTTGCCAATATAACACTAGATAAAAAAGGAAAAAATACAGAAGGGTAGAAAGGAACATGGTACATATCTATATGCAATTGATAAAGTACTTATTTTACGAATATCAGACCAGTATAGATTTTGTAAATACTAGATAACATTCTGAATGAAATGAAATTATCAATCACTTAGATTGACTTAATAGCAAGTAGAAGTCTTAAACTAACACTATAAATATAAACAAAATTGAATCATGAAGGGAGGAAAAACACTAAAACATCATTAGCCAGCAGGGGCACATTGGGTGGCTCAGTTGGTTAAGTGTTTGACTCTTGAGTTCAGCTCAGGTCATGATCTCACAGTTTGTGGGATTAAGTCCTGCCCTAAGCTCTGCACTGACAGCACAGAGCCTGCTTAGGATTCTCTCTCCCCCCCTCCATCTGCCCCTTCCTTGCTTGTGCTCTCTTTAAAAATAAATACACATTTAAAAAATATTGAAAAAAATCACTAGCCACCATTTTACAGGAACATTATTTTTTTACCAAATTTGATAATTCTTATCTTTAACAAGTTAGTGTAGAAAATAGAAAAAAATAGTCTAGTATAACCTGATGCCAAAAGCAAGAGTGGAAATGTATAAAAATTATATATTATGAACAGGTAGTATTTATTCTAGGAATGCAAAGTTATTTCAGCATTAGACAATATTTGAACATAATATACCCTTTTAGCAAGGGTATATTGATATGATGATTTCAATGAATAGTAAAAATAATTTAAATCTACATTCATGTATATTAAAAGATTTTTAAAATGAGAAAGAAAATGTAAGTTCCTCCTCTGTGAAAATATGTAGCACATACCAGTTTTAGAATCAAATGTTGAAAGGTGAAACCCTTTCCCTTAAAGTTAAGAAGACAGGAATTTTTGTCTTATTCTTTACTTTTTGTAATTGCAATGTATTTAACACTGTACCAGAAGCCCTGATCAATGTCATATGTGTAATGCACATATATATGTGATATGTGTATATAGCCACATATTTTATATACATAACAAAATATACAAAATATATTTTTAAAAAGCTAAAAGAATTGGAAAGGGAGAAGCAAAAATCTTATTTGTGATGGTATAATAAGTGTAAGTGAAAAATCCAGGAGAATCTACAAATTTATACATTATTCAAAGATTTCATCAAATTCACTGCATAAGAACTCCAGTTTTTAAAATTATTCAATGATCTGTGTTTGAGGTCGTTTCTGTATGTGCAAGCCACATGACACTAATCATGTAACATAAGCTCTTTGAATATGGACTCCTAATCTAAAACACCAGGCAGGATACTACTACTTCCCTTGTGGGTCCTGAAGATAAAACCAGGTACTATTTATAGTATCTAGAAACATTATTTTCCTTCCCTACAAAGTTCATTTCAGGCCATAAGAGAATCATTAGATTAATCAATATTCTTTTTATATTACAAATTAGTTATAAAGATTTTTAAGTTTTTTTAAATGTTTATTTATTTTGAGGGGCGGAGGGACAGAGAGAGAGGGAGAGAGAATGCCAAAGAGGATCCACACTGTCAGTGCAGAGCCTGACGGGGGGCTTGAGCTCACGAACTGTGACATGACCTGAACCAAAAGCAAGAGTGAGACATTCAACCAACTGAGCCACCTAGGTAGCCCATTAATTAGTTATAAAGTTTAACTATAAGAAAATAAAATTATCTTTCCAGAAAGTCTTCTCATTATAGGAAGTGAGTAGAATGTGGACAATACATTTAACAAGAGAAGTGGACACTTAAAGAGAGAAAAACCAAGAAACAGGCTCTTAACTAAAGGGAACAAACTGATGGCTACTAGAGGTGAGGTGGGCAGAGGGATAGGTTAAATGGATGATGGGGATTAAAGAGTGCACTTATGTAATGAGCACCTGATGTTGTATGCAAGTTTTGAAATCCTGAATTCTAGACCAAAAACTAGTATTACACTGTATGTTGACTAAATGTAATTTAAATGAAAACTAGAGCAAAATAAGTAAATAGATAGATAGACATATAAAAAAAGAAAGTCTGGCATTTAAAGGGGTTGGTTGGTTTTCTTTAAAGTGAAAATGGGAAGTTACCTTAAAGATTGGTTCTGCAATTGAATCCTGAGTAATCTCTCTCACTTATATAAATATAAAACCTGTAGGCTTTCATGTTTCAGTAAGACACATGAAACAACAGTAGTTGGAACTTTACATTTGTGACAAGAGTAGCCCCCAATTCCCACCTATTCTGTGAGTCACTAGGAAGAAGATGACAAAGTACAGATGGAAAAGATAAGGATCTCAACTTCCTTGTAAAGACTAATAGCATTAGAATTTTTTGAATGGATTGAGAGAATACCAACTGAAATTGTTGACAAGTTGCCAAAGGGAACCTTACAGGTAAGGAAAGAGAGAAGACAGGGCTCCTAACCGCTCTGTTCAAAGTGTGTGTATATAATTTATTAAACCTCACCAAATACTCATCTTCACATAAGTCAATGATGAAGGTCCAATAATCTGATTCTCTCATATAGCATGAGTCTGAAGTCCCTACCAGCACTGCTGGTGTCCTTTAAGGGTGAAAGGTTGAGACAGAAGCATAAATCTGAGTAGAAAGTACTGGAACAGCAGAATAGAGTGGGACTGTTTTATCCAGGAGAAAAAGAAACACTGTCCTGCATAGGAATCTGGACCAGGAAGAATTTAATCCTAGCTGTGGACTGGGAGGCAACAAACTATGCAGATCGTGTTTTCAACAACGACACCTTGTGGCAGGGGAAGTAAAAGCAGCCACATGGGTAGGATGGATCGGATTTTTCTCTTCACCTGGATTTTTCAAAGTAGGACTGGGTTTTTTGACTTTTTTTTTTCTTTTTTTAATGCTTATTTTTGAGAGGGAAAGGGACAAAGCATGAGTTGGGGACGGTCAGAGAGAGAGGGAGACACAGAATTTGGAGCAGACTCCAGGCACTGAATTGTCAGCACAGAGCCTGATGCAGGGCTCGAACTCATGAGCTGTGAGATCATGACCTGAGTCGAAGTCGGACACTCAACTGACGGAGCTACCCAGGTGCCTCTTGACTGTTTTTTTTTTTTTTTTTCAAGAGGAGAGAGAAAAAGAGGGAAATTGAGAATCTAGTTTATTAAGTCTAGAGGTCACTTAGGTGCTTACAGTGAATATGAGAATATAATATTAGAAATATAGGAAAACTTACTTTTTCCTTACACTATAGTGCATATCAGTTTCTTCTGTCATCTTCGTAAGCAAAACACCAGGTTGTCAAGCTCAATGTCAATTATGATAAAACATTTGTCTCAAAAACCTGGTAGTAATCACTCCTTCTGCCTCCTGGACATGGTTCTGAAATCTTTTTTCTTGTTTTCATTTGTTTTTAATGACTGAATAAGAGACTTAATATTATGATTTAATGTAAACTGTAGGTTACCCAAACGGTCTTGAAAATAAGCAGGACATATACTGAAAATAGTAAACTGTTTCTATTTGTCCACGGCTACAATCTAAAATAGAACACATATATTACTCCCAAACTATTTTATGCCAAGAGCAAGTTCTCATTTCTTTTGTGAAATTGTTCATGGAAGACAAATAGTAAGAAGGAAAATGCACTGACAAGACACTCTGGGCATTTGTGCAGGTTTGCCAATAAACATTATATATATAGTACATATATCTATCTATCTCCAAGATTCAGATCTTAAGCAATGATGGACTTGATTCTTCCTTATTTGAGACTCATATAAGTACATAAGTACATGAGTACGGGGATATAGGGCAAAAGTCTACATGAAAACATTGAGATGATTTGTATGTGTCTACACTCTGTCTCCCATAATCTCACCGAGCTGAACTTTCATGCCCTCTAATCTGGGGAGAGATGGTGCTCAAACAGCTCCCCATAGTTCTAAATCACCTTTCTTACACCATTCAAGCTCCACATCACCCTACCTCGAACTTACAGCATTCTGACCCACTCAGGCATATTTCAGATAATCCAGACTTGTGCTAGAGCGATTCGCAAAGAACATCCATTTCTAAAGCATTTCACAATTTTCCAGTTAGCACAAAAAGACATATGATTCTAATAACTGCAATATAATTAAAATTTTATAGTAAAAGGTAAGGTACATTTCTTATGGTAGTAAATACTAAGAGGACTTTTTGTCTTGTGCAGATTTTTAGCATTTACCTTTCTTTGTCTATCTTTTCTTTTCTGTCGAACCCAGTAATACCCATTTTACTGCTAAAAGTCTTACTAAGGAAACAAGTTACCTCCAAAAGGAAACATTATGGTATATTCCATTAAACACAGCAAAACTTAAAATTTCACATAAAAATAGGTTATCCAATTACATGGTAAATGTGTCATTTGTTCATTGTCCAGTACACAATATATTTACAGGAAAATTACCAGGAACTTCTCAGCTGTATCAAATCTCAACCTTATATTTAGATGCAGTCATATATTACTGCTGATAATGTGATGTCAGTGAATAGATTGGAATTTTTCACTGTCCTTTATCAAGATAAATTGTTCTGTCAATAGCAAATGGCTGGCAAGTATTAACACTCTGCACACTATATGACTTTTCATTCCCTGCAAAAATTGTATTTAATGCTTTTGCACAAAATCTATGGCCGTGACTATCCTTATTACCTATTTAACTACCTTTTAAAAGGAGGATTTATTTCTGCAAATTAGGACCTGGGTAACAAGATGGTATCATGCATCATAAACTTTAAGTCAATACAAGGCAGGACACTTGCCGTTTGAATGGGAAAATACCTTGCTCTCATCTCTTGGTCATCCAATAGTATTAGCAATCTGTGGTGGGAGCAGCTGCTCAAAGCAGAACTTTATCTTGGCCTCCTTCCATCTACACCGCCACGGTGTCCCACAGTAGCAATTTGCTCATTGGCCTATTACTTTCAATAGGTATTCCAGTAATTGGCTATTTCACACTTGTAAGGCTTGAACTGGCAGAGAGCAAAGGCCAGGCAACCAGCCTGTCAGGGTCTAGCAAGCTGGTCGTTCATCAATTATAATCAGCTTTTACAAGAGTGAGTGAATCCTCAAAACCTTGTTTGCTCTGATCAGCTTTGCTCCTAGTATAATTCGACCCCAAACTGAGCTGGGTCCTTATCTGAAGAATGTAAAAGTTGTCCTACAGTGACAAGCATGTTTGTTTATTCAGACCCCTGGAGAGAGGGCTTCGGGCTCCAAAGGGGGAAGGGAAAATTTTAATCTCCAGAATTTCTGAGTTCCTTCCGTTTTTGTAGCCACTTGCTGTCTGTCACACAATATGCTTCCCTTTGCCAAAAAGTACACATTCAGAGGGCATCAAAATAATTTATTTCATTATGATGAGTTCCTGAAGAGGGTCTTACCACATTAAGAACTGATTCCTCTAGAAGCTGAGTTTAACTCTGGCTAGAGAGATTTGGAGTCTTTTGCAACCATGAAGATTATTTTAGAAATATCTATTTCTGTAAACCTGCATTAAATGAAAAAATGCATTGTAATACTAGAAATGAGGTATGTGCTTATGTGAACAATAAGTTCTCAGTGACCTGATTTAACATGATCTAGGATAAGCTGGGAAACAGTTTGCTAGAAACGTTGGGTCCATAACAGTAAATCAGCATCAGATTCACTCACATTTCTCTTGTTAGCCATTCCCCAATATCTTCTCTTATTCCTCCTGTCACTGAACTCTAAAGAGAACAGAAACCTCTGACACAAATCTAAGTTTTCAAGTAAAAATTAGGTGAAACAGAGACATTGTAAAGTTCTAGTCAGGTTTAATTGCCCTCAAAATTCTAGGGCCTGCATACACGGGTCATCGCTAACTGATGTACTTTTTCCTAGTGGTCTGGAAAAACTTTATTTGTATAATTTAGAAATAGGGTCCTATTTTAAAATGCTTCCTAACATCCAGGATTTGTATTTTTTTCCCCACAGGCAATGCTTTTGTAAAACGAATAAGCCGATGCCTACTTGGAATGCATATACACAAGAGTTCTAATGGAAACAACTGCTCTTTATTACGACGTCTATTATTTGCCATTGACCAGCACTTATGGTTCCTGTACTACAGTCCTAGGCTCTCACTTCCCAAACACTCATTCAGTCTGGTGACCAGCTGGTGACAAGGCAATCTGTCATCCAGCAACTGCTTTGAGCACAAATAAAATACACAACCAAATATTTAACCTGTTTAGTAAAGATTTCCCCCAAATTCCAACCAAAAAAAAAAACAACAACAACAACAACAAAAAAAGCCAACATAGAGGTAGGTGATTTAGAAAGCTGTTTGAGATGCTCAAAATTCAATTCTAAATTTTGAAAAGACAGGAGTAAAGCTCTCAATAAATCTACCTTCAAAGAGTTATGCACTCTTACTAGTCGAATAAATGAAGTGACACCAACACGTACCTAATTGTAATACATCACAAGATAATCTGTCAGGCCTGGAGTGCTCAAGCCCTGTCACCCCTCTTCATCCATTATTTATGTACAACCTTCATTGCCAGTGAAATCCCTATGAAGTATGTAGTTTGACATCAAAGACTGAGGTTCTACCACTTAGCAAAAACTTTCAGAGAGCATATAGTTGATAATAATCATTCAGGGCTCTGTAAATTGTTTCCGGGGGAAAAAACCCAAAACATTTATAAAAGCACCAGGATTATCCCAGACAAACCCTACACTTCACCTAGCTGGGCAATCTACTGCAGGTGCCACACTAACAAAGTTCCCTTGCATGAAGCTCTAAGGCCCGAAATGCCTTTTCCTTGTCAGAGAGCAATCAAATCTCCATGGTCTTCCTTGTACCATGACAGGGATTGGAAAGACCATAAAGAAATGCAATCCCAAACTTAAAACAACATCTACTTCAATAATTGGCAAACACTAATGGTCTAGTCATTTTTTTCTTCTTGTCTTTCTTTTCTTAAATTGCTAAGTTGATGAAGTTGGAAGGATGAGGAGATGTACACGTTTGCCACTGGGCTGATGTGGGAAGCCTGCCGCTGGCAGTTCCTGGAAGCTGGTTTGGGTTTTCTGCCCGCCTTCCTATGGTGCCACAGTGCTGCTCCACAGCCCTTAGCTTGGGGACAGAGACTGAGGAGAGGTTCCTAAACAAACGCATCCCAGCTTTACACATCACAATGGTGCTCTATGTTTTGTTTTTTTGTTTTTTTAAGGAGTCGGTATCATATTTCATTGTAAGCATTTCCCCCCCAAACATACTTTTAAATAATGGAGAGAAAAATACACATTTTAAAACACTTCAGCAGTTCAGCCAGATACTCTAGTTCAGTCATGAGGGGGTGATAAGAACAAAAAGCTGCTTCAGGCATTTAGTAGCAGAAAATTAAGGTTCCTGTAAATTAGGTGGCTATATTCCTCTCCCAGTCCAATTACTAGCTTTATTATTTGTCAATAAAATACCAAATAAAAGACTAGTCTCCAGATAAGGCAGCTGTTGCCATTTTGGACCCTGAGATACTTTATGTTCTCAAACTGTGGTGTGGAAGTTGCTGATAATGCCTTTACATCACTAACAGGTGCCCTAAGGCCCAAATCTATATACTTTCTTCTGGAAAGAAAAATCATAGTAAAAGAACAGACCACACACATCATACACAAGGTAAGATTAGGCAAGTTGCTGTTTTATGGCCTTGTAACATTTAAACTGGAGTTCTGAAACACCCTTTGTGATTAATAAAAGTCACAATTAACGTAGGAATATGAGAGCCGGAAGCAATGCTGGGTAGATGCAGCGACTACGTCTCTTGCCACAGCCTCACTCAATTCCTCTGAGCCAGAGCCCAGCGTGTCCTGTAACAGCTGCTTCCCATCACTTCCCTGGACAGAAGGGCGGCGGATTACATGCCTTTCCCAAGGAGACCCATGCATCTCTTTGACAATGTGCAGGAAATGCCACCATGTGGAAAAGACAAGTTTGCATCTTCCCTTTGAAGATGTGTGCTAAACTTAGGGGATCATTAGGCTACCCTGTGAAGGAACAGATTTTCTTTCTTCCTTTTAAAACTTTACTTCCCCTTAAAAAAAAAATCGCCTCCATCAATGTAGCTTTTAAAAGAAGAGCCCTGAGGACATAAATTCAAGCTTGCTCATTTGGTATGGGGTTCTTGTATTTGCAGAAGTATTGTTGTTGATATTAGTAGTAGTAGCAGCAGTAAAACTGGAAGCAGGCTTCAGTCTTAAAAATCCAGATTGTCTACTCTAATACAAATCCAAATAAATTCGCCAAAATTGAGAAGACTAAAAAAGAGTGGCAAGCAAAATAATTTTAAGCTTATTTCTACTTTGTGGGGGTGGGGGAGTCCGGGTTCTCTCTGACTGTGGCAGTACTGACAATTAATTTAGGATGATGGTGCACATGAAAATAAAACTTCTTTTGATTGAATTTCAAGGACTCTTCTGTTTAACTAGCTTCAAGAGTCCTTTTTTGATCATAATAAAATTATTTGCCATATGGTTCAGATGCTTGTGATCTCCTCTCAATGAGAGGATTATGCAGGAGATAAAATGCCTACTGTAGCTGCGGCCAAGCACACAGCTGGCTCTGATAATGCCAACAAATGGCTTCATCTGTCTCAATGTCACGTAGGAGCTGGTGAGATGCGAGTCAGCCCCGAGTACAATTAAAATCTACATCATCTGCGAGAAAGGTGATGGAGGTTCTGACATCAGAGCTGTATCAGATTCATCCTTTTCCCAGACTAACAGAAGAAATGTGCTGCCCCTATCACCCTGTCACACTAATGATGCACCCTGCATATCCCTTCCTCTGCACATTAAAGGCACTAAATCAAGAGGCCTCCTATTTAAAAGCCTCACCTTTATCTGACATTCAGTAACAAGATGTAGCGTTTCTAAACTTAAGTTGTGTATGCCTTGCTTCCCCCATTTTTCCTGATGAGATAATGCCATTTATGTCCACCAGTGAAATATAAATAGAAAAGTTTATGATCCGTATGGCCTCAAATTGTGGCAATATGCAGAATTTCTCTTGTTTTAGTTCCACAATGTTCAACCACACTAATAAAATCAGGTTGGAACATCCATTTGTTCCAGAAAGCCAAATTTTATTGCTAAAACATCCATAACTCATAACAAGCAAGCTCAATACCAAATGCAGAGACAAGCCTCCTCTTCTGCATGTTTTGAGTGAAATCAAAAGTGGAGTTTGCACAAGGATTTTGCTCTTTTGACATGTTATAGTCTAAGGAAACCTCACGAATGTACTTCATTAGCATTTCCAATGACTTTCCATTAAAATCAAATGGAATGGCATCTAAATCTCAAAAAGATGTTACTGAAAGTTAAGTTTATATTAACTTCATGATTTACAAACTTTTGTTACATACATTTTTCCCTACTGAGTTATTATTCTTTAATGATTATACACTGTACCCTGGCATGCAGATCTGTAAACCAGCTTGCAAATCTCTCATGCAGCTGGAAGAGGAAGGTATCCACACATTCTTTTTTTAAAGCAAAACCCGTATCAGATATTTTAAAAGTACTTAATATATACATATGTATGTTGGTATGTATTATATATTTATATGTATAGATATAAATGATATATATCCATATATAAAAAATAACTGGAACTATATATATATATATACTTTTTTTTTACTGTTTTGCTGTTTTAATTTTCTAACTTTGCAGATAGAAGACCTTGTGCAACATAAGGCAAATAATTGTCAATGGACATTAGATGTTTCAGATACCAACTTTCACATGCTCTCCCTATGCCTCATGGTCTATTATATGCACAAGGGTAATTTTTAATCAAGCCTTTTTCAAGTAGTCTACTAATGTGAAATCTATGTCTCTTGTCCATTTATGAAAAAAGCATGAAAAACTAGTGTTACTCATTACCTTTTTTTTTTTTTTTTACCAAACAGACCATACTAGCCTATGCAATGTCCTATGACAATTTCTTTGGAATTGTTTGTGGTCATCCTAAACTAATGGTTTTCAACTTTGCACCATAATATCACTTGTGTGTGTGTGTTTTTAAGTTTGTTTGTTTGTTTATTTAATTTAGAGAGTGAGCAGAGGAGGGGCAGAGAAACGGAGAGAGTGAGAATCCTAAGCAGGCTCCATGCTGTCAGCACACAGCTTGACCGAGGGCTTGAACCCTTGAACTGTGAGATCGGGACCTGGGCCTAAACCAAGAGTTGGCTGCTCAACAGTCTGAGCCACCCAGGCGCCCCACACCTGTGGTGTTTTTAAAGGTAAAGATGCCCATAACTTATCCCAAATATGCCAGAACTGAATCTGTGAGGGTGAGGCCCAGACTTCTATGCCAGGTTTTGTAAAAGTTCCCCAGATAGTAGTTAATGTGTTAGGAAGGACAAGGTCTGTATCTAAGCATTTCCTAACAAGTATTTTAAATGTATGATTTAGCACTTAATGAAATATACAGCACTATTATAATGACTATTATTTACAGATATTTCTTGCTCTAAGCAAAATTAAAAAAATTTCTGCCATAAGTTAATGCAATCCTGTAAATATTTACTATAATGGTACAGATGTTCAGCTCTATGCTAGGTATTATGCAGAATAATGTAAAATATATATTATATATTCTAAGTTCATGGAGTTAATCACTTCAGTAGAAACACACCACACACACACACACACACACACACACACACACACACACAAATAAGTATTAACCAAATATTGTTATTAGAATTGCCATGTTGAATCATGCTTACAATAATTAGCAAAAGGTAGCAGAATTATAAAGTACCAGTGTGAGGGCATATGTTGATTATCCCCTATGCAAAGTTTCATCAAGTATTCCTTTGAATAGCAGAATCCACTACTACTTCTTCAAAATTATTAAAAAGGAAAGCAACTGTCATTCAAAACTTGTAGGAGAAACACATTGCACACAGCAACGTACCTTGTCCACTGTTAACTATTTGTCTTAACTTACAGTAGGTCCCAGTCCGACAAGCGTTTGGTTTATTAACCCCAAATAAGAATTGCCTATTTCAGATGGCCTTTACAAGAGAGAATTAAAAAGGTATAAGGTGAGCAGATCAACAAATATATTAATGTAGAAATCTGAATATAGAAGTGTCCTATTTCTGGGCACCTGGGTGGCTTAGTCGGTTAAGTGTCCGACTCTTGGTTTTGGCTCATGTCATGATCTCACTATTTGTGTGTTCGAACACCACATCAAGCTGACAGTGTGGAGCCTGCTTGGGATTCTCTCTCCTCCCTCTCTGCCACTTCCCCATTCATGCCATCTCTGTCTCTCTCAAAAATAAATATATAAACTTAAAAAAAGAGAAGTGTCCTATTTCTAACCTAAAGTAGCTATTTACTAGATTTCTAGTCTTTCCACTTCATCCCCAAACTCAACCATAATACAATTAACCAGTCTCTTTCTTCAAAGAATTTTTAAAAAATATTTTAGAGATTTGGTGATTGAAAATGCTTTTGAAGAAAGCAGCACAATTATTTGGTATGAAAAATGTAAAGCACAGAGAGATGGAAGGACTTATATTAAGTCACCCAGCAAGCAATAAATATATATAAGAATTACAGGGATAGAAGAGGTCTTAAATAGTACATCAGGTCACCACCATTTAGGTCATTAAGCTAACCTGTAAAATACTTTTTTATTTGAGACAGAGAGAGAGTGTGTGTGTGGGCGAGCAGGGGAAAGGGACAGGGGTGGGGTTGGGTTGGGGAGAGAGAATCTCAAGAAGGCTCTGCACTGGGTGCAGAGCCTGACATGGGGCTCAATCCCACAACCCTGGGATTACAGCCTGAGCTGAAATCAAGAGTTGGATGCCCAACTGACTGACACACACCTAATGTAACCTTTTTTAGACTGATCTATTGCAGAGCCTCAATAATTAAGTTAAATAATTTAAATAATTAAAGGTTTAGTTATTTCAGAAATGGCAAGTAATGAAACTCAAAGGAAAAAAAAAATTCTCTGCCAAGTAACTATTCCTAACAGACAAAAGTGTAACTTAGCTTTGACATGGGCTCAAAATCTGTAAATTAGCATGTGAATCCTTCAATCCAGATGAAAATATCTACATACAATAGGCTAATCTGTGGATCCATTCTTTAGAATTAAAAAAAAAAAGCCTTAAGACCCATGGAAGTTCCTTAAATCCATGCACGTTCCACATATGAGTGGATCTATAGCAGCTAGAACAGAACAGCCTTCCTGTGACTCAGATTCATTCAGGGGAAGCAGCTATGAAATCAGATGGATCTAAATTCTGCCAGTCTCTGCCACTAACCCACTGGGTAACACCGACAAGTTAATCAACCCTTTTCAGCTGCAGTTTCCTCATCTGTACAATGGAAAAAATTAAGTGTGAAGGCGAAGTATATGGGAATTACACAGGACATTATCTGGCACATTGCAAAATCTCAATAAGAGACAAAATAATAATAATGGTGATATTAAATAAGAGAAGGACTTGGGAAAATTTTTGGATAAATACTGGAATATAAAGTTTAATCATAGTACTCTCTTTCTATGCCAGGGAATTGTATGAGTTCTGCCAATCCTGAATATAATCCTTCTATTCAGTGTGTCTAACTAGACGGGGGTGGTGCTGGTATGCAAGTGCCTGGTATACAAACGGCTGTGATTTTGAGGCTGTGCTTTTTGCCTATTTTGTTCTATTTCCCACATTCTTATTTCCAATATCAAATCCTATTATGGGAACAAGCTCTCCTGAGGCATTATGACAAATGGGCACGTTCACATTGTTCACAACAGAACTTTTTCGGATCTGCCAGTTGTCTGTCTCTGTGTTTAACATCTTCCCTGCTCACTCCTGATTTTCCCCCAAGACATGAGCCACGGTAGAGTGTTACCCTTTGTCTTGATGGGAATGAAAGACACGAAAACTTTCCTCTTAGGTTTCATGTAGCTTGCATTCCTCCCATAATGGGTGGCTAGGTGGGATACAGATTCTTAGAAAATAGGGAAATCCCGAAAACAACTCAGAAACTGACCCTGTGTCTAATGGCTGGGTTCTGAAACAATCTATGGTTGCATAGCTGTTGCTACTTCCCAAACAGCCAGCTAAGGCTAACACGGCCACTAGAAATGAGTCACACTGCCTCACAGATTTCAGAAGGTTCCCAGCATTGTTGCAGGCCTCAGGAGCAGCACTGAAACGACATGCAGCGTATGCTTAGGGCTAAGCCTATGAATGAAGCTTACTCATTGACATATGATCAATCTATAAGGAGAAAACTATTCACATATTGTCAACTCTGTGAGGAGAAGGACTCTGTCCATTTTGTTCATCTTTGTATTCCTAGCTCCTAGAAAAGTCTGAGACCAAGTAGATGCCATGTTGCGAGAATGGGCTTTAGGATAAGACACACATAGGTTTAAGTTCTGGTCCTGCTACCTATAAGCACTATTTATTCAACCTTTTATGGCTTCAGTTTTCTCTTATGTACAATGTATACAGGAATAAAAACTGGATTATTGGGTTTATGGATGAATAAGTCGTTTATTCACAGTAAGTATAAGCACATAGCAAGTGCTCTAAAGATCTTGATATCATTTTAGAGTATAGTCTATGTTGCGTGGGGGCCTTGAGGGGGAAGTGGGGAAAGAGAATGCAGGTGGGAAGAAAGAAAATCAATGTTATCTTTCTAAATCTGAGCAGAATAAAGAAAAATACCTTTCTTGAAGGTTCTGATTTTCAGCTGTATAAAATATAAAAACCCCTTAAGCAAACATTTTCCAAAATTCTGAATGGAAAACTCCTTGAGAGTTTAGATATAACCACGATTTCCTAAGGTATCTTATTACTTTGCACACTGGTAAAACTAAGTACTTGAAATGAATCTCAAAATTACTCAACAATCAGGTTTCCCCACAAAAGACTTTTCTTCTGAATAGAACGGCACTTGTTACTCATCGTTCCCTTTGGTTGTTCAAAGATAAAACTGACTCAGTGAAGGTGTCAGAGCCAACTCTCTACCAGATGAAATCAGTTTCAAAAGGTCATAATAAAGTTAGTAAAGGCAGATGGAAAATGTGCTGATAACAGGTGGTGGCCCCCCAAAGTGTGTACATTGGTATAACTGTGATATCAGACCTCGCTCTTTCATCTCTCTTCCTTCTCTGCATGCATTCTTTAATTTCCATGGATACAATTATCTTGGTGGTTGAAATTCAATAATATACATTACAGACTGATGGTCAGGAGGACATTAGGTTCCTAGCCAATATAGAATTCTACTTGTCAATATAGGCTATCAATGAGTGAGTATGAATAGGCTTGTTAAAAATAGCTTAGGGCCTTGGGTATAGATTCTGAAGCCCATCACCTCCCAACATGATTATTAACCTACAAACTTTTTTCCTCATTTCCTCCTACCAATGTTAAAGAATAGAAATATAAATTCTATCTTTAAAGTGGAGAAAAATAGTTTGAAATCTTCCTGTTTTAATCAGTTTTGTTGTTTAATTCAATTGTCGTAAGTTCTTATTTCTAAGCATAATCTAAAATATATTCCTATGATTCTTCAATTGGATTCAGTTTAAGTTAGCCAGCATTTAATATTTCAAAGAACTTTAATATCTAAATTGTAAGTGTGCTTAATATATGTTTATTCTTCTATGTTGGTCTTGCATGTATAGTTGAAGCCATAAATGTTTCAGAAAGATATTGGCTAGAGAAACTTCAGAGAGTATTGTTTTTAGTCGATTCAATTCTCAGAATCAAATAAAAACACAACAAAAGGGAATATTTGAATTTTCACATGTAATTTTTCCTCTCGCATTTATATTTCTGAGAGTCTATGGAGTCAAGAATCCATTTATAAGGACACAGCAGGGTGGCTGTTGCTGTATTGAATAATGAGATGCGTGTAATGCAGGCATTCATTTGTCAAACACTGAGTAACCACTCTCCCCTCGTTAGTTTTTTCTTCCCTCTTGGATAAGGATGAAAGAAGCAAAAGTTTAATTCTCTGAACAAGCTCCAGAAAACTTGGAGGCACTAATACTTTTTGATCACCGTCTTCCATTTCCATTTTTCATTTTGTGGGATCCAGCTGTCTGCCTCCAAGACTACAAAGATTCTGTTTAATACAGTATCAGTGTTCTTGGTTTACCATTGACAGATTTGAAAAGGTTGCTGAAAACTGAATGCATATATGCAAATGTTTTGTTATTAAATGGAAACATTCCAGGAACTCAAATGATCCATGTGAAATTTTAATTATAACTTAACAGCTGCTTGAGCTAATTGAAGGATATCAGAAAGGTGATTTCCTTCTCATTGTAATTAAAGAGTTAAGCCTAATTTGCTGTTGTCAGAACAAGACTAAATACCAATCTGGTCTGCCTAATTATATTAAAAGGTAAACAGATAACTGCTAGAAATGGGTAGGGCCCACCCTAGACAAAGACAACAGGTTCGCAATGTGCCATCGCCACCCCACTCCTATTGGAATATGAGCAATGACCTTTAGGGAAAGTAGCAACTGTTCTCAACTTCTGCTGTGAAGGCTGCAATTTCCTCTTGCGGCATCATCTGTTCATTCCCTCCAGTAGCCAATTTTAGTTTCCTAAACCATAGCTTTGAGTTCTCAATCCTTTCCCCAAGGGCCCTCAATGATCTCTTCACATATGGGATAAGGAAACTGAGGCAGAGACAGGGCAAGAAATCTTCAAGGGAAGCAATTAGTGGCAAAACAAGACTCTTGACTAAACGATATGGTGCTTTTCCCCACAATTCTCTGTGCGTTGCATCTACCGACACAAAATTTATCTTGCTTTCAATTTACTCCTTACCAAAACGGGAGAAGACATCCTGAAATCTTCGGTTATCTTTTTAACAGTATGGTACAACTCACCCTTTGTTCTAGAAGATATAGAGAGTTGCTTTTTAAAGCTTTTTTTCTTTTTCCCCAAGAGTGTTATGGAAGATGTCCTTTAGGAGCAATGTCAGTCTTTCATATCCTAATTGAATGTGGGTAAAGCTCTGATTCAGTAGTACAACAATTTTAGATGTAAAATACAGGAATCATTTTATTTAAGCCTAGTAACTCATGCTATTTATGGAACCTGGCCTCACTTACTGAGTAGGCCGATAGATATTAAAATAGAAAGGTGGAATTCAGCTGCCAAGAGTTCTGGCAATCCTGATAACCTCATGTATGAATCTTGTTCTTCTTTCATGAATTAATTTTCTTTCTCTAACCCCTAATATAAGTGTAACCAATGTTAGCTTCTGTCCATCTTGTTTTGCTTTTTTTTTTTTTTTCTTTTTAAGCAAGAGACTCTTGGCTAAATGCATTTAGAGTGAGATAGGGCACTGGAGAGGGGGGAGCTTATTCAATAATGTTTGGATCCTTCTCAGTGGACATTTGCTTCCTTGCCCCAGATGCAAGTACAGATTGTTAAGGCTGAAAAGATAGAATCATCATGGAAAGGAACCATCAGGCCTGTGTGAGGTCCATGTGTCAGCCCTAAGGCATGTAAGGGCAGATTATATAGAGGCCCAATGCTCTTTAATTCTTCATCAGAGCAAAAATCTCTTTGCCTACAACAGTATGCCACTCACCCCCCAACACAGATACCTTATTATTATTGAAGTGTTGTCTCTCTCTTCTCCAATCTATTCCTAGTCTCATACTGCTATTGCCTAATTATATATTAGGTTGCATCTACTCAACCTGTATAACCTCTTCTCCTATGAACAAGCTCTCTTGTTAATATAACCTGTCTCTCCACTGTTATCTTTTCAGTGATAGTCCTCAAATTATTCATCCTACATAATACTGACATTGGTTTTCATAAAGCATCACTTGGGGAATGTCATCCTACCCTTTAGTATTGAGAACTTACCATAGATTAGACCTGAAACACCTTATGATGACATTAAAAGCTCTCATCACTTCATCCTAAATTCTTTCACTTATCATCATTCTTAACTTCAAGCAACAGAAGACAATTCTAACCAGTGAAAGGAGACAGGCCATTTGTTGGAAAGAAATTATTGGGTTGTCATAGAATTACTGGAGAGGCAAAACAACCTGGCTCAGAGGATGGGCGAAAGAAGAGGGGCCAGATGGTCCAAACCATACCCAAATCATGCTGCTCAACTATCTGCAGAGGACACTGCTGCTTCCACCACTGACCGCTGCATGTGACATCATGCTACCCCCATCACCAACACTGTTAGATGTCAAGATTGGGTGCACCGACATTGCCACCACGGAGAATGGTGTGGCTGCCTCCACCATCAGAATGGATGCTTCATTACAAAGACAATTAGCTCCTGATTCCAAGTCTCAGTCAAGTCTTCTCTCTTGTTGTAAGGGGAAATAAGTATCTGGACTTTGCAAGTTGCATAGAGAGAAGTTAAGGTCTGCCCCCTGCCAATATTCATACTGTGTGTGTGTGTGAGAGAGAGAGAGAGAGAGAGAGAGAGAGAGAGAGAGAGAGAATTTTGGCTCACTGATGTCCTAACCAAACCATTAACTCATTAATCTATGGTACATTCAATTACCTGAGATGAATCCTATTTCTCCTCACCATCACAAATCATTAAATTAATTATGATTATACATATTAAAACACCTAGCATATCACCAACAAATAGTAGTTCAAATGCTTTTCTCTATCTCCAATCTAAGGATTCACATCCAACCTGAGGATTTGTTGAATGCCACTTTGACCAAGGAATTATCTCTGAATGCTCCAACTCAGTGTTAGCCATCTTTTCTAAACTTCTTTGCATTTAATCTATACCATTTATTTTGCTGTTTATTATTTATAATTTCCCACTCTTAGCTACCTTTTTATGTAGTTTTATATCCTGATATTGCAACCTTCATGACAATAAAGACCATGTGCTATAATTCTTTGTATCAACTCTAGTAATACCATCCTATTTATGGGAGAGTAAGCACATAATAAATGGTTACTGATTGTCTGTTCTGCCCCTGAAGTAGGCTTTAAATTAAATTCTTAATCACTCATGTCCACATACTTCTTCATTCATATAAAAGGGAAAGTGCAGAAAAAAAATTGGGGTTAGTAAGTTAGCTGATTTCTTGTTAATTGAGGCATTATATATAATAAGCTTCTAGAAGAATTAATTTCAGCCTCAAATATTTTTTGTTTTAGTTTAAGCCATGTATGGAAGTACTATAAGACAGAAAGTGAAAGAATTAACAATAAGTTTATCAGGGCCAGAAATGCCATGATAAATAAAAAGAACTCAAGGTCTCTTATCCTGAGTAGAATAGGAGATGCCAGTCACCCAAATAAATCACCCGCCACTCCCTCGCCACTGGCTCTTACTGCTAGCTTCTGACATGCTTAAGTCTGCCCCATCTAAATCAACAAAAGCACTTTCTTGACACTCTGTCCTTTTGCAGGATGACACTCTTCCTTTCACAGCCATGATTCTTAAAAGTGGAGCCCATGCTCATTGTCTTTGTATCCTCAAGCCTACATACAAACCAGCACCACTCCAACTAGGTACGGAGTCCATCAGGTAGCTTTCATTTGCTAAATCCAGAGGACCTTTCAGAACTTTTCTTAATGGAACCACTAGGTATAATTAGATACAATGGCCATACCCACTTTTAGAAAATAAGCCTCCTCCTTAGCTTTCATATCATTTCTCTTCCAGCTCTCTTCATCTCTGTTCTTTTGAAAAGATCTGAAAAGGCTTCCTCTATTTTACTCTACCTGTTTAATATCGGATATTCTCTGTACTGTACATTGGAAACTGATAACCTTGTAAGTGTATCAAATCAATATGTTGTACCCCTTAAACTTACACAATGTTACATGTCAATTATATATCAATAAAGCTGGAAAAAATAAAATAATTGGATGTTCTCCAAATGACTGACCTTTGCCCTATTTTCCTTTTACTTTTCCATCTGTTTATATATTCAAATCCCCCACTCACTTTTGGCTTCTTTACAGAAGCTGCTTCATCTACAAGGTCTACTGCTACCTAACACAGAATACTCCTTACTTGTTTTGTTATGATCAAACTGGTAACAACCTCCTCCAGAATTTCTGATATAATGTCATGTCTTAGTGTGACTATCACCTGTAAGGTAATGACTCAAATCTATATTTCCATTCCAGATTTCTCTCTAAAGCCCAGGTCATATATTCAACGGATGTGTTTTTTTGTTTTGTTAAAAACTAGGGGTGCTTGGGTGGCTCAGTTGGCTAAGCATCTGATTTTGGCTCATGTCATGATCTCATGATTTGTGAGATGCAGCCCTGCATCGGGCTCTATGCTGGCAGCATAGACTACTTGGGATTCTCTTTCTCCCTTTCTAATAATAAATAAATTAAAAAAATACTTAATGTGCTTCTGATAACCAGATTCTTATTCGTGACCCAAAACTCTGGAATGAATGTACCTACTTCACTTCCTTCAGGTCAGATTTTCATCAAATACTGAATCCTGCCTAGAATCCAAAAAGAGTTCTGACACTCCCCAATCAGGTAACAGTTGTGGTGCACCCCCCCCCCCCCAGGGGTGTTGTAGAGGAGAGCAGTGAAGTGACACCATCGTTTCCACCCTGGCACGAAGCCTGTTCTGGGCTGGACCGATTCAGATCTAGTTTTGGGCTGGTTTTAATTCTTCAGTTCCTACATTTGTAAATAAAGTACATATAATAGCATTCATAAAGGAGATATAATATAATAATATATCTAGCATGACTTGGGGGATACAGTCCAAAATTGCATATAGAGTTCCAAACTGGTATAAGTATATTTTAAAAAGTTACTACTATTCCCTTCATGTTTTGCAGGAAATTATATTTTATCTGAATTTCCTTTTGAGGGATAGTTATTAAGGCAGAAACCAGACACTTACACTGAATTTAAACTAACATGTGTTTGTATTTGTTCCAGAGTCTTATTATTTTTGTTAGTGTGTAGCATTTTTTTCAACTTAAGTTTATCAAGTTTGTACAACTTTATAAGTAGTAAGTTTATATTAAGCCCTTGAGAATATCCTTTTAAATCTATTTTGAGCATATTATAGAGTTTTTACCTAGTTTGCCTATAAGCCTTCATCAAGATAAATTACAAGCCATTCTTATATTCTGTGCTATCTTATCTAGGCACCAAAATCAGAGCAATTACAGGTATACTGACGCGGCACAGTTTGGTGCCGCTGTCTTGATTCATGCTAACACATATCGGTTTTACCCACCATCACTTCTGCATAACCAGCACAGTGTCAATACAATGAAAAAGACAAATAATGTCTGAATATTATTAGGACAATTATCTTGACCTAGCAGACCACCTGTGATGGTCTCAGGGACTTTCAGTGCTCTGCCAATGGCATGTTTAGAACTGCTGCTCTCTGATACAGAATCCTGAAAGCCAGCCATACTGGCCACTCCAGAAATCACAGTGCAAGTGGTACTGATCAGTGATGGCCATGATCTTTAATAAAGCAGGGAAAGTCTGCCAAAACTTTCCCTTGATTTTTATTTAGAGATCAAGAAGATCACTTCCCACAACTACAGATAAACTTTTTTTTTTTTCTGAATTCCCAAGATATGTATTCCATTCCTTTCATGTGGTCCTTGTCCTGTTTTCCCTGACGGGGTAGTTACTCCTGTTACTCTGTTACTTCTTTTAGGCCAATTTCCTTCAGTGCAGACTTACCAGATTCTAGGAAAATACCTTCACTACAAATCTTGAATCAAAAAGTCACTCATAAATAACTATTGTGAATGTTCTTGAATTGACTCATATAATTGGCAAAACCCAAACAAATTAGGTCTATACCACCATTGGTCCTTTTTAGGGTTTCAATTACAATTTAACAATGTACATAAAAGCTAAAACCACTTGGAAGAAAACATATGCCTTTGTGACCATGAGTTAGGTCACAGTTACCTAGATAAAACTTAAAGCACAAGCAGCAAAAGCTAATATATATCCAAATTATAAATATTTGGGCTGTAGACCATACCATCAGGAAAATGAATCCACAGAATAGAAGAAATGTTTGCATAACATATATCTGATAAGGTACTTATATGTCTAAAATAGGTAAAGAACATTTACAACTCAACGAGAAAAAGACAAATAACCCAATTTAAAAACAAGTTAAGGATTTGAATAGACATTTCTCCAGAGAAGATATACAAATGGCAAAGAAGCACATGAAAAAGATATTCAATGTCATTAGGAAAATGAAATTCAAGGCTACAATGAGATATTATTTCATACCACTAGGATCCCTATAATACACACACACACACACATACACACACACACACACACAAGTTGGCAAAGATATGGAGAAATTGAAACCCTCATACACTGCTGGTGAGAATGTAGAATGGTGCAGTTGCTATAGAAAACAGGTTAGTGGTTGCTCAAAAGGTTAAATATAAGTTACCATACAACCCAGAAATTCCATTCTTAGGTCTACACTCAACAGAAAAATCTGTGCACAGATATTCCCTGTAGCACAATTTATAATATCCAAAAGTAGGAACAATCCAAATGTTTATCAACTAATAAATGGATAAACAATATATCATATATCTGTACAATGGAATACTATTTGGCAATTTAAAAAATGAAGCACTAAGTTGCAAGAAAATGAATGAACCTTGAAAGCATTATGCTAAGTGAAGGAAACCACGTGCGAAAAACCATATACAACATGAGTTGTATGATTCCATTTATATGAAATGTTCAGAATAAGCCAATCTATAGAGATAGAAAGTAGGTTAGTAGGAGGATACTGGAGGGAAATGGGCTGTGCTTGCAAATGGTGTGGGGTTGCTTTTAGAGAAACAAAAATGCCCCATAATTACCTTACAGTGATTGCTTCGCAATCCTGTGAAAAGACCAAAAGAAAAAAAAAAACAACTCCAAAACAACCACTAAATTGTATATTTAAAAATATCATTCAGTACTTACCAAGCTTTTGGTTAGATGGACTATACAATAATTATCAAATTACTATAAACTATAACTATATATTTACTATATTAGAAACTAAAATTTAGAACATTAAAAATATATAAAGGAATTTTAAGGAATAGCTAATAATGGAGAACTAAAAAAGAAGTAAAATTTAATTCATTTTCATTTATAAACCACGTATGAACCATAAATACAGTGTCGGGAGATGGGTTCAAGATCTACTTTAAGTATGTAACACTGGGCAAATTACTGAACCTTCCTGTGCTTCAGTTTCCTCATTTGTACAATGAGAAGTGTATCATTTTCAGGGTTCAATGTGAAAAGAGTAAGGGTTAGTTAGCACAGAATATTTTCTTCCAGAAATATACGTGTAATGATACGTTTTGGTAACTCTAAACATTTGGTAACCACTGGCGTATCTTTCACAATGAAACAAAAATCTATGATACATAATTCAACTCAGAACCCACTTTTCCATTTTAATATCAGTACTGCCTTTTTCTAAATTCCAAGAAGAATTCCAATACAAACATTTTAGGCAAAAGGAAGAGAGGTATATCTACCCCAATATTTCCTTGCTGTGGTAAAGAAACTGTCTAAATAAAAAAAAATATTTTATGACTCATATCTCCCCATCCGGACAAAATAAGTTTAAAGGAATTGAGAAGATAAATGGTTCCTCACGTACAGCAGGGGAGGGAAAACTAATTTAGGATTGTGACAAGGCAACATTCATTTGTCATTATTACATTGGGGTATCCTGGAAAATGACCAGAACCTCATTATATATAGTTTGACTAGAAGGACCACTGCCTGTTTTTGGCCCCTTCCTTTGTCAAACCCCTCCTCCTGATGCTTCGGCTCATTTCTACTGAAGGTTATTAACAATATTAACTATCCATGGTAGTCAAGTCAGGTGCCCAGCAGAAGGCACGGGGGCAGGTAGGGAGCTGAGAGAGAAGGAGAAAGACACACAGACTTGAGGAGGGTGGGTCATGAATTCGTAAGAACTAATTTGTCTAATATTCGGTAACAAAAGGAACACTTCTGTGTCGTGCATTAATGCAGCATCAATCACTGAGTAACTGCTCGACACACATAATGAGAATAGTCTCTGGCCAGCTCTATGGTCTGTACAGACAGCTGGGGAGATAATAACCCAAATGGAATTTTTATTTTAATGTAACTCCCATCCTTTAAACACAAAAATGAAACAGATTAAAGTTGGTAAAAATGTAACAGCCTTTCATAAAAGCTTAGTGTGATAACATATTTTTTCCAGCAGTAATGCCTAAAGAGCCTGAAACATCTCCACTTGATTGTTGGGATTCTCCAGTTTAATGGCCCTTTTCTTTTAATTCATTATGAGTTGCTTTGGTTTTTCCAGTGGTTGTGTCTAATAAACGATGGCTCATCTGATTATATTTCAGTCAGGTCCCCCAACCCCCCGTTTTTTTCCCCCTGTACACCTTTTTAAAGCATGTTTGGACAGCTTCACTTTATTCACAATAACTTACTTTATTTTCAAAGCAAAATTATACCCACATTGATACTTATGTGAACTATTTAAAGTCTGTATTTATATCCACGTTGCATACACAATGACTGAAAAATAAATTACCATGAAAATTTACAACAGCAGGTGTTATATTTAAAAACAGATCAGACTCATTGCAAGAGAAATTTGGGTCATGTGTTAAAGAAAAAAATGTCCCCATTTACTATTTATTTTTCTGCTCAAAAACAAAATCTAGGCAAAAAAGTGGCGATGTTTTCGTTCGTTAGACTATAGAAACTCCTCTCCTAAAGACAGTTCAAAAACAAATTTGAAAATAAACAGGAAAATAGCTTTTGACATTTAATGATTTTCTAAAAAATAATCAGCAACTAGGAAATCCACCTGAATTTTTCTAAATGTAGGTCATGAGGCACAATGAAATCAGTGTATTCGGGCATTCAATGTGTTGTCACTGTTAGAAATAATGAACTCTCCATGCCAGAGGTATTTCTAAAGGACAATTTTAAAATGGTAAAGAGGCTGAGAGGAAATATGAAGTATAGTAAGCCTAACAATGACAAACAGAAGGAAAAGAATTTAATGAGTTCAAGTTGGAAATATAATTTAAGATAAAAAGTCTCATTGAACTCTGTCTGCTGTTCAACGACAACAGAATGATATGATCAGCTTCCTTGATATCTGGTATAGATTCCAGCTCAAGGAAGTTGCTTTTGCATGAAGAAATTAAGTTTAAAATGCCTGTGTTAATAATGACTAGAAGTACCTTAGTTTATAACATTTGTTGTATGGTTTCAGGACTGAAATAATTAAATTCTACACTAATATAATTTATTACTCAGTTTTAGATCTATATACCTTAAGGCTGCCAGAAATCTTTAATAAGTTTACATGAATTGATAGAAATATTTTGGCTGTTTCTTTTTCTTAAACCTGAAACAAACCTTTGCCAATCAAAGAACTATGAAACACATCGGCTGATCTCCTTGGGAGGAACAGGACTAATTGCTAATGGGTCTAATAATTGGTTTATATTTTCATGACAGATTTCTAATTTTGTATCTAAAGCAGTTTCAGAATTAAAAAATATCATACTCCTCACAAAAAAATACCCCCCAACACACACACCAAAATTGAGTCTTAAGAATCACTAATATGCATGCACTTATATCCCCACAAGCAAAGAAACAATGTTTAAATTTAGTTTTCTATAGCCCATGTTCAAAAAATAGTGGGTTTTTTTCAAAATACAAAATTCACTATAATGTTGAACATGCTGCTCCAACTCTATACCTCTTCATCCTCTTTTAAAAAGCGCTGCTTTCAAGAGGGTTATTTGGTCAGACTTCTCCAAAAAACAGCTAGAAATTGAATCAGAACCTTTTGACCTCTGCCTCCAATATGGCACCCAGTGATCCCTGCCTCTTGACATTTGTGTCCCTGTGTAATCCCTTCCCACACTGGACCAGGGTTGTTTGTGTTAATAATAAGAATATGGCAGAAGTGATGGTTTATTATTTCTGAGATGAGTTTATGAAGACATTGTAGCTTTGTCTTAGTTCACTTGCTTTCTCTCTCAGACCATTTACTCTGGGAGAAGTCAGCTTCTATGTGGTGAGAGCAGCCTTATGGAGAAAAGCCCATGTGGCAAGAAACTGAAGCCTCCAGCTAACAATCAGCAACAAACTAAACCTTCCTGCCAAAAGCCAGGTGAATGAGGTAGAAAGCAGATTCTCTAGCCCTAGTTAAGCTTTCAGATGGCTGCAACCTTGACTACATCTTGAATACAACCTCATAACAGACATGAATTACCCATCTAGCTGCCTCCAGATTCCTCACCATAGGAAATTACGTGAGATAATGTGTTTGCTGTTTTAGTTGCTAAGATATGCAATGATTGGTAGCTAACATAGTTCCTGCTAGCATTGTGTAACCAAGAAGACTTGGTATAGTACTAAGGACAGTGCCACATTTCCATCATCAATAGACATGTTATTTGTCTTGGAGACTGAGACTGGGCCAATCTGGCTAATATAGTCATTATCTAACCATGAGTATGGATGAATTTTCCTTTTTCCCAATGCAAGACTATGCCTACATATTCTATATAATCAAAACCAAACCAAACAAAAATGACTGATCTATTGCGCCCCATGCATGTGACTGCATATACTTTATAATCATTTGACTACTATGCAAAATGGAAAATCAAGGCCATAAGAGTTTTACATTAACATTTACATTCTGCTTAAGTTCATAATGCTAATATTCATACATTGCTTGGAGATTTCTCTAATTTCAAGATTTATAAGAATTAGAATAGTTGGCACTGGATGAATACTAGATAAACGAACAATGAAAGAATTTATTGAACTACCAGGTTATATTCTACTATTGATGTGAAATATTAAAACAAAAGATCAGAACAGATATCAATTAATCCTTTCTAAATAACCAAATCTCTCCCTCCCTCCCCCCCCCCCCCCCTCTCACACACACACACACACACACACACACACACACACACACACACGCCACATATCTAGATGTGATATATTCTGCAAGAAAACAAGATTATAAAAAGTCTTCTCTCCATTTATTTTCTAATTATACACAGTAATCTATGTCACATTAGCAGGAAGTGGAGGAGTGGAAAAAAGATCTATTTAATTCTTGGATTCCAAGGAACAAGTTCATTCTCATCCTGGCAGTTAACTAAGGAAACTGAAGCCTGGGATCACAGTCATCTGGTAAGTCTTCATGAGAACAAAAGCATGGCTCAGATAAAGCACAGAGGCTGTAAAAACTGAGATGAGCTGGTAATTGCAGAATGACAACTGGACAGGCTATGACACTGCTCTGAGCTTCCTCTGTAGAACCCACATACTTATAAAGTTAAAACCCAGAGGCAAGTCTCCATTGCCAGCTTATTCATCCTTGGAGTTCTGAATGTTATAAACTATCCCTAAATCCATAAGTCACTGTTGAGAGCTGAGACAGGGACACAGATTTGACCTGGACAGCCTCTATATAGGTAGTGTTTAAGAAACTGAAAAGAATGAGCACAAACTTATACATTCTCAAATACTCCCACAGTCAGATTTGCATATGTAAGGAGAGATGGTGTTCTGGACATATTGGTCACATGACTATCATGTTCAATTCTCCTTTGGCTGACACTTCTCTGTACATTGCCTCTTTTCTGAGAAAGTCCCAGGCTGGTCTTTGCACCAAGTTAGCCATGGATTGGACTGGACTGGGGGAACAGGGAAGTATCTGATTCAAGGGTAACCAATCCCTGAGCTGGACAGTGACCTATAATGGTCACTACAAGAGCAGTGCACTAGTTTCCTTTCCCAAAACTTCAATCTATCAACTTTTCTTTCATCCTCCTTTCTTTATCTCATATGTCAACACAAACCAAGCCAAAGTTGACACATATATTATTTGAGGGGTAATTTATAGAATTTGGCATATTATTGCCCATATTTGTTGAATTTAAAGATGTTGGATTGTATCTTTGCATAGGCATGCTATACATACTTCTGAATGAGAATTGTTAGAAGGAATACCTCCTTACTCCTTAATTTGCATGATATATGAACCTTAGAAATAGCTACGATTCTTTCTAAAAGAATACATTCTATATGCCTTATTCTAAGAGAAGCTGTTGTATCGACCAAAATGCTATTTCTTTCCTTTTTAATTTTTTTAAATGTTTTATTTATTTCTGAGAGAGAGAGAGACAGCATGGGCAGGGGAGGGTCAGAGAGAGAGGGAGACACAATCTGAAGCAGGCTCCAGGCTCTGGGCTGGCAGTCAGCACAGAGCCTGACGTGGGGCTCGAACCCAAGAACTGTGAGATCATGACCTAAGCTGAAGTTGGACATTTAACCAACTGAGCCACCCAGGCACCCCTCCAAAATCTATTTCTGAAAGGAACTCTCTTATTTCAATTAACATCTTAATAAACCATGCACTGTCCTATTTTAGCTACAATCCTCTACAAAATGATTATAAGAGTAAAAATATAAAAATATAACCAGAAATTCAAAACCTAGGTAAAACTACCACATTGGTTTGGTTAGGATATCAAGAGACATGTTCATAATTTACTGCTCCAGTAAAATTCACAAGTCTACATATAGGACACATTAATTCCGTGTGTTTTTCTGAACACTGTGACTACTTTCCCACCACTGAGCAAAGAGAGATGCTCAAAGTAATATTGTCCTCTTTATTTTCAGTGTTGTAACCCCGTGAAAAAACTAATATCCTCAGCAAACATTATAAATATGTTTTATTGTATACCAAGGAGTGTTTACATATCTTAAAATCTTCAATACCTTCCTTCAGCAGCAAAACAAATCAGGTCAGACATCATTAATTAGCCTTTCAAAAACTCAATAATTAACCTTGCTAAGAATTATTGCTCCTTTTATCAGATTGTTAATATATTATATGGAGTACCTTTGTGACAATCAATAACATAAAATGGTGGTGAATAGGTACAGTTATTAGTATGATGACAGTTCTGTCTCTAACATCTTCTTTGTCAATATACAAAGCTGCTTTAGATGTGTAAATGAACCTTCTGCTGTCACCATTCAGAGTACTGTATAAACAGTAGACTTTCACACAAAATAGTTTTATATTTAATACCTTCATGTTTTCATTTTCACCTAAGTAGGGCTTTTTTTGCTCATTTTACTTTAAAACATTAGGATAAAAATTCCAAAGCCCATCAAAACCACATTGCTGTTTTTCAAAGAAAAGATTGTCAGACACAGGATTGAAAGAGTCACGCATACGGACTTATGAATATATGTAGTTTGAAAAAAAATCTTATTAAAATGGTAGTTTCTCTTAGGGTTGCTGACAAATTTAACTGATCTAGAACACAAGGTTACAGTTTCAGTGACAGCTGAATTAAAGGAAAATCAGATATTCTATAATCAATGATTTATCTTTCCTCCTCTTCTTTAACCAAAGAATTAAATCCAGCCCCAGTTAGTCTAGTTATCTATGATGTGCAAGGCAGACATGATCCATTGTGTACCCACTGTGACTGACAGCATGACTGACAGCCTTTGCCAGTCAAAGCTGTGATAAGGACTGGATTCTGAGAGAAGCTCCTACTTGAGAGCCGTCTGCATTGTCCCAGCCATCACTTCTGGCAGGAAGGCTGATTCCGAGATAAGAAGGTGATGGTGCTGAGCTTATTTCACAGAATGATCTTGGCAAACTAATCAGTGCCATCTGCATTTAGAACAAGTCATTAATTTGGCTTCTTTCTTTCTTCCTCCCTTTCTTTCCTTTTTAAAACTTTTCACCAAATGCTTCCAATGTTTCAATACATTTAGTGTGCCACCAAAGACAGACTCTGGGCATTCAAGAGCAAACAAAGCCACACAAAACAAAAACACCAAAAAGATCTGAGAATAATGAAAAGGCAGCAGCAAGGAGTCTGTGAAAGATTCAGTTCTGACTGACTCCAATTGGTGAGATGCTGGCAAAGGCTGTGTTGTAGCTCACTGAGATTCAAATGCGAATTAGGAGGCAAAGGTTGGATACAGTCTTCCAGAGAAAAGGATGGCCTTTGCATAAGTGAAATGTGCATAAGTGAAAACTGTAACAAAAAACTATCAATAGAGTGGTAGGTATGCAGCTGGTAATAGGGGTCTCTATGAGCAACCTGAAAGCCCAGTGGAACTAGAATGATAGGGGTATTTCACCTCCAACAGAATTGTGGAATGTTTACTCATCCAGATTCTCAGTCTCTTTGTGACTTACGCAAAGATAACTAGGTATGAAAGGTGTATCTTGGCGCAGCCAACCAAGATTCTTTGGGAACCTTGACAGTTAGATAAAAGCAAAGCAAAATATGATAAACTACACAAATTATAACATGCTTTCCTTCTCATATCTCTTCATAAATATGTACTATCTACTGAGACTTCGAAACAATGAAAGCTCAATTATTAATGAGAACTATAGAGAGCAGAGCTCTCTCTAGTCACAAGACAGCATGTGCTCCATCATCTGGCACAGCAGATATCCAGATGGGGTCCTACCCAGGTTCAAGGTTGGGGGCCAGGTAGTGAGGGGGAGCAAGAAGCTCCTATGCTTGCACATGTGCTGTCCAGAAAGAAGGGTTTACTCTTCACACCTATAGCATGAGTCCCTGAGACACATGCTTTCCTATCTCAGGGATTTACCCACTGATACTAAATGGTTCCGGAATAGTCTGTAATCCAATGAACACATCCTCCTACGAAGTATTGATCCTCTCAATTTAGGGTTGAGGTCTAAACCATTTAGTGGTTTAGAGGCACAGTCTTTGAAGCCCATTTGTCAGGCTATGAACTCTAGCAACACCACTTTCTAGCTATGTGACTTTGGCAAAGTTACTTACATTATTGTTGCCTCAGTTTGCTAAAATGGGGATATTGTTAGTAGTACTTACATCTCAAAGGGTTATTGTAATGATTAAATGAGTGAAACAGTGTAAAGCATTTGAAATAGTAACTTAGCTCATAGTAAGTTCTCAGTAGCTATATGTCACTATTGTGGTAGTGATGGTGGTGGTTGTTATTCCCTGTACTTCAGATCAAGGAGTTAGAGAAATTGTCATTCGTGGTTCCCCCACCCCAATTTCTACTTTCAGATTACTTCTTTATCTGTCCCTTGCAAAACTTGCTGTTCTGCCTTCACTACTTCCTCAGAGCTACTGTTCCTTATTTCTTGGTCATTTCCCTGGATTCACAAATGATTGTAGCTCTAGACCCCATCTTTCTTGTCATATAAACTCTAGCCAGTCTTGACAACTTCATCAACAATTGGGATAATCCTTCCAATTTAACAGACCTTCGGGCTCTCGACCTTCTTATCTCAGACAATCCTGTCCTTCTCAACATCTCAAGTACCTTTTCTCTTAATCACAGCCAAGACTTCTTCATCATCAGAATCTGCACCATCTCCAAATCTGAAATGCAAATGTTCCAACCTAGAGTCTCAGTTTCCAATCCATCTCTCCTACTTATTCAAATAGTACTCTTCTTAGAACATTAGGTCCTCAGGGGCACCTGAGTGGCTCAGTCGGTTGATTGTCGAATCCTTGATTTCGGCTCAGGTCATGATCTCAGTTTGTGAGATTGAGCCCCACCTTGGGCTCTGTGCTGAGAACTTGGAGCCTGCTTGAGATTCTTTTCCTTTCTCTTTGCCCCTTCCCTGCATGTGTGTGGGCACGCTCTCTCTCTCTCTCTCTCAAAATAAATAAATAAACTTGAAATAAAAGAACATTAGGTCCTCAAGGCATTGGACCTGAATTTTCATCTTCCCTCATCTTCCTCCTGTCTTCACTTCTTCCACAACTTCTAAGAAAAAGTCCATTATTATAATCATAGCCCTAACTACATTGTTTCTCTTCTCCTCCATTGTATTCTTTTTGCAAAACTCAAATTCCAGGGGCGCCTGGGTGGCTCAGTCGGTTAAGCGTCCGACTTCAGCTCAGGTCATGATCTCACAGTTTGTGGGTTTGAGCTCTGCGTCAAGCTCTGTGCCTACAGCTAGCTCAGAGCCTGGAGCCTGTTTCGGATTCTGTATCTCCCTCTCTCTAACCCTTCCCTGTTCATGCTGGCTCTGTCTCTCTCAGAAATAAATAAAAACATTAAAAAAAAACAACAACAACAAAACCCTCAAATTCCAGATGAACACAATCATTTGTTTTCTTACTGTGCATTCCTAAGTAGCTGAATGCGGCTGGAGAAAATTACACAACCAGGCCTACTGATTTTACTTCAAATTAATGACCTTATGCCACAAGTTGGCTCTTAACACAACTCAGCAATTCTTCCATATTTCTCAATTAAACTCAGTTCCCAATAGCTGAGATGACTATTTCATATACTATCCTCTCCTCATACCTACCCAAGTTCTTGGACTCACTTGTAGCTAATGGTCCTATCTTACATTTTACACATCTGTGAAAATAAACATTACCAGATGTGAAGTTCCTTATAGCCTGATTTGTAAACTTATAACTTATATAACCATTGATCTTCTCTTTTGCCCTCCTTTTATATTTAAGAAATGTAAATATCAGTAACTTCACAAGTGCTTAAATTCCATTTCAGCTTGTGTTTCAAGTTCTTTACTCCCATTTCTAATTTAGATCCAATAGTTTTAGCCCTTCAAGTCCAGAAGTATCTGGGAGTGTGTGTAACTGTTTCTGGGTTTAAGTGGTCCTGGACATATTTGTATATAGGTGTGTGCTACTGAAGTGCAGGAAATGATTAAGAACATTTAACATTTCTAAAACCATGAGACAGGACTTCATAAAGCAAAATAAAATAAATAGGGCCCCAAACATAACTGCTGCTTCTCTGCTTTTCACAATCATTAAATTCAAGTTGTCAGAATCTAAGTATCCCCTATATTCAGTGACTGGCTCACTGCACTGATTATATTTCTCATATCAGTTGTGGTAATTTGCGATTTATGATGTTAATTGGTCTTTCCCAAATCCTATTCATTTTTCAGATGTGTTGAGCTAAATTCACCTTAGTAATTCCCTCAGTTTTTTGTTTTTGTTTTTGTTTTGTCTCTGTTGGAATGGGAGAAAATAGCTATATTAAAACAGCACAATACATTATAATTTAAAGCTGAATCCTGAAAACCTTTTGATGATATAAGCAAAATGCAGTATCAAAAATATTCTGGGGGCGGATTTCTTAAAAACATTTTTGCAATATGCATACCAAGTCATGGGGATACATAAGAAAACAAAGCACATCCTTTTCAGAAATGCAAATAAGGACTTTAATTATTCTGAGTTTGAGAAATGCAAGAAAAGAATTCATTATAAGCTACTCTGTACTGCTGGATGGTACCACCTTGAATGTATTCTTTCATTCTCAGATTGACCAAATACTTCTTGGGTTTTCCTATTTTAAATAATAAGAATAATGACTAAAATTTATGAAAGCTCACTCCAGCATATTTAGCATTGTACTAAGAGTTCATATGCATTAGCCCTTTCCATCAAATTATAATTTGATGATAATATAATAATTCTCATTGAACTCATAAAATAGGTATTAGGGCAAACAATAAGAAATTGTCTTTTATTAAAAAAATCACATTTGACCTATAGACAAATATGGTTTTCCATGAATTAACCTAGTTTTATATGATTTAACCTAATTTTAGTATCCCCATTTTAGAGATGAAGGTACTAAGGTCCAGGAAGGCGAAGTTGATTTCGCAAGGTCATAACCCAGTTCTGTACGGCTCAAGAACTGAAAAACTAAAAACCCAGAATGGTATTTTAGCAACACTTAAAGTGTCAAGAAAACTTTTTTTCTTATAATGGGAAAGTTTGATCAATGATAACCCTTGAGTTCTGCAACATTGGGTTATCAATGGTTCAATTCATTCAGATTTTATCAGATAATTCTCTGTACTTTGTCATCCTAACACTCATTATGCTAACTTAGAAGCATGAAGGGAAAATGGTTCTTTAAACAATACATAATAATCCTAAATTATTCATTGTTACTGAAAATCACATAACAAAGGATTTTTAAATGGTCTAGTTTATCTCTTGGGAAAACCTGAAAAATCACATTGTATCTCTGTATACCATCATTCTAAGATTAATCAAAGTTCTGGCCTCTAGGCAAAGAAAGACTGGCCCACTGCTATCAGGAGAAAATCAGGTATGTTTAAAAGATTATGGGAAGGATTTAGGGTTCATCTTTAGGAGTCAGGTCTGAACAACTTGAGTAAAAACACTGACTTGAGTGATAATTTAATCTACTAAAGTATTTTCTTTGCATGATGGTTTTATATGTTTTATTTTCTCATAAGTTTAATGGGGTTGGATTTGTATAAGCAATGCCAGATGAAACAGCATTTACTTAAAGTAAAAAAGGAATTTAATCAACAATTAAGAATCTCATTTTGCCTGTTCTTAATAGTCATTATTTTAGCATTATTCTACAATTATCTTAAAGAAAAAAAAAGGACATTAAGACTATATTACTATACACACTCACACCAAAAATGACAATAGACATATTTATTGCTGTGAACAGCATGCTGAACTGACTTTTAAAAACACAATTAGGGGAATAATTAAAAGTGACTATGATGGCTGAATTAACTAAGCAGAAGAAAAATTCACTATATACCATGGGATTTGTAAACACATGCTCTGACAAATATATACTCTTTGATGACGTTTCTTTTTTTAAATTTTTTTAAAGGTTTATTTATTTTTGAGAGAGAGAAAGAGAGAGAACGAGAGCACAAGCCAGGGCAGGGCAGAGAGAGTGGGACACAGAATCAGAAGTAGGATCCTGGCTCTGAGCTCTCAGTACAGAGCCTGACGCGGGGCTGGAACTCACAAACTCCAAGATCATTACCTGAGTCGAAGTCAGACACTTAACCAACTGAGGCACCAGGTGACCCATGAAGTTTCTTGTTTAAAAGCATAAGGTGGAAAAACTTCTTGGTGTATTAGCACACATAAAGTATTAGCACAGAATGTATGTATAGGTATTAAAGTTGGCTTCAGCAATGGAATAGCATCCTGAAAACACATTCCTCTATCCAATATAGTCCCAATTACTTTGAGAGAATGAGTATGTAGGCAAAATAGAGGCAACTAGGATTGTTTCAAGGGAGGTTCCATCTCTGATGTCTCCCAAATGTATGAACATCAACCCAAACTACCCAATGAATGGCAGGGAATGCTGTCAAAAGTATGCAATATGATTACATAAATTTACCTAGAGATGCAGAGCTTCAAAGATGAAATTAAGAAGTGAGTCTGATATCAAAATGGAAAACAATCATCTCAACTTCATCAAGTTGGTTCCATTTTGTTTGTTTGTTCTGTTTTGTTTTACTGAGTCCAAATTTATTCAAGTTACAAAACCTGTCAGAGGATTCTCTGTGAAAGGGGTTCCCTAGAGAACTGTTGATATTCTGTCTTTACCTTCTGGCAAAATAAAGTAACACATCAGGAAAGCTTTACTTCCAGTCCCAAAATATAATTCACGTGGCGCAGCCTAAATGCTCCCCAGATGGTTTCCTGTCTTGCTGGGTCTCCTAAGACTCATCAGATTTGTTTTGAGTCCCCAGATACATTTTACCCTACCCTGGAGAGAATACTCTTCTATGGAAATAGTAAGTCAATAAAAGCAGCACCATTCTCTATGCTGAGAAACTCTCACAAACAACTTGGGCACCTCTTTATAGAGAAGATCCAGGCACGTATAAGCAGAGATCTGACAACTCACTTTTTAAACAAAGTTGCGATGCTTTATGATAAACTCCCCAAATCTACAGTTCTATATTTAAAATATATTTTTTTTTTCTGTACACACTTCAGCGAGTACACAGGCATCAAATTTCAAGGAACACAAAACAATCTCTGCATGGTACACAACACTAATGGTTCTGATGAAATATTTAAAACAACTGTATTTATCATTGGAAATTAGATTTTGCTTTTAGATTTATTTTCCACTGTTCTTTTTAAATGCATACTTAATACAGTTGGATAACCCTTCTTCCTGTCCTCTGAATCAGATTAAATGCAGTTTGGATTCATAATCATTTTTATCAGATTCTTTTCACATTTGACTGGCTTAGTATAGTTTTGTTAATATCAACCAAGCCCTAGCAGAGACAGAAAATAGAACACATATGATTTCAGTAAACTTAAATATACCTGAATTTAAAACCATGTATGGAGAGAAGTGGAAATGTAAGGCATCTCTTATATACACAGGCATATATGTATGTTTATACTATATATGCACACATACATAAAGAGACACAGAGAGAACAGTTTAACATTCTTTTATACCCTTGTACATACCATATGATTTTCATTTTCAAAGATGACACCACTGAGAGGTAGTGGTTGCTGAAGTGATTCAGAGCTCTGTTCCCACAGGGAGCTAAAAGAGATAGTAGCCATTTCAACTTTAAGCCCCTGGCCTTATCCACTGGTTCAGGGATGTGCTGAGAACTCACAAGCTTTTCATTGTTTACCCTTCTCCTTCACAAACTGCACAAAGGTTTTATTCAAATTGAAAAGGCCTCTCCGTTTGATTGATGTCCACAGCTACACGTACTTCCCCCAAATTAAAGCAGAAGAAATGAAGTAGCACACTTGAATAGTGATAAGAGTTGCCCTTTACATTTCAACAAATGTGCTACACTTCAGGTGTCTCAGGTACAGAGGGAGAAGATTTAGCAAAGAAGTTACATCAAGTGCAGAGAGGGGTCTGTGCTTTAGCATCATGGATTAGCTGTGAAAGGCAAGTCCCTTCAGGAAAAAGCTTGCAGGAGGTAATGCGCAAGCTTTCTGTCAATCACTACCAGCTGAAGGAAAAGAAATGCTAGGGGTAGAAGTTTAAAAACGGCCTGAACCATACAACAGCAATCTTGCACCTACATTTAGCAAAGTAGAATATGTATTAAAATTGGAAAGAAAAGCAGGGAAAATACAAATAAAGTGGGATTGTATCTTCAAGAGAAATAGACATTTTAACGAACTATATTCTCTTGGAGAGGAACTGATGTGCAAAGACGGGGAAAGAAATAATTCAGTTCAGAACTCAGGACCAAATAATACATCATTCGGTCTTGATTGCTTTCATTTTCCTGCTTATACTCAGAATTTAATTGAAGCTCTTTGTCCATGTACTATATCAGCACCTGAATATCCTAAGTTGTATACTATATAATGCCATTCATTTCAGCAAATTATTTTATTATCATTCTTTAAAAATTTCAAATAGAGTCTGCTTTTGTGAGGAATTTTTTGCTTTGTCATTTTACAACTCTAAACAGGGAAATACACTGCCCAATCTGGTGCATCTAGTCAGGGCTGTTTTGATTTCATGGAGGAAAATGTACTGGGTAGAAGGTAACTACATCACAATTACACTTGGCCCTAATTCAGGTATTTGGTGCTCAGCTAGCCTTCTGATCCCCTGGCCCTTGCTGTGGATAGGGTGTGTTGATCCCAAACCTTTTATTTGCTTTCTATCCTTTGTTGTTTAATGTTTTTAAATGTTTATTTGTTTATATTTTATTTATTTTTGAAAGAGAGAGAGAAAGAAAGAGAGCATGTGAGAAGGGAAGGGAAAGAGAGAGAGGGAGACACAGAATCTGAAGACAGGTTCCAGGCTCTGAGCTAGCTGTCAGCACAAAGCCCAATGTGGGGCTTGAGCTCAGGAAGCATGAGATCATGACTTGAGTCAAAGTCAGACGCTTAACCAACACTTAACTAACTGAGCCACCCAAGCTCCCTGATGTTTATTTGTTTTTAAGAGAGAGACAGAGACAGAGCATGAGTTGGGGAGGGGCAGAGAGAGAGACAGACAGACAGACAGACAAAGACTGAAAATCCAAAGCAGGCTTCAGGCTCTGAGCTGTCACCACAGAACCCGACATGGGGCTCAAACTCATGAATGGTGAGATCATGACCTGAGCCAAAGTCAAGTGGATTGCTTAGCCGACTGAGCCACCCAGGCACCCCAATCCTTTGTTGTTTAAATCTTCAGGCTTCACCTGGGGATGCTTATTGCCTGGCATCTACATAGAAGAGTATTTTTTTTCAAGTTGAGGGATTTTGTTTTGTTGTGTTTTATTTAAAAAATTTTTTTTGTTTTATTTATTTTTGAAACAGAGAGAGACAGAGCATGCGTGGGGAAGGGGTAGAGAGAGAGGGAGACACAGAATCCCAAACAGGCTCCTGGCTCTGAGGTGTCAGCACGGAACCTGATGCAGGGCTCAAACCCATGAACCATGAGATCATGACCTGAGCCTAAGTTGGTCACTTAACCACTGAGCCACCCAGGTGCCCCTGTTGTATTTCAGAAAGGCTGGCTGAAGGGAGATTTCATCCCCATTACCATTCAAAATTACTCCTCTCAGACACTTGCACTGTATTCCTATGATAGGAATTTAAATCAAGATTCAATGGACCAAACGGGAAAAAAAATCTATGTAGACATAGGCATTCAAACACCAAACTAAAAGACTGGCAATGCAGCACAGTACATGTCCAGGTGAGGAAGACCTAGTATAACAGTCCAGAATTACACACAGAATGACATTTCATCAAAAGTACAGCCTTTTGATGACAACAAAAAGTTGTCTACCTTTTCCCCACATTGTGACCCTCAATCAACTCATCAACTGAGAGCTGGGAATTGTGAGGCATGAGCAAGTATGTGCTCTGTGAGCACATATATAAGAATAACACCTGCTCATAAATCTGCTAAAATCTAAATTCCATACTCTTTGGTCATTTTTCTTAACATTACTCAAATTTACCTGGTATCTACTGAAATCACTGGATGAATGAGCCACATGTGAATTACTGATCATAAGTTGGGAGACGGTGGGGCAGGAGTCCCTTGGTCTGTTTTTTTTTCCCCCTAAAATGAAGGTAATAATCTATAGAGCACAGTATTTTTTTTTTTCATATTGAGGGATGTTTTAAATTAATGGTTGTGAGTTGTGGTTGTAAGGGAAATTTAGTGGATCATAACCAGAACATGAAATTGAATAGACTAGATACAAAATACCAAAGTCCATCAGCTGTAGTAATGGTAAATATGGTTAGGTAAACCTTGTATATATGCTGTGATGTAAATGTATTACTGCTGGTCATGGTCAAAAATCTTTGAAAGTCACCACCATAGAACATTTATCCATGTAACTAAAAAGTCAAAAACATACAAAATGGACTTATCTTAGAAATATTTTTAAATATATTTGATAATGTATTTATTATACTCAATTTCTCTGAGACATATACACTTTAAACCTGCTTGGTTCATATCACAGGCTATGTTCCATGTTAGGAATGATAACATTGGCATGTTTTGTTTTGTTTTGTAAAAGGCGAAAGATTTATTCGATCTGAAGAGAAACCAGAGTATTGTTTTGTTTTGTTTTTTGGATCATTTTGACTTTTGGTATTCATAGTATCTAAATAAAAATAACTGAGACAGATCAATGATTAGACTTTCTTGCAAATGATCATTGGGAGAAACTCCAACTTCTGGGTCTTGAATATTGCCCTAGAGCTAAGTTTAGCTGATTTCTCCAGAAGGGGCCACTATCCCCTCTGGCTCACCATGGCAGGTCAACCTTCTTCCTGTTGACAGGAGTTTGTCAGGCTAAGTTACCAAGTCCTGGTCCTCTCCTCCCTACAGTCCTTCTCATAAAAATCAATTATTATACTGTCTCTAAGAATTCCACTAAAGAAAATAATATGCATGGAGATTTTGTAATTGTAATCATTGATGCATACAAACTAACTTTGGTTCATTCTATTTTCAAAAAATCTTCAAACTATGCCACACTAAACACATTGGTACAAACAACTCTTACAGAAATGTTAATTTCAAACAATATTTATTTTTAAAGTCACTACATAGCAGGGGCACCTGGGTGGCTCAGTTGGTTGAGTGGTCGACTTCAGCTCAGGTCATAATCCTGCAATTCGTGAGTTTGGGCCCTGCACTGGGCTCTGTGCTGATAGTTCAGAGCCTAGAGCCAGCTTCAGATTCTGTGTCTCCCTCTCCCTCTCCCCTTCCCTTGCTCATGCTATTTCTGTCTCTCTCTCAAAAATGAATAAACGTTAAAAAAAACTTAAAAAAATAAAATTACTACACAGCAGAGAATCAAAAGTAATGATCATGGTATAATGTCTGACATATTTTGCAAATATTAATAAAGTACATTTAAATATCTCCATAACTGGTCCTCACTTTAAAGGAAGATTTGCTCTATAACATTAACTTATAAAATAGATACACTGAAAGTGAGTATCTAGACCAGTGCTGTTCCACAGAAATAATATGATCATAGATGAGAGCCACATATTTAATTTCAAATGTGAAATACTCTAGTTTCCACATTAAAAAAAAAAAGAGAGAAACGTGTGGAGCTAATGCTAATAATACATTTAACCCAAATATTCTCACATCAACATGTAATGAATATAAAAATTAAGAAGGTATTTTTATACTGTCTTTGAGATCTAGCAAATCTCAATTCAGATTTGTACTATTTTAATCAGTCAAATAGGTATATGTAGCTAGTGACGACTACTGGAAAGCACAGATCAGGAAGGTAACTATTTGTATTTATAGGAATATTTACCATAAAGTTCCTTTAAACCAGTTGAGAGACGCATCTATGAAAATAGGTGACTATGTTATAGTAACCTGTGTCTATGATGGAAAAATAACAGTATCTTTCCAGAGCCATAAGATTAAAAATGTAGTTAATAGATGAAATGTTTTCCAATTAAAATGTGTTCTTCATATAATTTGTAAAATTTCTGCTCTTTCATAATGTTTCAGAAAAAAAACATGAGACTATACAGTTACTTCAATATCTCAATAAGCTGAACAACCACTGATTAAAACAGCAACCTCATTTCTAAATTTAAAATATGTCCTAATTTTTGAAAAATTGTCTTGCATATAAATTTGCACATATTTTTAAATAAAATATATCTATAAAGTGAGATATAAATAGTATAATAATTAAATATTTAAGAACTTGCTGATACTACCAAGTACCACACAGAGGAAAGACAGGAGGAAAACTATGATCATTTTTATTTAGACACAACTTTCATTCAATCTTTCTGTGTTATGGTATATTATGACATCATATTAAAAACATTGGCTGTGACCAAAAAAGTTCTTTTTTCATATATTACTGGAAGTGCAGTCTTATGAATAAATGCTTATGAAGGTTCAGTTACAAGGATATGAATGTCTAAAATAGCTAACTACATAGAATTCAAAAGAAATAAATCTTAGTTGTTGGTTTTTTTTTTAAGAGTTATATAGCTAAATTTTTGGACAATGTCTTTATAACATGCTTTCTGCTTGGGATTAGTGTTAGAATATACTAACTCAGGTGAACTTGTCTCTTCATGCATATCTTTAAAATTTTAGGAAATATAAATTATATCTTTAGGAGACATTTTTGTAGCCAGATTCATTAATAAAATGAAACTAATCTGTATCACTACACAAATGTGAAGATAATGTTTAGATACATTATAACTCCTTACTAGAAAACAGAAATGTTAACGTTTAAACTACAGGATTTGTTGTTTTATTAGTGACATACTTTGTAGATAATACATTTTACAACTGATTTAAAATATATTATAATTTCAATTTGTATGAAAATTTATCTTACTTTTGTTACTCTATAGCTTGGTTATGATTATTTCCTGCTTTTATTTGCCTGAACAATACAATAAGAAAGCCTATCTCTTCATCTGGCAAAAAATATTACTTTTTCATCTTCTGTTTACCTTAGGAGCATTCAGTTTCAATAGCTTCATTACTCTTAGACTTTATTCTATTTTATTGTTCCTTTATCACATGCATTTTAAAATGCCTATCAAACTCAGCTAAAGGTCTTATGTAAATTTCAAGAATGGGCTCAATATTTTCATACGATACTAAGAAGCTAAAATATTTTTATTTTTAAAATTGACTTTGATCTTTCATTCCCATAACAATGAGGAATTATTTTATTTAGATGTTCTTTTAAGGCATACTCTATCCATAGAAGATTGTTTTAACATAGAGCTGCTGTCAATTTAAAGCTGCAATGGAGATGTAAACCTGGGGGTAGAGTTCTTTATCCTTATGGGCTTAAAAGAAATGCAATATTTTGATAAGATCCAGAAAGTCTGAAACAAAAGTAATGCAGCCACTAATCTAGACACCTTCATCACGAGTCAGATGGAGCAGAGGGGGGAAAACACATTTCTTTACCAGATTGGCCTTATTTGCCCTGTGCCATGGTTTTCATTGTGGCAGCAATGCAATAGAAAACTATTTTGAAGATTCACAAAAAAAGAAAGTGTCAAGACTTGGGATTCCTTTAAATAAAGATGCTTCTAATAATTTTAATAGAGTCGAAATTTCCAAAATTAATTTTTATGCAACATTTCACAAATGCCTTTATTGTACAGAATAAGTTTCAGCTATACATTTTGGAGTATATTTTACTATGTCCTAAAACTGTCCAATAGGCAATCCTCAATGTCTAGGTACAAAAAGTTTTGGTAATTGGCAGCAGTGGTGAGCTAGCCTCTGAGGTGTGCTATGAAGAACTAATTTTAAATCTATAAATTCAGATACTCTTGCAGGACAAAGAGGAGGTTCCATTGGTTTACAACCATATCCACCCACATGAAGATAAAACTGCAAGCTTTCTAACCAGAAATCCCAATATAATTATTCAAATTAGGAAATTATAATAATGCTAAAATATCCTTGGTGATAAGATCATCTCTGTTAAATTGAAGATTAATGTCACATTTATACATGTGGTAACTATCTAGTTACATATTTGTCTTCTAATAAAATGTGACAGTCTATTTATTTAAAATACTGTGATCAAGGGATGCCTTGGTGGCTCTGTCGGTTAAGTGTCTGACTCTTGATCTTGGCCCACGTCAGTCTCATGTTTTGTGAGTTCAAGCCCTGAATCAGGCTCTGTCCGGGATTCTCTCTCCCTCTCTCTTTGCCCCTCCCCTGATCACATGCATGTTCTCTCCTTCTCTCTCTCTCTTTCTCTCTCAAAAATAAACATTAAAAAAATAAAATACAGTGATCAAACATTAAAAAATAAATTAAAATTCAGGTTCCATCTAAAGAACCAAAACCAAAACCAGCAAATGGGCAAACAAAGTAAAGGAGTAGATGCTATTAGGTGAACATACAGATCACTAAATGAGCAGTGAATGTGACTTGAATCTCCAGGAGTTAAAGCACAGGTTTGGATTAGTAATTCTCATTTTGCCATAAGAACATACACAAAATCTCTCTGTAGAAACAAACCATTTCCTGGAGAAATAATGTCACATATGAGATTTCCTAGGTAAGTCTGTATGGAAAGAACAATGAGTCTGGGCAATATTTTAAATTATAGTATTAACTGTACTGTTTTAATGATTCTATGATTCTATCATTAGAAGCAGAAAATACACCACTAAATCATAACTCCGTGACAGTGTTTCTGTGCTACTGAGGTGAGACAGTCCAGGCACATGGCTTTCTGATGACTGACCTAATTTAGTAAGAAAGCAGATGGAAAACTCAAACACTGGAGGGCAATTTATTGTTTATCTGCATAGTCCAGCACTTGTGACATAAACAGCAAACACTCCTTTTTTGAAAGTGCATATTCAGGTTTTCCATTTGTTTTATTTAGTTCAAATCGGATTTTCTAGTATGTAAGAAAAATATTAGAAATACTGAAAAATGAAAAACAAATTATTTTAGACTTAAATGTTATGGGGGTATGATTATTTAAACTTGCAAAAGTTTTAATATATATTTATTTTTATTATAGAGGTGATATGTATTTATTGTAGAAATGCTAGAAAACACAAACAAGGAAATAAAGAATTACATATAATTGCATCAACTAGAGATAACCATTACTATTTTTTATATGAGATCTTCTGGACACTTCTGTGGTTATACGATTATTTAATGAACTCTACTCATATAGTCTAATGAATTTTTATTCACAGATTGTCATTCAAAGGGAGAGATGAGATTTCGCCTTTGTGTTTTCACTTCCGAGTTAATGAAATTTTCACATGTTCAATGTTTAAAAACTATTCTGAGTCAACTATCTCACTGTTGACATCTGCTTGTCTCTGATTGTAGCACACCCTGAGGTCTGCTGGAAATAAGCATTGCTCCCTTCTGACCATGTTCCCAGTTATCGGCCACCATAAGGAGAAAGCAACGAGTGATAAGGGGACACCTTAAGGTGACGCAAATGGCATTTTTGCCCAGCTGGTACCCTCCATTCCCACAACATCCTGGACAACAGAGATTTTCCTTAATATCTAAGATATAAAACTGATAACCATACCTGTGTTCTCAGCAACAAGAAATCCAAATATTTATAGACAGATGGAAAGAGAAAACGGAATCTATTTAGTCAGCACACGTTATGGGAGACGAAAGGACAGGGCAGTGTCGGCACTGAATCTGATTATACGGCGTTGACACGCTTAAGGAAACTGGTAGCATGCCACAGGTCTGGGGTCTTGCAGCCTCTGAATTTCCGTGGAGCCACGGGAAGTGTGCGTGGTACAAGACCACCAGTGAGTACATGGAACTCAGCCAAGGCTCTAGTGCTAAAATTATGTTCTCCCTACCTCAGCCCCCAGGTGGCCACTGCTGAAGATGGCGAACGGCAGGAACCCACATGGCAGCTGTATGACAGGCGAGAGCAGCCGGCTGCGAGCCCAGGGGGCAGAGCAAATGCCTACAGACGGGCAGGAGCAGCGTCGAAAGCCATGCTGCACAGCTGCCGGCTGCCGGGAGCAACAAGAGGGGCCAACCCAAGACAGGCAGTAGAGGTGGAGAGGCTCCTTTTGCCCAGAAGGGCAGGGCAACCATCAGATTAAAAAGCAGGGTCCAGACTATCCATTTCTGCAAATGAACTGCAGGGGTGCAGGTGAGACGAAAGGGTTGTTTCCACCGTTACACATATTTGATGATTAAGGTCAGCCTCGGTTTCTGTTCCTGAACGTGTCCTGAGTAAAAAGAAGAGCAATGTATCCTCTAGCTGCCTGGATCTGATGGGCTGGTCTTTCATGGGAAGGTCTGCATGCTTGTGGCTTTTGCCTCAAGCAAGGAGGCGGAAGGAGGAGGAAGTAGATTCATGCTGCAGCCTTGGGGAAAGACAGCAGATATGGGCACTGAGGAGGGTTGGTGGCTGGCTGTGAGTGGCTCTGGAGCAAGCCGTCTGTGCAGGCTGAGGGGGAGTGACCGTATTTATGTGGGACTGTAAGACTATGGTCATAGACACAGAAAACTCAGGCCCAGGAGACTCAGCTCATTGCAGAGTGAGAGCAGATCACAGGCCCTCCTTCCCTCCTTCCACTCTGCAAACACCCCTCTGCCCAGCAGAACAGCACCCTGGGTGTTCATTATTCCAGCCTCCACGGAGGGGTACACAGCTGTCCACAGAAGGCATCAAAGACATCTGGAGCAGCAGGACATGAATAAAACTTCCAACGTCTCTATGCAGACTTTTAGAAGAACTGGGACAATTTAGAAGGCCAGATGAGGTCCTCTGTGAATGGAGGCTGCTGGAAGAAGGCCTTCAGGTGACTGTGATCTCATAGGCACCCACAGAATGGTGAAGCCTGGGGCACTCAAGTCACATGGAAAAATCCATATGCTTATTCTCAGTCATCGTTGTTCTCAGAAATTATTCACGTAACAAAAATGACAGGGCCCAAACCAGGTCCTGGCATGGAGAATTTACTTAACATTTTCCAAGCAGTGCTCTGCAAGGAATTTTGCATGCGTTTTTCATGTCAATCCTCACAACCTACTTTAGAGATTATTAAGTAATGGATGTGGACATATACTTCAGGGAGGTAATAATGTACCCAGCATCACAAAGTTTTAAGTGATGGAGTCAGATGGAGTCAGAACAATAGGAGACTTCCCAATCAGAGGTTTCCCGGTTTTTCTGATATGTTTCTCCGCCCTCCCCAGCACCTGTAATCCTCAAATGGAAGCAGGAGAGGAAGTCAATGGAAGATATTATCAGAATCTGGGTGTGCATAGTTGAGAAAGCATAACCAATACCTCTGCTGTTTCTGTTACACAAAGCATCGAAAGTAAAGCTTGATACCAATGCTCTTGGCTGGTATGAGAGATTGAGAACCCTGCGGGGCTGTGTGGGCACTGAATCCCCTCCTCACACCACAGACTTGCTGTGGGACCTGGCACCTAAAGCAGCTCAATGAGGTTATGAAAATGTTAATACTGATTTTTCTTCGGGTGCTGGGATCATGGCCAATTTTCACTTTCCTTGCCATTTTCCCATTTCTCCATAATGAGCTTTATCCTTCCTATTCATGAAAATAGCTATTAAGGGGGCATCTGGGTGGCTCAGTCAGTTAAGCACCTGACTTCGGCCCAGGTCACGGTCTCACGGTTGGTGAGTTCCAGCCCCGCGTCGGGCTCACTGCTATCAGTGCAGAGCCCGCCTGTGATCCTTTGTCCGTCCTCCTCTCTGCCCCTCCTCCGTATGCTCTCTCTTACTCTCTGTCTCTCTCAAAAATAAACAAACAAAAGATTTTTAAAAAGCTATTAAATGTTGATTCAATTTGTAAATTTAATGTTTATTATAATATTGGAAGTGATTTTTGATTGAGTAATCATGGTGAAAACATACTAAATAGAAGTACTTATAGGTTATTACATAAACAAGTCTATAGGAAAAACAATGATGAAAAATACACTGAACTCCTGGGGTGCCTGGGTGGCTTAGTCGGTTAAGCTTCCGACTTTCGCTTAGGTCATGATCTCGCGGTTCGTGGGTTCGAGCCCCGCGTCGGGCTCTGTGCTGACTGCCAGCTCAGGGCCTGGAGCCTGTTTCAGTCTGTGACTCCCTCTCTCTCTGACCCTCCCCTGCTCAAGCTGTCTCTCTCCTCTCCTAGAAATAAATAAAACATTTAAAAAAAAAAAAAAAAAAAAAAATACACTGAACTCCAGCTCATTTTGATTGTCCTTTGAAACTACCCCCAGTATCCAAATCTAGGTAATAGTAAGCCACCTAAACAACAGTTTTCCTACATCTATATTTACTTTTTTCATTGTTTTTTTAAATGTTTTATCCAATAAATATTTTTTTACATAAGCGATTTCATGAAAAATACATAAGTGAATACACCACTTACTGTTTTAAGGTATAAGGCAAAGGGAAGGGTGAAAGGTTTATACCTGCCTCCACAGGGAACATCAAAATTACCTAGAGTTTTTTAGGCCACAGACCTATATGAACATCTTACACCCACCTGCTACTATCTTTTCCCAGATTCAGACAAATCAGTGGTTGAAAGTGGTAAACATGGTTGAAAATCTGATAGCAGAGCCACAGTTCCTAATGTTAATGTGTCTGATTTTCTATGTGGAACTGAAAAACAGTGTTGAAGCACTAGCCCAGACACTATATACAGCTGTTGAAAAGTTTCATACTGAAAACACTAGAGAAATATTTTACTGGCCAATTAGGGACAATATGGGTAAACCTCACAGGTTTTTTGTTTATTTGTTCTGCTTTGCTTTGCTCTTGCTTCTCAAAGAAATATCTCCACTCCCCATACCCCTACTCTCCAGCCCCTAAGTAAAGAAAGAAGAAATGATACCAGGTAATGGATAATTAAAACTTTCCATCATAGTAAGATGGTCAATGCTTCTGTTTCAGCTCTTATATGGTGGAGGAGGAGAGCACACAGTTGAGAAAGACTCTAAGGAGCTAGCAAGAGGGAGCCCAGTATTTCTGGCAAATGACTGAAGGTACCAGAACTTAAAATGACACTACCAAACTTGGATCACTAAATACCATGAGGAACAAGATTTCAGTCTCTTTTATAAGAATCCACCAGATTAAATTGTTTAAAGGTACTAACAACCTATGAGTCACTTGGGCGTCTCGGTTAAGTGTCTGACTCCTGGTTTCAGCTCAGGTCAAGATTTCACGGTTTGTGAGTTTAAGTCCCATATTGGGCTCTGCTCTGTCAAACACAGTGTGCTTGGGATTCTGTCTCCCTCTCTCTCTGCCTCTCCCCTGCTCACTCTCTGTCTCTTTCTCAAATAAAAATAAATCCTAAAAAAAGTACTAACAACTTAAATAAAGGAAGAGTATTAGAGATCTTATAAGCCACACAAATATGACTGAATCCCTTTCATTGATGATCTATAGTTGGGACACTCTTGAAACTGACATTTGAATTACTTTCATAAATTAAAATAAATATTATTTAGGTATAGTCTCTCCTTCTAGGGTAGTTACTATCCTGAACTACAGTTTCTGTTTTTTACCTTTTTCCTCAAGTAATCATACCAGCCTCCAGAACTTCTCATTAGAAATGTTTCCTAGAGGGGCGCCTGGGTGGCTTAGTCGGTTAAGCGTCCGACTTTCGCTTGGGTCATGATCTCGCGGTTCGTGGGTTCGAGCCCCACGTCGGGCTCTGTGCTGACTGCCAGCTCAGAGCCTGGAGCCTGTTTCAGTCTGTGACTCCCTCTCTCTCTGACCCTCCCCTGCTCACGCTGTCTCTCTCTCTCTCTCTCCTAGAAATAAATAAAACATTTAAAAAAAAAAAAAAAGAAATGTTTCCTAGATTATTTCCTCATGGTAATACTGTGTATACAATATAAGCACCATTCACACTATTAAGAAGGAACAGGCAGGCTCTCTTCCTTGTTTCTACCTTCTCTTAATTTTAATGCACGTTTTAGTCTTACCTCAGACTATTTATTTATAATGACTTGTCCTCTAAACCAGAGGACAACAGAAACAAAACCAGAAACCAGAGGAAAAACAGAAACAATCTAATAATGGGTTACAAACACTAGGCATGCATATTGGAGGAAAGAGAAAACATCCAAAACCAAAGAAACAGCTTATCAGAAGGAAATAGGTTATAGGAAGGAAATAGGTTATAGCTCTACCTATTTTAGGGCTCCAAGGAAGAAAATACATTATTTTGAGACTCATTTCTGAAGGATTTGCCTCTTTCCCTGGACACCTCACCTTACCTCACTTCATAAGTCACATGCTGTCTAGACCAGATTCAAGGTTCACTGTGAAAAGATTACATTCACAGGGTCATTGGGAGTGAAGGTGCGGGCAGGAGCTTTCAGACTGGAGAATGGAGCTTTGATTTATGTTGGGTTGCAAATGTGAGTTCTGACCAGGACTTTTTTACTTTTCCAATCCAAAAAGCAAGAACAACAAAAGAAAAACAACTTGTAATGCAATATAAAGGAGTAGAATGCCTTAATATGAGGGTAGGCTACCTAAATAGTACTTTATATGGTTCCAGAATAACCACAGTGTTTTACAACTCTCACATGGAACCATAATAATCCTATCATCAGATGATCCCTGATTTTCCCAGCATTATAAACTTATTCACATCAAAACCTCATTTAAAATTTATTAAATGAAGACTAGCATAAGTACTATAGTTCCTTACTAAGATTAAAAATCAAATATAATAAAAAATAACATTGGACTCTTTATGTTTATGCCATTGTTCATATTTTACTTCAAACAAAGGGGTTATAATATACGTCTTCATTTAATTCAAAGGTCAGATGCCAGTGGTGTGGATCAAATAGAATAAACAAGAGTGGGAAAAAATCAAATGCCATTTGGCTTTTTCACTAACATGACAGTGGTAGTAGAAAGCAAAAACTAAACTGAATTTTATATACTGGTCAGCAGAAGAGGTTTTCATTGTATGAAGTAGGCATGCATGAGAACAAGGACACGTAGAGTTCATAAAATGTCAAGTTCACAATGAAATATATGCTCACTCGTTTCCTGCAGGTCTGGCTTCATATGCTTTCAGATTGAAAATATGGATAATATAACAGAGTGGCATTCAGAAAGGAGTGAGACACTGTGTGCCAATGAATTCTCCTGAATGCTCAGGAATACAGCCTTGGTTTGGTGTACACCACTGTACACCAAACCGGTGAGATCACGGAGAGCCATGATTTCTACCACATGACCTCGGCCTGCATGAGGTATCATTCTAAATGACTTAAAGTTAGTTTTTGATTATTTTTTCATGTAGTATCTAAACTCTAAATCTTCCAAGAAGTACCTTCTTCCTTTCCAGATGACTTAGGCTGGGCCAGTACCATGGGAAAATTAGATAAATGTGAAAGAAAACACACACACACACACACACACACACACACACACACACACACACACTAAAGAGTCTGGATGCCTCAATTTTGGAACAGTCTGAATGGAGAAAATGTAAACAAAAATAATCTTACTCAGGAAAAAAGGTAACTAAAAAAAGGATCAACTAACAAGACTTTTAGGAAACACAGCTTCACAGCCACACAGACTTTCCAATCTTCCTCAAATGTTCCACCTTCTTTTGGAAGTCTAAATCTTTGTCCACATATGGAACACCCTCTTCCTTCTTTGTTCTTGGAATATTCCCATTCAACATTCAAGACTTAGTTACAATGTTGCTTTTTTGGTGAAAGAAAGCCCCTCACCGCTCAAGAAATAATCACTTCCTTGACTATATTACCACAGCATTGTCTACATCCTTAAATTGTACTGTTTATGCTACACAGTGGTCTGTATTCTAATTTTCCTAATTCTGAGATCTCTAAATTATGGAAAACAGAAGGCGGTTTCTAGAACAAGAAGTAACAAGTGGACTCAAAGTATTCTTTTTCTAATAAAGAAGGACAAATTGAGAGTAAAAGAGAAGAAGCTTTTTCAGCACAAGGAACAGAATGAGCAAAGGAATAGACAGAATCAAAAACCCTTATAGGTCTTGCCAATAGTGAAACTCCCCTGGGGATAAGAAGGACTTATGAGCAAGACCGATTCATGAGTTGGAACATTGCCTAAGGCAGAAGGACTCTTTCAATAAAGCAAGGCTATCACCAAAGCACGTCTGTATTTTATGATCATTCTGCAGGGCCATAGGGGTGGAACAGTGCAGTTGAGGAGAATTTTGAATCTTCTGTTACAGACAAAGGCTACTGACGGGGTGACTTAATACAGCAGCATGGTGGGAATGATGAAGAAAGGAGTCAGTATTGAATATGCAATGGGAGATTCAATAGGAATTTAAAGATTGGTCTAACCAATAGGATGATTTTCATGTTTCAGATTTGGAGGTGAGTGTGAATGGTCCACAGAAATGGAGAACACAGGAGGAAGACAAAGTCTGGAATGTAAATTTCACTTTTTAATACGCTGAATTTATTTTGCCTATGTGACATCCACTTGGAGATGCTGGATGGACAGTGAGGATTTCTGTGTCTAACACTAAGTAAAGCAGTGTGGTTTGGCAATAATGGACACTGGAGTCACCAGTCCCTAGAGACTGTAGCAGTAAGATTGGCCAAGAATAGAATATAGAGGAAGAAGGAAAGAAGGAAGCCACATGCCTGGCCTGAGGGGTAGAGTATGCATAGGTGGGCCACATATTTACAGGTGGGCAGATGAAGATGCTACAAGACCTGGATTTGTTGAAAGAATAAACCCAACCTTTACCAGGTTAGTGGAATGATTTGGAAGTTCTGTATTTGCTACAGAGAAATGTAAAATGTGTATTTTTTTTCCCATAAAAGCACTGGACATAAGGGGAAGACTGCCTATAGACATGGAAATACTTGGAGTGCGTGGGTGGCTCAGTGGGTTGAGTGTCCCATTCTTGATTTGGGCTTAGGTCGTGATCTTATGGTTTGTGAAATCAAGCTCCATGTCAGGCTCTGACAGTGCAGAGCCTGCTTTGGATTCTGTCTTCCTCTCTCTCTGCCCCTCCCCCACTTGCACCCTCTCTCATTCAAAAAAATATTTTTTAAAAATGATATGAAAATACTCAGAAAAAACTTAAAAAAGCAAATGAAATATATTCATGAAGATACTTTGAACAAATGGAATGTATTATACAAATGTATTTAAGGTAACACTATTTACATTATTAGTATCTGACATGGTAGAAGGAAAAAAAAAACCCTAACACTGACTGAGGGAAATATGATTTCAGCATCAGAAGCAGCCCACATTTTTCTTCTCACTTAGCTGACTGGTGGCCATATAGGGCAGGGTGCCAAACCAGTGGCAGTGAATGTTTTCTTTAAAATAAAAACTGCTTTTCATTTCAAATCAAATTTTCTGTATGTACTATGTTTAAAAGGAATTGCAGTAACTTTTTATAAGGCTCAATATTTCTTTGTAGTAAGCATAATTATTTTCTAATAGATTTTCTTTTAAATTTCACTCTGTACCTTTTGAGCCTTGTCAAATGAACACACTTGTATACTTAGTTCAAATATATTTGTTTCTATAGGACATCAATATTCTACTCATATAATAAGTAAAACAAATCAGGGAATGATTCATCCACATTCTAACTGTGGTTGTACACAATTTCTGAGGAACACTGAATTCTGACATTTTATGAGAATATCTTGTTTTCTATAAGACTATGCAGTTAAAAAAAAAGTAAATAAAATAATAATCAACTAGCAAGACCTTTATGAAATACAGCTTCATAGCCACACAAATTTACCTAGGCAGTAAATTGGGAAGTCAGTCCCTGAAGTACTAAAGGCTTAATGTATCATTCTAATTACTTAATAGTGATACCTGATATTTCAGTCTTAATATACTTGAAGGAAGTAGTTCTCATTCCAAGGTACACATCAGAATCACCTGTGGACCTTTAAAATTACAGGCCTACCTGACCTTGAAGCCAGACAGGTTTCCTTATAGCCTGAAAATTCCAGCATACAATACTGCCCTGTCTCCCATTCTGAAGAGGCATAATGTCCTGGGTACTGCTAATTTACCTTTCACAGGCAAAGATATAATTTCCCCAAATAACAAGGGTGTTGCCTTTTTCTGTTCTTTTTTAAATCCCTCCTTGTCTATAGTATATTATATCACACAGTATACACAGGTGTTGATTGATGGGATTTTTTAAAAGATTCACTGAAACCAATTAAGGTATACAACGATGGGATACTGGAGTGTTAGTTTCCGAGTACAATCATATAGCATCCTAAACTGTTGACAAAGATATTCAAATTGTTCAATGGTTTTATCTATTTTTGACGATTCAGTGCAATAAAAAATTTTGCAGGCTTATGAAAAAGATTTTTTAATAGTTGTTATGTGTGCCGATGTAAATATATTAGCAGGAGGCCTAATCTACATTCCAGATCAGAGGAATTTGGTAGCAGAACAGTCATACGCTCGTGAGGCTCAACATTAGATCTGTATGTTTCCCCTATTCTTATATGAACTTTATGAAAAGGCAGAAAAAACCCTTTTATGTTTGTTAGAATCACTTTGCCCTAAATGAAAATGGCTTCCAAGGTAAAGTTACTAGATAAAATGACAGAATATTTGTAAGAATTTGTCTCATGAATAAAATATTAAAACATGATCGTGTTTTAGGAATAGGATGCTGTGGAAAAAAGGTAGCCTCTGCTTTTTTTGTAATGCTTTCCTTTTTATCTTAAGAAATATTTTGTCCTTCATCCTCAAGAGCAACAATTGACACTGATTACTTAGCAACCGTATAAAGCCTGGAATGGTCAAGCTGTGATAATGGAACCATCAATGCAGTTATAATGTACTTAGGTCCTGAGGATGGTAGTTGCAAATGTAACTATGATCCAGGCTAAATCCTCTTTGCAAGTCGGGAAGGGTTAAGAGCCACTGAATAGAGCTCTTTAATACAGTAAGTCACAAGGTGAGGAAAAGGAAGATGAGGTTAAGAGCATGACATGATCTTTAAAAAATTCTATAAACTGTTAACATATAGAGCCCATCACTTTATTATTTTTAATCCATAGGTAGACATTTATGATATTCAAATATTAATAACACATCAAGTATATACACATACACATTTATAGGAAAACTCATAATCTCTCAAATAGAGGAGAGAAAGCTTATTTTGTCTTTTCATCTTCAACAATGTTGAATGTCATTCTCTTTCATTTTTGTCAGCTCGATAACTTATAACTTGCATTTACTTGATCATTAGTATGAGATGATTTAAAAAAAAATTTGCTTACCATCATTCCCTATTACCAGGTCTAGCTTTGGCTCATTTTTAATGGGACTGTTTAACTTTTCATTATTTATTTGTATCAACATTTTGCAGATTAGGGATATTAATTTTATACGTTACTCATGATGCAAATATTTCCTTTCAATTATATTTTTAACTTTAATTTTGCTTACAGTTACTTTTTTCATTTATAAGTTTTAAATTGGGTTTCTTATGGTGCTTAAGGACGCCCTCTCCAGTCAAAGAAATAAAACATCATATCCCATAGTTTCTTCTAGGACATGGTAGTGCTGCTATTAAGAAGAGTGTCAAATTTAAATTTAGATGTTTAATCCATCTGGAATTTATGTTTATGTACAGTTTTAAATAAAAAGTTCTTTTTTTTTCAAATTGAAATGTGAACATAAAATACCTTGAAATACTTCATTATAACCATACCCATGGGTGTGATAAGTCACATTCTGCATGACAGCATTTTTAGGAAGAAAATAATGAATAGTGTTCTTTATTCCCAGCATATTGTGTAAAGTATAAAAAGGAAGAGTGTATGGGTCTAATTTCACTAGGTAAATTCTCTTTGAAAATAATTTCTAGAATATTTATGACTTAAATATTCAAATACAAGCACATGCTCTTCTTAGAACACAAACAACCACCCTAAAGCTTTTAAAATCACATATGAACATATTCTTGGATTATTTGCAATTTGACATTGTCTAAGCCTCTGCTTCCCCCCATTTATAAAGACAAATTGACAATATGGGATTCATTTTTTGTTCTTGAGTTGGAATTTAAGGTTGCCTCAGGATTTCATCTTTGATATTGCTTCCTGAGATTTCTTGTTTCTGACATTATAATCTAATTCACAAATGATTCATTGCTTTGAACTGTTAGTGGTAAAGGTAGCATTTTTCTCTTACACACATAAATAGTATGATACACAAGAAATGAGAATTACAAATCTTCAAATCTCAGGTTCTTCATCTGATATTTGATATCTTAATGCTATCTCACATGTCAAAGAGAGACTGAAATAAAAGTTTACAGGAAGGGACCCAGCACAGGGTTTGGTACATAGCAGTCAGACAATAAATACTAATGCCTTGGTATTTCTGTTCTCTGAAAGCACATACATTACACATGGGCCAGGAATATTGTTTAATTCTAGCTTAAAGAGGGGTGAACTTAATATTCATGATCCTAATACTAAAAAGAATTTAGGAATATTATCAATTTTTAAAAACATTTTTAAGTTTATTTATTTATTTTGAGAGAGAGAGAGCGAGACAGCACAGGCAGGAGAGGGACAGAGGGGGAAAGGGGCACTTGGGTGGTTCAGTCCATTAAGCATTCTACTTTTGGTTCAGCTCAGGTCATGATGTCCGTTCATGGGTTCAAGCCCCACTTTCAGCTCCATGATGTCAGCATGGAGCCTGCTTAGGATTCTCTGTCTCCCTCTCTGTGCCCCGTGCTGTCTCTCTCTCAAAATAAATAAATAAACTTAAAAGAGAGAGAGAGACGCGGTTCGTGGGTTTGAGCCCCGCGTCGGGCTCTGTGCTGACTGCCAGCTCAGAGCCTGGAGCCTGTTTCAGTCTGTGACTCCCTCTCTCTCTGACCCTCCACTGCTCATGCTGTCTCTCTCTCTGTCTCTCCTAGAAATAAAGAGAGAGAGAGAGAGAGAGAGAGAGAGAGACAAATGGAGGGAGAGAGAATCCCAAGGAGACTCTGTTCCCATTGTGGCACAGAGCCCAAGAGGGGGCTTGAACTCACAGACTGTGAGATCATGACCTGGGTGAAAATCAGGAGTCAGACACTTAACTGGGGCACCCAGGTGCCCTGTCAATTTTTAAGTAGAAAATTCTTTTTAAGAAATGTCATAAGAATTACTGTAGTCTGAGTGTCTGTGTCTCCTAAATGTTCATATGTTGAAATCCTAACTCCCAAGGTGATAGAATTACAAGTGAGGCCTTTTAGAGGGAATTAGGTCATGAATATTTTTATTTTATTAGTATGACTACAAATTGATCAAAGGTATTGTGATATTTAATCAGGAGTGGATCTGTAAAGATATTATGGAAAGGCTATTGTGGAAGAAATGGGACAGAAAAGACAATATGGGTGAGTTCCCAGACTGAGTAATACAATATACAATATAGTTGTTTTTTTATCGGCCTCCCAACTTTGGGCCATCCAAGTTCCTGCCTCAGGTAAGAAGCTCATCATGTTTTGCTTTAAGTATAGCCTCTTAGCTGCTCTTATTAATAGCAAACAATAGTTCTTGTATGTCAGGAACTGTTCTAGTGCTTTAATTCATGTATCTTCCCAAATCCTCCAAAATTTTCTCACCATTTGTGGTTTACTAATGGTATCTTTCCACATCCAATGATGTGGTAAGGTTTAGGCTGTGCATGTAATTTCAAAAGGATTTTGGTAGGAGGGAGAAGAGAGAACTTGCTGGCTTTCCTCAGCCACCTTGAAAAGGAAGTGAAACACCCAAGTCATCTTTTTAAGGCACAAAACGGATGTCACCCCTCCACTGCTTCCACAATGAAGTTCAGGCTCCCAGGTTATAAAACAGTCCTAGCACACCTCAAGCCCTCCACTCGTAGGTCTTATGCAGATCCCATAACTGGCCATGTGGTTTCACTGCCCTTTTGTCTTTCAACGTGTGGCTCTTGGTGGTCTGCGACATCCTCCATATTTCCACCCGCAGTCACATTCTCATACTGCTAGCCTTCACCATGATGGGGGTTCATGAAGCCTCTTGTAGATGCTCCCTGACAAAGCTGACGACAGTCTCTTTTGTGCTGTCACTGTGTCTTGTGCCTTCTTCTGTTGTTATACTCCTTACTCTCTACTGAGATTGTTTGTTTATATCGCTTACCCATTAGTTATTGAGATGACTCAGAGAAAGGACCATATCCTATTTGTTTTTTCTATCTTGAGCATTTAGCAGAGTATCTCTAAAGCATGCATTCCTGGTAGAAATGTTTTTGAGCAAAAGAAGGAATGAATTAATTCAAATTCTAGTTCTGACGCTTATGATGTAATACTTGTCATGCAAGGCTGGTAAAATAGTAAAACACATCATGTATTGCAAAGCATTTTGTAAACTCAGAAATCATGTAAATAGCATACTCTCTCTCATGCTTCAGGACTGAGCCATCAGAATTCCTTTCCACATCTTCTTGACTCAGCAAATCCTTAAAACAGAACTTTTCCCTTTTGGTGAAGCATGTTCTGATCTTTTAAAGGAAAACTGCTCCTCTGTAAATATCTCTACTCTAATGTCTTTACACGTCTGTGGTGGTCCTTACCTGCAGCATAAGAATTCTGAGTCCTGAGTCTGAATCATATTCATAACAGGTACCAAAACAAGAACGAAATGGTTTCTAAAAGTTGATGAGAGAATGTAAAGCCAGGCACTTGCATGCCTGTGGTAATAAAGCCACCCAAGTCCTCTGTCACTTCTGTACAGAGTGACAATACAGAATCTGCCACCTAACATATCCAGAACTCCAAACTTTCTAAATGCTAATCTGAAAAAGCAAAAGCACATCCTCCAACACAATCTGCCCCTGGTGTGTGTGCAAGACCCTAGATGCATGTCACAGTTCTGAAATAATCTTTTAAACTGAATGCTTAAGTACTATGAGTATTAGCATTATTTTCAAGTAAGCAGGATGATGACAAATTAGACATGGCTTCTCTAACATTTAAATATATAATAATATATTAAGTGACCAGCCAGATCAAATCTTACTGAAACCTAACTGAATGTGAGATCTCCAGAGGAAACAGGTGGGTTCTTCACTATTTTTATTTATAAGCAGCATTTTTATAATTGGATGTATGTAGCCATTGCCTTATGTGAAGATGTGAGAATTTCAAAATAACAGTCCATAGATAAAGGAAGCCCAGAGGGGTGAGATGCGTGTACGGCTGTGATCAAATCAAAGGCTAGCAAAAGAAAAAAACAAAACAAAACAAAAAAACCCATAGGAACTCAGAGCAAAGGACTCTGGGGAGTTTCCTCTAAAAATCTCCTTTGTAATTATGCTGCATCATATTTTGCTAAGGGTATGGTGTGACTGGTGGTTTTACTGATTTACTGGCCAACTTTGACAACATTATGAAAATAGAAGTCTTGGAGCAATAATTGTACCTGCCATGCCGGTCTCCCTGAAGACTGTCTTTATCCTATCATGAGTTCATGTGCTTCTAGTGGGTAATTCCTCAGATCGTATGTATCATGGCTTGCTGACTTTCAGTGCAAAGGCCAATGTCATGGATTAAATGCTTGTAGCTTTCAAATTTTCAACAAAATTATCTACATATTATACTACTCCACATAAATAAGCCAAGGCCCATAATTAAGTCATCCCAGAACTAAAATTTCCTATCTTGAGAGGAAAATTTATAAGATATTCTAAACATGTGACTTATCCTTTAGGATATACATGAAAGTTCCCTTGGATCAGCTGCACCTGATCTCATCCATTATGGATAGAGGTAGGAGGGTAAAATGGACAACTGATAAACTAAGAGTCATAAAAAACTGTAGACAGAAAATATTTCTGCAAGGCTGCATTATCTCACTGAATTCATAAACACCTCTAACTTCATAGAGGAACTTTTTCCAAAACTCATTGTGCAAAAGTCAGCAGGAGTAAAATAGGTTTAACTTTCTTTTGGAATTATGAATCTTACCCAAGAAAAACTACCTACAGGATAATTTATGTGTCTATTAGAGATATGTAGAGAATACATAGTTCTCAATAGCATCCTTACACCTTTAATTCTTACATCTTCTTTTTAAAACTGCACATAAATCATTCTCAAAATACCATTAATGTTGTACTTTGAAAATTCAGGTATATACCCCTTCCCTGCGATATACATTGGTGAACAAAAGGCACAAGAAACCACAAAATAAATATTGAGTATCTTTAGAGCAAGCAATTTTACTTTCAAATGTGGGGAGTATGAAAGTATTATTTTACTAGTATCTTTCTCATCATTTCCGTGTCCCTTTTTTCCCCTCTTAGAAAGCAAACACATAGCCAAACATCCCCAATAACCTCCTGATGTACAAGTTTGGGAGTTATTTTCCCACAATCATCTATAAGCTAATAACTGTCAAAGGACAGAGATGATATAAGAAATAAGGTCAATGTTTAGAATTGGAAACAAAAATAATCTATACTGATAAGAAATTCCTCTTCCAGATAATTCAATACTTTAAAAATAACAACCCCTTTCACCTTGGCCGCTTTCCTGCAGATAAACAGAAGCCATAACACACAACTCGTGTTTTGATAACCTTGATCTCTTGAGTCCACTGTCATTTCAAGTTCTGGGTCTAGAAAGACATATTTATTTTCCCTGAAGCTTTCAATAAAGCACAAGGAAGTCTTAGAAGATATAATAGCTCTGAAGGATCACAAAGTTATAGTGCAAAACTACATGAAGTTTTCGTAATGATCTCTGTGCACAGCTGACCAGTATGTGAAAGGCCCTAGGGGTATTTGACAAATATCTTACAGATATAATAGGGAAGGGAGAACTCTTGAGGTTTTTATTTCCTTAATGTACACATATCCTGGGGCCAAATGAATATCTATATTAGAGACCATTTCTCAAAGAAGAGATAATGATCACAAGGGAAAAAATAAAACCTACATATTATGAAATATTTCTAATATATGTCTGATTTTAATTGGGGGCATTTCTGGGTGTGCCAGGCAGTTTACCAAACCATGTCCCATAAAAATATCATACACATACACACACGCATGCACGCACATACACACACGTACCTTCAAATGGAATTATTAAAGTTATTTTAATCCTTACCTTTGACTATCTGCACTTGAAACATTATTGAATTGTGATTCAGGAAAATTATATGTTAATTCTAGCACTGAATTTATCAGTCTTTGTGACTTTAGTTATTATTTCTTATTTATAGCTATACTATTTCAGTTTTGTAAAACAAATATTTATGATTATGAATCTACTTATTTCAGAAGGTTTTAAGAAGATAAAAGAAAATATATATCAAAACAGTAGTTAAAAGAACCATTCAAAACCCATGTAGCACTGCTTTTATTATTATACAGTATTTGCCTTTTTAGAATATATTTATTAGTAATGTATACCTAAATAATATATAATATATAACATGATACAAGTAAGTGAACATATAAATTAGTAGACAATAAATGCTTTCTCTTGGAATAATACTGGCAGAGGTTACTGAGAGGTCAAAATAGATAAAACAATTAAATAAAAATGTATGCATTAAGTCCATTTTTACTAGGGTATGGCAACATGCATCTATTTTTGAAAGATCCTTTTTTTCTATATGAGAGCATCATAAAATAGTATCATCTATAAAATATAATTCTTGCTTTATAGACTTGAAAATATAAACTGTGCAAGATCTCAATATAGAAGTATACTTAAATGGGTTTCAGGGTTTCAGTAGCTTAATTTACTGAGTCTGTTATCATGAAACACAAATATACAGTGAAACATGCTTTGAAAATAAACTCAATTAAAACATGCAAAAGCATAGTAGGATTATTTATAGTTGTTTCCCGTAAGATAAATTAAATAATTTTATTACTTGGAGGTATACTCTGAAAGTTCTACTCTTTAAGAACCAACATGTAAAAGAGTTCAGCAGTTCTGTTACTGAATAATAAAGCATAATTTTCTATTAAGAAAGATTATAAGGCTACCATCTAAGCTTAGAAACCTGAGGATTATAAAATAAATTAATTCTGATAAAGAAAATATCTAGAATCAATTTGGATCTGAAGTCAGAACCAGTAACTAAAATAGCTTCACAAATTAAATATATATCCAATTGGAGTATTCTGAGATTCAACAAATCTTAATGATTTAATAGATTACAAGAGAGGAGAAAAATCCAACTCCTAAGCAAAAACTTGAGAAATGGGAGTCTACATCAAAGCTTTTTAACTGCAGAAAATTTTGATGTTCCTCCCCGCCTTTTTTTTTTTTTACTTTCTACTGTGAAAGCAAGTGTAAGAATATTACAGAGGAAGTTTTAGTTATATTTAAAAGTTAAAATACCTAAAAATGGCTAGCTCTGTTTATCTATTTTTAATAGTCATTTACCCTAGAATGCTACATAAAATGAGGAACTCTTCCAAGAACCCAGGGTCACTCTCTGCTTACTGCTCTTACTGAGGGATGCAGGAAGCATCTGGTGCTAGCCTCTGAGAGTCTACTTGGATGTTGTCAGCAAAACAAAACACAAAAGCAAACAAACAAACAAACACAAAAACTGCTGCCAAACACTAGGAATTAGAAAACAAGGCTGAAGGGGATGCTGCTGCAGGGTCACACAACAGACTGGTAGCCCTCCAATAGGAATGAGGAAGGGGTAATATGAGAACAGAGTTCCACTAACCAGTTCAAAGGACAGAGGAGTATCGATTGCCTTCTCAAAGAAAAAGAAATATTTCCCCCCCAATCTTATCTTTTAATTGATAAATAATAGAAATTCAAATGTGAATTGTAATCTGACACATGTATGTCCTTTCTGAAAGATACCATGCTAGTCTATTTCACCTGCTTGGCTCATTTCAATGTTTTTAAACCTCATTCTAACTTATATTCCAGCTCCAATTAGATACCATTTCTCATCCAAGTTTTATCAGGTAATTTAGAAAGAAACGTACAACAAAAAGCTTATCATCATTAATATAACTCATAAGGCAATTTAGATTAAAAATGTATGCCATAGTATCACAGGATATGAAATCCCTGCAAATACCAAATTAAAACATGAAGTAAACTTAAATAGCAATGCAGCTTCGACACTGTTAAATCTTGAAATTATTAACTCAAGATATTCAACCAGAGTAACACATTCTTAGCCAGGAAAACAAGAAAAGAATATATAACATGTAGATAGTAAAGTTTGTGAACACACAAGAAAAGTCTTCAAGCTTTAAATTGTCCCTGGGAATAATCCTACAATTCAACTCTTAAAATCATATTTGAACACTCATATCTGTTAATAATATTTTGTCTCGAGGGTGGGATTATTGGTAATTTTAATTTCCCCTATTAGTTCTATAATTTAAAAGTTATCATTAAAGTTTAAAAAATATATTTGAACCAGAAAATAGGTATTGACTTCTCTAATCTACAGGGCACACTAGGAATGGGTCTGAAAGGGACAGTGAAAAACGGTGACAAATCTACTTTAGGGGATTGCAAAGATGTCACTGTCTCATTATGGCACTAAATCTAAAGTGGACAATTCTCCAGGCTGCTTAGGAGTCACTTCATGGATTTTCTTCCCCATCTGCATTCTTATCTCTTCAACGTTGACTATAATTAAATATCACATTTTCCTTTTTAATCTGTCAATCACATTTTCCTTTTTAACCCATCAAAATATCAATTTTTTCTTTTTAGTCTTTGGTCAAAACTTTTATGTTATTTTGTTCCCATAGAATGACTGAGTATTTGGGTATCATATGAACACAGCATAGGGCACAAGTTATAGGGACACAGTTTTTCACTAAGGTTGGCTTGACAGAGAGGGGGAAGGAAGAATTCTCTCCCCCCTTCCCGAAGAGGAATATTTTGTGTGTCCACACAGTGGTGCTAGGTAAACACTACATTTCAACAAACCATTTTTTCAATGTTGCACCACTTTTAGGCTGTCCAGCACTAGTTTACTGTCTGCCCCAAATTTTAATGGTGAGAGAGCTAGCTGAAAATGAGGCAAACCATAAGAGACTCTTAAATACAGAGAACAAACTGAGGATTGCTGGAGGGGAGGTGGAGGGGGGGTGATGGGCTAAATGGGTGACAGGTATTATAGAAGTCACTTGTTGGCAGAAGCATGGGGTACCATATGTAAGATATGAATCAGTGGGTTCTAATCCTGAAGCCAAGACTACATTGTATGTTAACTAACTTGAATTTAAATTTAAAAAATGAAAGTAAGCTTCAGAGAACAGGCATTAATTGGTTTGTACATTACCTGGGAAAAAGTTAGAACAACCAAACCATTATTATGGACCTCACAACAGTGAAGCAGACTGAAGGGCACAGTCAGAACAGGGTCACTGGGATATGTGATCTCCTGAGTTAAGGATTTTATTCTTCCATTCTGATTTTTTTCTTGTAGTTGAATGTTATTACCTCTGGGCTATTTAAAACGGAAATATTCTAACATAAAATTTGGTTCTCTTATAGTCCATTGACTGTTCAAAAGAGTGTTCTATTTTGTTGTTGTTGTTTTTGTTGTTAATATATTTTGAGCCATGCTTTTTTTATAGAGTTTTAGGTTTTGATTTTGAGGGTTATAGGGGTAGCACATCTCTATTTATTCATTTGGTTTTTTCTGGCTTTCTTAAATACCTCTCTTTTGTTGAGGGGAAAAAAACAAACGTATGTCTTCACAGTTAATAGCTTCTGACTTGTTAGTCATTTTATCTTTGAAGTGAATCAATTTCTACTCTGCCCTCCTCTGCTCTATGCTTTCTGTTTGGCTTGAGGGCCAGTTTTGATTTATGGGAATGAAAAGTAAGGGAATGTTCTGTCATTGAACTCAAGAGATTGGTTCCAAGGTTCCAATGTTTCTTTTTTTTTTTTTTTAATTTTTTTAAATGTTTTATTTATTTCTAGGGGGGAGAGAGAGAGAGAGAGAGAGAGAGAGACAGCGTGAGCGTGAGCAGGGGAGAGGGACAGAGAGAGGGAGTCACAGACTGAAACAGGCTCCAGGCTCTGAGCTGGCAGTCAGCACAGAGCCCGACGCAGGGCTCGAACCCACGAACCGCAAGATCATGACCTAAGCAAAAGTCGGATGCTTAACCGACTAAGCCACCCAGGCGCCCCGTTTCCAATGTTTCTTATATTTCAGATTTCACTCCTTCTTGGTTTTCCTGACTGGCTGGAGCACACCTTGAAGTGCCTTCTTCAGGAAGGGTGAGAAGAAGATAAGCTTTCAACTGCTTATATTTCTGCAATTATCTTTATTTTTACCTCATAGTTTACTGAAGGTTTGGATATGAAATTCTACTTTGAAAGTCATTATTTTTCAAAATGAAAAGGACTGCTCCATTGTCTCTGCAGCACTACTACTGAGAAATCGGATGCTACTGTGATTCCTGCACCTGTCTGATGGCCACTTTTTCCTTTCTGAAAAACTTCGGAGTCTCTGAAGCAGATTCATGTCTCTATTCTGTGGTGGGGAATTCTCTTACATCTCTTCTTTGATAATTTGATAATAGATTTGAAAAAATAGGATATATCTTACAGGAGACTTTTAAAAAAGATTTTATTATCCTGTTTTTAATACACAAGGACTCTGTCTCACTTTGAATTTTCCTCTACTTTTTTTAGGTTCACATATTTATTTGGTGGGTGGGGGAGACAGAGAGGGAGAAAGAGAGAATCCAAAGCAGGCTCCACACTGTCAATGCTGAGCCTGATGTGGGGTTCAAACCCACAAACCATGAGATCATGATCTGAGCTGAAATCAAGAGTTAGAGACTTAACTGACTGAGCCACATAAGCACCTGTGAGTTTTTCTCCTCCTGAAGTGTGATTCCTTGAGATCAGCTTTAAAAGGAGAGAATATTTAAGTTAATCAAGTTTGGAGCACCTTGATTTTAATGAAGAAATTTAGCTGTAGAATCACCCTATTTAATATCATAATATTTTAAATAAAATACTTTTTTTTTTTTTAAGATTTTATTTATTTCTAGGAGAGAGAGAGAGACAGCGTGAGCAGGGGAGGGTCAGAGAGAGAGGGAGTCACAGACTGAAACAGGCTCCAGGCTCTGAGCTGGCTGTCAGCACAGAGCCCGACGCGGGGCTCGAACTCACGAACCGCGAGATCATGACCTAAGCGAAAGTCGGACGCTTAACCGACTAAGCCACCCAGGCGCCCCTTAAATAAAATACTTTTAAGTGTTCAATATTTAACAGGAATTCCTTCATGTCAATTAGTAATCTTCATAATGTAATAACATTTTTCAGTTCTTATTTATATTTTTATCCTTTGAACTCAATCTTGTTATTCATAATTTATATAAAATTATTAGTAGAAATTAATCATTATTTAAGACAGCAGCAAGCCCGCAGGCTAAATTAAGGTTTTGTGTGACATCCTTTGTTTAATATACACAACGACTCTGTGAGGTACGTTTTACAAACGGGAAGCAGCCTGAGAGATGGCAAGTAATCCACACATCCAGTGTGACAAGGTCAGGACTCGCACTCAGGTTTGTCGGATTCTGAAAGCTCATGCCTCAATCATAACATTGCACTGCAAAGAGAAGTAGGAGTTTCGATGGCATGAAAGATTAAGGTGAATATTTTGCCTGGGAAACACACATTCTTGTAAGACAAACAAACTGTAGTCAGAAAGAGTGCCATAAAACTCAGCATATTTATGCAAACATCTTCAAATTAATCCAAGCAATGCCATTGTTTATTGCATGGCACGTCTTTGTAGAATACTTATGAAAACGGAAGACAGATCCTTGCTTATTTGTAATGGTCATATTTTCCAGCTTCGATATTTAGCATTAGAAACTTGTTTTATTGGCTTTATTTTGCAGTACTGTATCATTCTCCATGACATGCAGAATGAATAATTAAACAGGTAACTGTGAAACACTACAGAAATTAATTTTAAGAGGACAAATGGGATCAGGGAACACAGCATACACTGCATTTTACTGAAAACACCTTCAGCCATTACACTAAATAATCCATGTCACATCCTCTGGTAATTTCCAGGGTGATTTCCTTTTGCCAGAATGAGTTATTTCTGCCACTATTTGGAGTACGGCGTGCAAGGGATATGCATTAATGGTGAGTTTACTTTTTCAAACAGGAGGGGAACAGTTAAGATTCTAAGGAAATTCCCCCAAATGGTGGCTCCTCGCCATGATTTTATTCTAACAGCAGCTGAGAGTGAAGGGAACAGCCTCTGGCTTTATAGACATCTAGGGTGATAGCTCCTGACTTCCTTAAAGCAGAAGCGCAGATGGAGGGGGAGACATTGCAGACGGGAATGGGGAAAGAACAATAACCCAGGCACTTGAGAGAAGGTGGTTAAACTTTCCAGAGACTGTGGCAGATACAGCAACACGGGTGCCACGACCCATTTATTTTCTTTGACAGCACCAAGAAGAATATAGCTCCCAGGGTAGCCTGCATCCAGGTGGGACCTCATAACCAACTTCTGGCTGGTGAGATGTGGACGAAAGCCATGGATGCTTGTTGTCAGGCCTGGCCATAAAATGAAGTAAACTTCCATTCTCAACTGCCTTTCTCATGTCCCACTCACCTCCACCCGCCCAGACTGGGCAGCCGGAAACAAGAACTCCCAGATGGCAGTGGGGCCACAGAATGCAGGGACCCCAGAGCTCTGGTCCTTCTCTCAGAAAAGACCCACCCCTGAGAGCCGCCTGACCAGGAGCATTCCCATGGGACCTTTCATGAACAAGAAATATGCACTTGCTGGGTGAAGTCACAGAGAAATGGAGGTTGTTTCTTTCAACCCTTAGCTGTTTTTGTCAAATACAGAGCCAAAAACATTTCTCATACTAGTCTAATGTACAACTCTCTGGGATGTATTTTCCATGGTTGCTGAACCCTATTAATATGCACAATGAATGTGCCACGTTCTTCTCCAAAGTCCTTCAGTATAAAGGTAACAAGTTGGCATCATACTTCAGCATACTTAGAAAGTCATCTCAACAATTGAAAATGAAGCTTGTGCTTCCAGTGATGCCCAAGATACTATCATATAGATTTCAAAAGAGAGTTTCTGGGCCATTTAGGGTTTGAAGCACTAATTCTCTCTGAAATAGCAGCGCAAGGAAGCACAAATTCAGTCAGAGGGCACACTGAGATGTAACAATCAAACCAGGGGAAAAAATTCCAGATGATACTCTCAGAAATACAGTGAAAAGTGGTAAGTGAACATCTCTTACTAGGCTACTTACTGCTTCCTTCCGGGATCCTTGTGCATTTGCTATTCTCATGGTTTGTACTCACTGCCCACACATGCTCTCCTGCAACATGGAACTAGCTTTTTGTGCATATAATTCCTAGGAAGCCCCAGCTCTGGAACAGTTTTTTTGTTTATTTTTTGCCCCTTTGGTAAGGATTTTCGAGTGATACACAGGAATCAACAACCCTTTAGAGCTGGTTCCATAAATCTATCATTTTGCCCATTTTTTTCTGTTCCTCTATTCACGGTGATTCATAAATTAATAGTCGAAAACATGGATAGTACCTCTTTCTTGTTTAGGAAACATTACACCTGACCTACTTTCTTCTCTCACCCTCAACAATCATCTTTTGATTTCTGCTTGCCTGCCGGCTGATTAATTGCTTCACACGTGCTGAAGAGTGCCAAATGCCAGCTAGGTACATTTAGGCCCTTTTGTTCTGCCAGCAGACTCATGACTGACCCAGTCCCACCTTTCTCTCATGTTTGACACTCAGCATTCCCATGATGGGATTCTTGGAGACGTTGCATCTAATGGACCAGGTTTGCAATAATTGGAGGTCTCCATGGAGAGGAGGAATTGCAGTATTTGCCTCTTCCTCAACAGAGCTCCCTCGAGGTGTACACAAAATTGTCTATCTCCACATCCACTGCACAGCCCCTGTTCATGCATACCAAGATTCATATACTTCTGGACTCACTCAGGAACTATGAACATCATCTGACTACTGTATATTGAATACATATTGTATGTAAGGGCTTACTCTTGGCTTTGGAATGATCATATTGAGGTATACTTCGTTTTATAAACATTTTAAAAATAATATTTATTGAGCACTTTCAAATCTTACAGGAACATTGAGAATCATTTTTCCCAATTTGCCAAATGATGAAGCAGAGATTCAGAGTGTTTAAATAGTATATCCAAGTTTACATACCTACTAAATGAAAGAAAAATGAGGATTAAACTTGGTTGTATCTATATCTGAGAAATGATGTAATATTCACAAAATCCTTCACGTATGCAAAGATAAGGCAAGGCTAGGACTTTTTTTGGTTTCTTCTACTTAAAACTTACACTGAGAAGAATTTTCTATTAGAGACGTGAGGTGGCTCTGTGGGTTAAGTGCCTGACTCTAGATTTTGGCTCAGGTCATGATCCCACAGTGTGTGGGATCAAGCACCACATTGGGCTCTGATCTACAGCATGGAGCCTGCTTGGGATTCTCTCCCTCCCTCTCTTTGCCCCTCTCCACTTTCGCACATGCTCTCTCTCAAAAGTAAATAAAATATAGAAATATCTAAGTTTAAAAAGAAGTATTTTGTATTAGAACTATGATGGTGCTAATCACCAATATCTCAGACATTATTCAACACTTCTAACAGCCCTAATGTCCCTAGCAACCAAGTAAAATGTAATTTTAATGTCTTTGTACTAGATCTGTAGAAAAATATTCATAATCCATAAATATCACTATTTGAATATCTTAGAAAATACATGTTTTTATGTTTCAAGCTTTTATTTAAATTTTGGTTTACATACAGTTTAATATTAGTTTCAGGAGTAGAATTCAGTGATTCATCACTTACATATAACACTCAGTGCTCATCACAAGTACTTGCCTCGAACCCCATCATCCATTTTGTCCATCCCTCTGCCCACTCCCCCTCACCCCAGGAACCCTGTTTATTCTCTTTTTAAAAAAAAATTTTAATGTTTTATTTATTTCTGAGAGAGAGAGAACGAATGTGAGCATGGGAAGATCAGAGAGAGAGAGAGACACAGAATCTGATGCAGGCACCAGGCTCTGAGCTGTCAGCACAGAGCCTGATGCGGGGCTTGAACCCATGGACCATGAGATCATGACCTGAGCCAAAGTCAGACACTTAATCAACTGAGCCACCCAGGCACCCCTGTTCTCTATAGTTAAGAGTCTCTCTTCTGTTTTGCCTCCCTCTCTTTTTTCTTTCCCCTATGTTCATATGTTTTGTTTCTTAAGTTCCATATATCAGTGAAATTATATGGTATTTGTCTTTCTCTGACTTATTTCGCTTAGCATAGTACACTATAGCTCCATCTACATTGTTGCAAATGGCAATATTTCATTCTTTTTGATGGTTGAGTAATATTCCATTGTGTGTGTGTGTGTGTGTGTGTGTGTGTGTCCTTTATCCATTGGACATTTGGGCTTTTTCCATAATTTTTTTGATAATGCTGCTATAAACATTGGGATGCATGTGTTCCTATGAATCAGTATATTTGTATCCCTTGGATAAATAGCTAGTAATGCAATTGCTGAGTCTTAGGGTAGTTCTAAATTTTTTCTGCTTTTAAAACATTTTTTTAAAAATTTATTTATCTGAGAGAAACAGAGACAGTGTGAGTGGGGTTGGGGTAGAGAGAGAGAGAGAGAAAGACAGAGAATCCCAAGCAGGCCCTGCACTGTCAGCACAGAGCTGGATCTGGGGCTCAAACCCATGAAACAGTACGATCATGACCTGAGCCAAAACTGAGAGTCGGACATTTAACCAACTGAGCCAGCCAGGTGCCCCAGGGTAGTTCTAACTTTTTGTGCTTTCCATAGTGGCTACACCAGTTTGCATTCCCACCAACAGTGCAAAAACGGTTCCCCTTCCTATATATACATCCTCACCAACATCTGCTGTTTCCTTTGCTGTTAATTTTAGTCATTCTGACAGGTCTGATAACATGTGAGTTATCTCATCATGGTTTGGATTGGTATTTGCCTGATGATGAGTGATATTGAACATCTTTTCAAATTTCTGTTGGCCATCTGAGGTAAGCATGTCTTGCTATATACTTCCCTCTTCTGCTCACTTTTGCTGCCGCCCAGAGGTTCTGGACTGTCATGTTTTCATTTTCATTTGCTTCCATGTATAATTTTTAGTTCTTCTTTAATTTCCTGGTTAACCCATTCATTCTTTAGTAGGGCGTTCTTTAACCTCCATGTATTTTTTGACCTTTCCAAATTTTTTCTTAGAGTTGACATCAAGTTTCATAGTGTCGTGGCTGGAAAAAATATATAGTATGATCTCAATGTTTTTGTACTTGTTCTAGTCTTATTTGTGACCCAGTATGTGATCTATTCTGGAAAATATACACGTGCACTCAAAAAGAATGTGTACCTTGCTGCTTTAGGATGCAATGTTCTGAATATATCTGTTAAGTCTATCTGGTCCAGTGTGTCATTCAAATCCATCATTTCCTTGTTGGGTCTTCTGTTTAGATCATCATTCATGGGTGTACGTGGAGTGTTAAAGTCCCCTACTATTCTTGTATTCTTAACAATGAGTTGCTTTATATTTGTTATGAATTGTTTTATATACTTGGGTACTTTCAAGTTGGGGGCATAAATATTTACAATTGTTTAACCTTCTTGTTGGATAGACCCTTTTATTATGATATAGTGCCCTTCTCCATCTCTTGCTATAGTCTTTGGTTAAAACTCTAGTTTGTATGATATAAGTATGGCTACTCTGGCTTTCTTTTGATGTCCATTAGTATGATAGATGGTTCTCCATCCCCTCACTTTGAATCTACAGGTGCCTTTAGGTCTAAAATGAGTCTCTTGTAGATAGCATATAGATGGGTCTTGTTTTCTTTATACATTCTGATACCCTATGTCTTTTGATTAGAGTGCTTAGTCCATTTACATTGAGGGGGTTTATTGATAGATATGAATTTAGCACCACTGTATTATCTGTAAAGTCATGGTTTCTGGAGATTTTCTCTGTTCCTTTCTAGTCTTTGTTACTTTTGGTCCTTCTTACCCATTCAAAGTGTCCCCTTTAATACTTCTTGCAGAGCTGGGTTAGTGGTCACAAACTCCTTAAGGTCTTTTTGGTTTGGGAAACTCTTTCTCTCTCCTCTTTTGAATCACTATCATGCTAGACAAAGTATTCTTGGCTGTGTTTTTTTCCCATTCAGCATGCTGAACATATCATGCCACTCCCTTCTGGCATGCCAGGTTTTTGTGGATAGGTCTGCTGCTACCCTTATTTATCTTCATTTGTAAGTGAGGGATTTCTTTTCTCTTGCTGCTTTCAGGATTTTTCCTTTATCTCTGTATTTTGCACATTTTACTATAACATGTGTTGGTGCTGGCCTGATTTTCTTGATTTTGATGAGTTCTTTGTGCCCCCTGGATTTGGATGTCTGTTTCCTTCTTCAGATTATAGAAGTTTTCAGCTATAATTTGCTGAAATTAACCTTCTTCCCCTTTTCCCCTCTTTTCCTCTAGGACTTATGATACAAATATTATTGTGGTTTATAGAGTTACTGAGTTTCCTATGCCTACATTCATGATCTAGTATTTTCCCCTCTTCTCAGTGGCTTCATTATATTCCAAAATTATCTTCTATATCACCTATTCATTCTTCTGCTTCTTTTGCCCTTGTGGTCATTACATCCTGTTGGTTTTGCATCTCAGTTATAGCACTTTTTATTTTGGCCTATTTTTTTAGGTATTTTATCTCTGCAGTAAGGGACTCCCTGGTGTCTCCTATTCTTTTCTCAAGCCCAGCTAATACCTTTATGATTGTTGTTTTAAATTCTTGTTCTGGTATATTACTTATATCTGTTTCAATTAAATCCCTGACCATGACCATTTCTTGTTCTTTCTTTTGGGATGAATTCCTCTATCTTGGCATTTTGTATAGGTCTCTGTCTTCTTCTGTGTGTTAGGAAAACCTGTTATGTTTCCTCCTCCTGAGAGTAATGGCTTTATTAAGAAGAGGTAGTATACTTTCCTGGGCCTGGTGCTTCAGGAAGTGTTTCTGGTGGGTGCTCTGTGCACTCCGCTGCTGTGTTGTGGCTACATGTTCCCTCAGATCAGTCCTCTTCACAGTTTCTCTCCTTGCCTGCAAGGGGAATGTTTGGATCTTGTCCATAGTGTGGAAAGTTTTAACTAGGTGTGATCTGTTCTGCTTGTTAAAAGAGGCCTGAACCTAGAGCTGAAGCTTTGCCACACTCTGTAGTCAGCAGACTTGATGTGTGCAGGGGTCTGTGCTGGTGTTCTGGGGGGACCTGCTGCTCTAGTTCTGAGGCACACCTGCCCTAGTTAAGAAGCACCCACAGAGTGAAGGAAGGCAGGGCTTGGTGTAAGTGGCTCATGCCTCCATTATGGGTGCTGTTCTGCTCACTGAAGTCAGTTGGAGCTGATGAAACAGAAAAATGATGCCAGCCCTCTTTCTCCTCTGGGAGATGAGAGCTCGTGCCTGCCACTGTTCAGAAAGCCTTCACAGAAGAGTGAACAGTCTCCTGTGTCCCGGGCATCCCTAAAATCCCTGTCTTCACCCTGTATCCAGGCCATGTGCCTGCCCAGCCGTGCAGTGTCCCTGTATTTTATCTCAGGTACCCTGGCTGAGTTTCAAAACTCCAAAGTTTATTGACCTGGCACAGTGTGGATTCCCATTGGTCCTCTGGGGAAGGGTCTCACTGCACTGGGGCTGTTGCCAGTTTGGCCCAGAAGAGCAGTCGCATCAATGTGTAGGAACTAGGAGTTTAAGTTGCAGCAAAAAGCAGGCATCCGGCTGTCTGCCTTTAGCAGGTATCTCTACCCCTATGCTAAGGAATGGGGCGGCTCATGGTGCCATTCAGCTCTTTTGTCCCCTAAGAGGGAATGCCATCTCTCCTAGATGCACTCCAAGGAGGAGAAAATGTCTTCCCCACTGCATCCCAGAGAATCCTCAGATCATGTTGTCTCCTCCTGGGTCTCTGCCCTCCTCCATAGGAGCACTGCTGTGCCTGCCAGGCTTCATACTGGCCACAGCAAGGACTTCTGAAACTTCAGTCTTTGAGTTCCACTGGTTGTAAAAGCTCATCATAATCAGCCCCTCCTATTTCCTCAGTCCATGATTTTGAGGGTTGTTTTCTTCTGCACTCCCTGTGCACTGCTCTCTCTCTCTCCCTCTCCCTCCTCTCTGTGATTAGGGTTCTCTCCCCTCTGCAGCAGCCACTATTCTTTTTTCCCCCCAAATTACATCTCTGCACCTCCTCCTTTCCACAATGTGGCCTCTTCTCTCCCTAAAGGTGTACACTTTGTTTTGTCAGTCCTCAGATTGATTTCTTGGCTATTAAGAATGATTTGGTATTTTTCTAGCTGTGATCGGAAGATAAGACAAGCATGCTACTACTACTATTCTTCCATCTTAACTCTCCTTGGGTATCTTAGAAATATTCTGTAAATTCTACCTCAGAATTTCCATTACTTAAAGTTTTTAAAAAAGCAACTTTGTAAAGAAGCATCATACCCCATTTCTAAACAAATAAGTATTCTTCTTCTCTCATTTAAATTTATGCTTTATCTGACTTAGAATGAAATATACAATTCAAAAAATAAAGAAGTGAGTCAAATTATTTAGAATTAGAAAATTATAATTTTTTAGAAATGAAGGAGAAAATATGAAAGCATAAGCAGAGGTATGCTTGCTAGACCCAGGAAAAGTAAAGAATTGCTGGTAAGACTAAGAAGAATAACTGGTTATTCTGTATTTGGCAGATTTTGAATGCCTATTTTCCTGGGGTTAGGGTAAATATATGAAATTATCCCATGTAGACTTAGTCCTGATCTATTTCAGAATTATGATTTCATGAAAGTTCACTAAGTAATCCCAACACTGGATTTTGTATTTTTCTAGATCTTTCCCAAAGTTAAAGTGCTTGCATATATAAGCCAAAATGTGTGTATGCTCCAGAACATGTATGTATGAAGTATATGCTTTTTCCTAAGGGTGGTGTTTTTTCATAGGTATGTGAAGGGATTTTCTGCTTCTTTTACATTTTTCCTAAATAAAATGGCAAAAAGTATATTTCATAGAAAATATGATAAATCAGTGATCTTTTAACTTTTATTCTAAAGTATCATGAAACAGAGCAACCAGCTTCTGAATTTCTATTTTCCAAACAAAAGATGTCTTTGAATAAAAGCATTTTAAGAAAAGCCTCCATTCGGTGATGTATTAAATACTCTATTAAAGCATATTTGAGATTTTCTTTGAAAATCTGTTATTTAATAAAAGTCCATCCTAAGTAGAAGCAATACATGTTAGCCAACCACAGCACTTAAATCATTTTTCATCTGAGCTTACGGTAGGGATGCTAAGAGGATTCTATTCCAGAGCACAATGGGTCTCAAACATCAAATAAATCTACAGCTATACATGATCCAAAGGGAAGGCCCATCATCAGCATTTACTATGCACCACAGTGGCTTTTCCCAAGTAAGTAGATACTCTAGGTTTAATATTTGAAGGCATAGCCCTATTTGGTGTCAAAATTTCCAACTATTTAATAACAATCATTGGAAACCCAGCTTCCACAAGGCAGCCAGACTTCCTCTTCTCTAAGGTATACTCACAAAGCAAAAGGAAGGGGTAAGTTGATGGAAACAACTCGCACAGCCATTTTCTTCACTATCTCCAATCTGGTTACAGATAGAAGACATCTGTCTTCAAAATTGCTGTCACCACAGTGTCCCATGCTTTCCTAATCCCTATATTGGACTGCAGCAATCTTCTGTGGGAGCCAGCTTTGGGGACCCACTGGTGCAGAACAGAGGCCACACAAGCCATCTGAAATGCGAAAGAGCCATGCCGTGCTTTGTGAGCTGTACCAGTTACATATTTGCTTTCAAATGAAGTTGAGTTGATGTGTTCTAAAAGACTCTGTATTACATAAATTCTGATTTCCTTAGAAATTGGCCACCTTTATGCAGCTCAGCTGGTGTGCTGATGCTACAAGTCTCTGCATTTATATTTCAGGGACTTGAAGGAGCAGTAGGGCCGAACTGTTATTTCATACCTGTTTCAATCCCAATATTCTTTAGGACTAGTTCAGGATCTTTTGCATGAAAAGCATGGCCTCTCTCACAGTGGCTAATATGCCAGAGGATTAAAACACACTAGTATTAGAGTTTCACAACTCTAATTAGTTTGAATGCTCAAAATGGGCTTAAGTTATAAACCATGCTATTACACTGCAGTAAGTGCTGCAAATCACTGTTTTCTTAACTGTTCACAGAGCAGCATGGACTTAATGTATGGAAGCTTAAACCAAGGCAGCAGAGGCTTGGTAAACAATCTTATACATCCAAAAGAGCTAATATACTTTTCAGAATTCGTTTACATAGTTATAAGAAAATAATGATGAAATGCAACATACATTTCACCTCCTTCAATACAACTACTCATTTCCATCTTATAAGTGGTTCTTATAAATTATTTCAGATTTTGTTACCATATAAGAAATCTGTAACATGCTTTAAAAAAAGGTATGTATTCTAAGCCAAAAAAGAAAGAATTTAAATTATACCTTTTCCACGTATACAACCACCATTACCCCCATTGTTACTCTAGAAAAATTAAAATATACAGAGGGCTTGAGGTGCTAACAAAGTTTACATAAAGGTGATTCTTTAAATCAATCGGTTGAGGTTTGCTAGCTACCAACCAGGCTGTGTTGTCATCTTGCAAAACACGACTGATGATGAACTAATGGCCATTGTAGCTCTAAGAAAAACAGTTCCTATAAGGCTAGCTGTATTTTTTAAGAAGATAAGTCAGAACAGAAAGAACTATTGATTTCTTATCCGTGCAAAGGTAACTGAGAGTCAGGGTGGTATCACTTAGAGCAGCTGCATAGTTTTGCAGAACAACTTTTATTTTTTAAAGACACACAGCACCATATTGCAAATAGAGACACAAAGAAGAACTACAGTTCCAATTAGGACGAAATCAGCCACTCCAGGCAATAAAACAACAGGAGGCATCACGATATCGATACCTGAGAAATACTGCCACTTGTTATCTAACCATATCGCTCACTCAAAACATTACCCAGGAGAATCAGAGCCAGTCTAAACACTTCAGAAACCATCCAGAGCCGTATGGCACACTATTCTTTCAGACCTCAGGAGTAAAAGTTAGCCAGAGCCTACTGACATACTAAAATGATTTATTATCGCAGGGCTGAACTAATGCATTCTGCTTTACAACTCTCCTGGCAGTCCAGGGGAGAGGCTTCGTTTATTACCTACAGTACATAATGCCCGCTGAAGAGCTCTGTATTATTCATAAGACTGCCTTTTTTGTGCCATCATAATGCTGATAAATTATGAAAAAATGCATATTTTATTTCAATTTATAACATATTGTTGTATACATATCAGTATATCACACTGCAGCAGGCGGAGCAAGTATTATTGCTGACAGCTGTTGACATGCTTCAATAAAACCCAAACAAAGGGGCTTCACCAATAATCCTAAGTCACAACTAGCATTCCAAATAAAAAGCCACTTCTTTCATAATATTTAGAAGGGATTTGCAGAAATGTCAGTGCTACAAAAGGAAGAAACTTTGGTGGAAACCTCAAATGATATCTGTAATTTTCTTACCCAGATTCACTCCCCAGGTGTAGTGGGGTGGGGGGGTGGGGGTGGTTCTATATTAAATAGTAAAACTTCTATAGGAAATATAAGTCCTCAAGTAAAGAACAGGGAGTTTAATTTATGAAGGAGAGTTGCTGCTAGAGTTTATTATTTATTTCATTTTCTTCTCTTTATTTTCTTGCCTTAGATCGTGAAGTGCTAAATTCTAAAACATTCTGAGAAGAAGGTCTTTGAAGAAGACTAAAGATTTTCCATTAACTCAGATTTTCTTGGCCGTTTTCAATTTTTCAAGTTATTTTCACCATTAGTCAGGCTGCATAGCCAAATGACCTTTGGATCTTTGCAAATAAATTTAGTAACTTCCTTTTTTATTCCATGTATGCAGGAATAGTTTGAATATAATAAATAAAAGGTAATTTGGAGTAACCCATACTTTTAGTAACAGCAAGTTTCTTTTAGACTTCAAGAATTCAATTGAGACAATTTTGAGCTGAAAAAGCTCTTAGAGCTCACCAGTTTTAACTACTTCATTTTGCAAATCAGAAATCCTAGCTCGTAAGTCAAGTGACTGCTCTGGGTTATGTCTCTAGCAGAGCCATGGTTAGAATGCAGGTTTGTCCAATTTAGTTTTACTATTATTCCAAGGGGCCTTTCTGGAGTTTAAATTACTATTTTATATGTATAAAATTATTTAAATAATGTTTGACCAGAATGATCTACTTCTGCCTGTCACAACATCAGCAGATGCTGCAGACGCTAGCTACAATGGGAGGGCTACAGAAACTACCTGGAGTGTGTTTTTATGTGTAAGTAAGGAAAATTTACTGATTGAAAAAAAACAAACAAACATCACTTCCAAACCTAAATAACATAAAGACTACAAAAAGCAGGTACAAGACACTAAATGATTAATATGGAACAATATGTTTAAGGCGTAAATGGTCATCATTTTGTGTGTACAGGCGGTCTCCTCGCATGTCCTCAGGCTTATACACCACGTGAACTCTTTAACTGGGGCTAAGACCACCCTGCTCCCACAGTGGCCCCTCATTGCCCTGTGGGTCCTCTGCTAACAGCGACACCCAGAACAAAGACTTCCAGTGAACACCCGAGTATTTACTCTTTCTGGGGTGGACACATCCATGTGCGCATCCAGCCACTTGTGCCTCCCAGAGCTGTGAGAGAACCAGAAACTTGATTTAAACAGAGACTGCTTTCATTTAATGGAATGGGGTTGTCGAACAGACACTATACATTCACTACTTCACAGACCTTTGATTTGTGCCCCGTTTATCACGCACACCTGGTCAGGGATAGGCTGGGCAAGTTTTGGGCTGGGGGGGGGGGGCGGTGAGAGAGAGGATGAGAGAGAGAGAGAGAGAGAGAGAATATCTCTGTAGGGGTCAAGGTTGGGGAGGGGCCAACTCTTTCATGACTGGTGAAGTTTGCAGGGAGCTCCCACCAAGCAAAACATCACCTGTAAAGGAGCAAGGGAAGCTTCTGAGCTCTCAACACCCTTATTTAATATCTACCTTACAACCTAAGTCAGACTTTACGCTGCTGTTTTCTACCAAATAAAATAGCTCTGCAGAGTGACAGAGGAAGAAAGTCTTTAAAAAAAAACTTTGTATGTGCTTAGCAGGTGCCCTTTCATTAATCATTATAATATTAATCACTATACTCTCTTCGTATTCTATCCTGAATGCTATTATAATTATCTTCAACTCTATTTCTTTGTCTCAACAAGTCTCATTTTCCTCCATTAAAAGCATTAGTGTTCACATGTAAATGGTAATATGGTTGATTTCCACATTTTCTGTTTTAAAAATCCACCTCACACAGATTGGACCCAGGTTCAGTTAATATGCTCACCTGAGGACCTAGAGATTTAAGTAAAAAATTATATATAAGCTTTCTCTAGAGAAACCCAAATAGAAATTAATTAATTCAATAATAGTTGCTCCTACCTTTTTACTGGGAATTAGCCTTTATCTTTACCCACTACAGCCATCATTTTTTTTATACAAAGAAGATCTGCTGCTTCTCATTTAGGTTCATCAGTTGTACAAAGGTATTTTAGCTTTTCAGGTTTTAATAACTGCCTACTTTGTATGAATACAATCAACGCTAAGATAACCAGACATACTGTTTTGCCAATTTTATGTTTTTTATTGTTTGATTTGTCATTCTTAAATGATTTGGAGCTGCAGGGAACCCTAAAAGTCCCACTTAGCTCATCATTCTTATTTTATAAATAAGATGATACATGTCAACATGTCTGACTTGCTTCAAGTGTGTGACAAGAGAAGTGGTTCTCGGACATAATCAGCACAAACACTTGAGAAACAGTGTGTACCCAAGCTGTGCCTGTGACCAACTTCCCATTGCCCTTTGAGATTCACTAAATGAGAATCCTAGCATGTTGCCATTTTGACATTACATGGTCTTATTTTTAATGTCTTAGAAATCCTCCAGGGTTACCAGTATGAAAGGATGTTTAAATAGGACTTGTTTTCTCTTTCTCCATAACTGGCTAAAGGCCTGAAGGCTGAGATAAGAGCCATTATTCCCACAACCTGAGTGATCGCTAGATCACCAGGCAGACTTGCAAAATGACCTCCAGAAACAAATACTGAGACCCTTAATTCAATCTGTACTTTGAAGATCTTCAGAAATCAGAGGAGTCAGGGAATGGGATGGTTGGGAACAGAATCTCTTTGGTGGGAGTTGTTGAATGTTCACTGTCTTCCTACCATCGCCTCACTTCCAGCTGAGTAAGGGAAGCTGAAGGGAACTACTGGAGAAAGGTTAACTCTGAGTGAAGGGAGGAATTTTGATTATTGAAAGACTGTTTTGTAACCAGAAGTGACTAAAGATACGGATGGCTTTGACATTTCATCAGAGGCATGAATGTAACTAGCCCAGCCCAGGGTTTTAGGAACAGCACGAGGAAAAATATGGCTTTATATTGCCCTCTATTGAGTTCTGCTCTTTCAATATAATTATTATACAAAGTAACCTTTTGTAAAGTCAATAAACCTGTTCATTTAACAGACTGCGAAGATTAACTAATGCCTATACGTTAACCCATCTCAACCCATCCTTCTGCACAAAAGAAATTAAAAAGTCCTCTTGCATTTGGTGAAAAACATCATCCTGGATAACAACTTATCTTTTCATTGCATCTTGTGTCTTTTTTTTTTCTTTATTCTATAGCTTTTGAATGTATCGTAAGACTCAGCTTGGAGAACGTATCCAATCATGACCTTATAAAAAGCCTCCATTCCATTCAGTCCTGTTACCTGACAGGTCATGCATATATCAAAGGGTAAAAACGATTTTAACTTTGAGTACAGCCAGGGAATGAGAGGAAAAGAATCATCCAAGTGTCCATGCAAACATACTAAGTGCCAAAGGTCTGTGCTGACTTATGGCCACAGCTTTTACATCTAAGAGAGCCATTAGCATAATTGGCTTTTGGATCAGATGGAGGCCATTAGCCTTAAATTCTTTGCCGAGGACTAAAATGTCTATCCCTTTTATTCTACATTACCTTTTGTTTGCTCACATAAATTATCTTCCTTTCTCCCAGACATACAGGAAAAAAATCATCTTTATCCATATGAAACCTCTGTGTGAATTCTATCCGAGGCTGCTAATCTACCAGAGAGAAATTGATTTCTTCTAACAAACATTGCTTTTCCTACATACCCAAGAGCCGTCTCCTCAGTCATTGCAACTAGAGCCATTCCCCCACCTGATTTCAGTTGGAGGTTACACTTTGGTTCCAACAGTAACTCTAGATTAGCGTTGGCACAGCTGGACATCACTGATTAGCCCAGCTTTTCTAGTCTACTGAGTCGATTATCCACCCACCTGCACCAGGTGAGAAATCGCCATAGTGAGCATAAAGCACAGAAGAGACTAGAACAAGAAGGCTCACCATCTGTTTGTGGATATCATACCTGGACTGTGAATAAGCACCTGAGTTCACAACACTCAGAATCAGAGCCATCTTTACCCTCAACAGGGATTCACCAGAGCAGTGACTCCAAGCTAAAGTGCCCACCTCACACTCATGCCCACTTAATTTTCAGCCCTAGTCCTGTATTTAGAGGCAACAGGATTTTATATTTTTAGCATTATGAATTAGATAAAACTCCATGAAAAAACGAAAAGGCTTCATTTGACAGAAGGCAGGGTTTTAGGTCCAAATTCAGATGCTTGGGTACTCTGCCATCTGCTGGCTCATGTATGGAATGTTTAAAATTCCTGTGCACCCTTGTTCCTGGTTTTTGGTTTTTCGGGTTTTTTTTTTTTTTTTTTTTGACATTTTCATTGTTCAGCAGGATTTATTAAGTTGAATTTTTTTTTAATTGGGTCTTAAAAAGAATTTACTCAATTCATTGTTAGATATGAAGCTTTTTTTTTTTTAAGTTTTGTTTTAGAATAGAAATAGAAAAAAGTTGTGGACATAGTACAGAGAGTTCCCATATGTCCACATCCAGTTTTTCCCATCATTTACATCTTACATGAGTGTGGTACATTTGTCACACTAACAATACTGATGCACTGTTATGAACTAAGTAGAAATGGATCTTTGAAAATAACAAATCCTGCTGCCTCTGGTTATCCAAGCAAATGTATGGTACGGTTCACAATCAGGAGTAATTGATTCCTTGAGTAATCCAAGTAGCTAACATTCTCGTCTGGCACTGTGCTAACTGCTTTACATATGTTATCCCACCTAATTCTCACAGCAGCCTACTAAATAGGTATTACTAACTCATTATCCCCATTCTCCCAATTAGGAAAATAAAGCTTATAGTGATGCTCGCCCCAACACTGTAACATTTGACCTTGGGCAAATTTTATTCAAAGAACCTCTCATAAATATACTGCAAGGCTTTAATCGATGAATGAATAGGAAGCATTTAGAAGTGTCTATGGCATACAGTAAGCATAAAATAATCTCCAGATCTATTTAAGGACAGAGTCTACTCCTGTAAGCTGCTATAATATACTCAGGAGAGTTCTTAAAACACTGTAGAACAGGCAGTTGGCTTTTCCTTTGTATGAATTATTTTCTCCTTCGATTTCTGCTCTCTTACTCTCTTGAATAACGTCTGTTTGTTTGTTTTCATTAAAATCCCCCTCCCCTTTGGAATTCCCTATGAAATTTTAACACCATAGATGTAATGCACATCTGTTTATATACTGTGGTCCTTTGGAGGGCCATGAACCATTGTAATATCGGGGGGGGGAGGTTATTGCCTTCCAAGAACCAACTTTTCCCCTTGGGGGCTAATAATTATCCTCATTCCCACTGAGAATACTCTTGGTTTATAAAACCATTCATCCTTCCTCTTAATAACATGAAGTTGCTGCTAGTCAGCTACATCCACCAAAATAGAAATATATAAATCTGAAGCTTTCCCTGTGCCTATGACCTTTACCCAACTCTGAGACTCACAAGCTTTCTTGCATCTTCACTATTCTCACATTCTTAAATCACCTTCCTTCTTCATATCAAGCCTTACCTTTTCCCTAAATGATTTTCTTAGGCTCATTTGTGCTCAATTATTATTTTCAACAAATTCCCTTTATACAATTCACTGTGACCATTATAGTCAGATATTAAAAATCTCTCTTCTAGTCTTGTAGCCAGCCATATCTGAGTTTGAATCCTATCCCCTTCACCTACTATATATTATCTTATATAAAATACAACAATCATTCAGATTCTGTTTGTTTAAATGTCTTCAACACACCCTCATGAAATTTTAGGGGAGATAAATAAAATAATACCAACCACTTAGCATAGACTCTACTATGCAATCTACTGTAAAGCTTGTGCCAATGACTTGGCCATTCAACCATTTAATGGGAAAGAACTGAATGTTTGAATTTTTGGCAATTTAAACTAAAAAAAAATTGGGACTTACATTCTAGGAGGAAAATATTTCCAGCAAACATAAGTATACAACATATAAGTGATGATAAGTATTATGGAGAAAATAAACAAGGTAGACATTTATCATGGAGAATACTAATTTGTATACATTTATTAGAGCTTATCTGAAATATGGACTTTTAGTGAAAGTCTTAAATGAAAACATAAGCCACAAAGTTCTCTGGTAGAAGTGTCATTAAGCACATCCACTTCCCCCCTCAGAGCTGCCTCTAAAGTCAGTTTGATTCTATGTCGATCAATGTCCTCAGCTAAGCCATGAATTCAGATGTTGAGCATCATAGTCTGAAGACAGGTCTAGACAGCATGCAAGCTATACGGATACTTAAGCTCTCTGGGCTGATATTGGCCACCCATTAATTAGTCTCCACTTATGAATTTACTTAACTGTGCTGTTAGCCAACAATTTTCTATGATAATTCAGTGAGAGATTTTGCTTATATTTGCTGAATTCAAATCATTTTTGTCTACCACATTGCCCTGGCTGCCAGTCAGTCTCCAGTGATCTAGTAAAAAAGGAAAGAAACTTATCTTTAGCTGTCTGCAGATATTTAAAGGGCTCACCTTGTACGGCCCCAGCAGGCAGAACTCTAGCAGAGAATCCTAGTTACAGGGAGACATATTTAGAATCATATAAGGAAGAATTTTCTAATCTGAAGAAGGTGCCATCTGAAGAAGCAATTTACCTTGAGAGGTCTGTGCTCCACCACTGACTCAGGTACTCCAATGTGGTCGAGGGAGCCAACAGTTTTCTGTGAAACATATGTCACAGAAATGATTCATATGTCACATAGACTTGGGATGGTGTTTAGAATATGACCTCTAATACCTGAGAGTCTAGGATATCCTATTTGCTTCCAAAGTACAGGTGTCTCCACTTATCGATAGTTTTGCTTTTCATGGTTTCAGCTACTCACTGTCAACCACGGTCTAGAAGTAGATGATGCTCCTTCTGACATACTATCAGGTCAACAGTGGCCTAACAATATGTCAAAATTTCTATGCCACTCACCTCACTTCATCTCATCATATGGGCATTGTATCATCTCACATTATCACAAGAGGAATACAATACAATAAAATATTTTGAGAGAGAAAGACCACTCACATAACTTTCATTACAGTATGTCCTAATTGTTCTATTTTATTAGCAATCTTACTGTTAATCTCTTACTGTGCCTAATCATAAGTGAAATTTTATCATAGGCATATAGGACTAGGAAAAAAAAACATAGTATATATAGGATTCAGTACTATATCCTCAGTTTCAGGCATCCGCTGGGTCTTGGGATGTATGCCCTCGGATAAGGGAGAAACTGCTGTATTCTCTATTCTAGACCCTTTACTTGCACAGGGGAATCTTTCTTTCTATTTTCAACTAGAAAGTACTTACTAACACAGAAACAAGGTTGAAGGCTTAGCACTTAAAAGTCTTCCATTCACAAATATCAAATCTACATATTTCAATTTCAATTGTACTTTGATGTCATGTCAAATTAATTTTTTATAGGCTTGATTATTCTAAACAATGTTTGTCACTGAAGAAGTTATAAAGTCAATAACTTTAACTACACAATACACAGTGCAGTTATTAATAAAATATATTACTCTTCTATGAAAAAACAAAACAGATATTTCCTGAAGGAAAATACCAGCTTTACCCACACTCATTAGGATGACCTACTTTTTGACATGTGGTTACAATTTATTCCTCCACTTACTAGTGATGTAGTTATCCCAGATCAAAATGAAAAAAAGAAATAATGTACTCCCTTTAAAGGTTATATGAACTTAACTTAAATGCCACATCCCATGTATAAAAAGGCAAGACCCCTTTTATGACAAAAGAAAGGAAAGCAAATGAACCCCATATTTCTATGGTTGCTGACCAAGCTTGCCTTCATGGACTTACACTTTAGGTCTTGATGCATTAAGAAAAATGATAAATGATAATGGGATGACATTAAGGCATAATTGCTGAACTAGTTCTTTCGCATCTGCTGCAGTGAAGGTAAATTTAATGATAAATTGCATGCGTTTGGTGCTTTTCTCCTACAAGACACATCTTAAAATCAACCACACTTTTTGTTGATGGAAATGACAAAATATTTTATCAAAAGTATGTTTTGAATTGCTCTTTTTGGTATCCCCAAAATTCCTAAAATTACTACTTCTCATTAAATACACATTTCTTCAGTGAAATTCTTCATTTATTTGTTTCAGCATCACTTTTAGAATAATATCTAAACTCTAAAGCTCCTTATTAACTTCATGCCGTGTCACTACCTCCACCTCTGCTTTATGTCTTAGATTTAATATGCAGTTAAGGCTACTTGTAGTTTTCTATCATGTCAAACTATTTCATTATTTTCCATCCTAAATTCAAGTATTCCTTCTTCTTTTAACACCCCTTCCTTCTCTGTATATCAGGGACAGCATTTTCAGGGGTTAGTGATGTGTTTCACGACACTCTGCCATCAGGCTTGATCCGCCTTTCTGACATTAGCACTCTTACACATATTTCCATTGTTGTTCTTACCAACTGGATATGAATATTTCCCCTATCGATTTAAGAATACTTGTAAAACAGAAATTCAGTCTCTTTGATATTTCTATCTGCAGTACCTAATACATTGCCTCATAAAATATATGTTTTTGCATTAATTGTATTAATTAATCCAATGGACACTCAGCACTTTGTTAGTTTCCATGCCCATATTATAATTTAACATGAAAAGACTCCTAGATGAGGCCAGACAAGTTAAACAAGATGCCAAGAGAGGGAGGTTCTCAGGAACTCCCAAGACTGTAAATCTCATTGGATGCAGAAGTTAATTTTCTCCTACATGTTTTGATTAGGGCTTGAATGTAACTTCTGGAAATTCTGATTGACACTCAAAAGCACCTTATTTTGCTGTTCTCTCATATGTATTGCAATTTAACCAAGTCTGCCCGTGTCCACTCTAAATGCCTTCAAGGGATAATTTGACTGTCACAGAGGAGAATGAAAACGAAGTATTTCCTAAGTAAATGTTAAGACAGAAACCTAATCCAAGTGTGGAAAATATTTTTATAACTTTCCAAGTGGTGATGAACTTTGTAAAAATTTTTCTGATAGTGCTGCTTCATGTGCTTTAAACAGATCCAGTTTTTACCAGAAGGGTAGGTTACACTTACTGAATCTTACAGAACTTTTGCCTTTCAAGAAGATGGGAATAACTTAGTGTAGGTATATATCTTGTGAGGTGATTAGATCTATGACCCTGTAAAACAGTTTTAAGTAGTTGCAAAGATTTAATACTCATTTAATACAATGAATGGACCATTATAATTATGATGCTTTAAAATTAACACATCAAGCAGATCACTCCTGGAACCAATACATATGGTCTGTGAATCATACCTTATATGCAAGCCACTTAACGAGTATTTTATTTTATGTGAGCATCCGGATATGCAAGTTCCAATTAGGTCAGAAATTGTCACAGCCAAAGGAAACAAACCATTTTCCACAGATAATTTCAAATTTATTCATCATATATCACTGGGACTTTGGCTTTTAAAAAGGGTATCTATTTTGAATTTTGTGTTTCTAAAATTTATCTCAATAGAGGGAAAAAAGCACATAATTCATTGCACGAACATTTAAAAATCCTTGACTTTGTATTGCTCATGTGAATTAAGAAAACAAGTTTAAATGTCTGCTTAACACTCTTTCATAGCAAAATAATTATGCACTCATTATTTGGTAGAGAAAGAAGCTCCCTTGCGGAGACTTTCTGTATAACAGAGGCTTATACAGATGTTGAAATGATGTTTCAAGATCATTTGGTGCTTACGCTGTAATGAAATAGAAAGATCTTTTATGAGATCAAAATAATGAAAACAGGCCTGGGCAGCATGTGTTTTATTTCTGTATTTCAGATATTCCCTAATGATAACCACGAGGTTCTCTGAAGGGCACACATTAGCTCTCAATGCAATTGTCATAGAATGAAGGGAAGCTTTAGCTTACCAGCATACTGTGTTTCTAATAATTCTTTCCATCCACTTGCAAATGTGAATTGTCACCCCTGATTTATGTTCATTAATCAAAATGGCAAATGCATGTGAAGTGTAGAATCAGGGTCCAGGCTGTTGTCTGGAAATGTGATCAATCATCACTGACTGGCATTTTGGGTTAAACTATAGAAGAATGTAGAAAAACAGATGCTTGCTGGGAACAAGAGAAAGGAAGTTAGGGCCAAGAGGCTACCATTTTAATCGCCAAGATGCAAAATGTTTAAAACAGAATAGGCTAAAATATCTGACTTTGGGAAGAAAACAATTATGAAGACTACAAGGAAGAGTGATTTAAAATAAAACCCACATTTATGTGAGTTATCTTTTTTTTCTTTTTAATATTTTTATTTATTTCTAGGAAAGAGAGAGAGAAACAGCGTGAGCAGGGGAGGGTCAGAGAGAGAGGGAGACACAGACTCTGAAACAGGCTCCAGGCTCTGAGCTGGCAGTCAGCACAGAGCCCGACGCAGGGCTCGAACCCACGAAATGCGAGATCATGACCCGAGCGAAAGTCAGACGCTCAACCGACTAAGCCACCCAGGTGCCCCTATGTGAGTTATCTTTAAAACAATGCGATGGATACCTAAAGATGCTACCTGTAGTTGTGATTTAATAAGGCCATGAAAATAGGACCTGACCCATATTTTTTGTACCTAAGGGAGAGAAGCTAGGTATAATGAGAATCAGCTATTCAACAAACAATAAACTGGAAGTTATTTGATGTATCTTGTCTCTACCTTCTGCTTGTTGGTAGGGGATGGAGGGAGGTGAATTTATTAAATCAGTTATATATAAAACATAAGAGGAAAATAACATAAAAACAAACTCTATAGGTCAATGAGAATTATGTATAATCCCAAAAAACATATGATGCTATGAAACTTTATATTTCAGATTTCTAAAATGATCATCTTAACCTATAAGGTTTTCACCTTTTAATTAATGATTTTCCTATAATGTCTGACTTTTAAATATAAACTCCCCCTAAATCTAAAGATAGATATGAGATACACTTTAGACAAGAGCCTTTCTCATTCAAAATATCACTTCCCCATGGCATATATTGAGTTTTTATACTTTCACTATAGTATTGTAAGATTTCTGACTCACTGAATGAAAGAATTAATGAGTTTTGCATGGAATGAATCTGTATCATTCCTTCCAATTGGATGTATCTCTTGTCTATCCTATTCGAGTATAAAATATCAAGAAATAGTTAATAGAAGAGTGAATAAATTCATTATGAGGTTAATCAATTAGTTTGGAATGAGGAATTCTTCACCTACAGTGATAACAAGATGGGATCAAATGAAAAGTTTCTGCTCTTGTATCATCATTAAAAACACACAGCAATTTTGAGAAAATAAAAAAAAATTCTAGGACCCAATTCCTTTAAAAAATAAATTAGGAAACTTTTAGTTAGCCAAGTCATTTACCTGCCTTTGTGACATATTTATCTTTACAATTAAATTAGAGAATTAGATTATCTCTAACAACTCCTTCTAGCCACAAAATCTATCAAGTCTAAGTTTTATTAACTTCTTAAATTATGGCCAGGTGATACGAGTTGAAGACCTAATTCTAAACATGTACACACTTGCACAAACAATAATTACAATCCTAAAATTAACGTGGATGATAGTAATGGTAACTGAGCAGTAGGCACTCTTACATCCATGAGCTTTTTAAATTTATGACAATCTTGGGGATAGGGCAATAAATATCCCCACTTTAGAGATAAATGACTCACCTATAGCTATTAAATGGGTGAAACCTGAATTCAAATCCAGGTCTGTGTGATCCCTAACTCTTTCCATTCTACAAGAATGCCCCATTCAAAGTTATTTAAAAAACCAGAGAGACAACTGAGATGGTGGGGAGAAGGAGGGAGAAAAACATGACTCTTTAGGGCATTTAATTAAACTTCTAAGATTTCTATAGCAATATAGCATGCACGTGTGTGTGTATCAGAATGGTTACTGTATTTCAAAACCTAATGTTGACTGATGTCTTCCTTAAAGACAACCCATAGGTGTATTCATAACAAATCTTTACTATTATATCCCTAATTTTTCTACCTTGTGCCTTAAATAAAGTTTGACTTTACATCTTTCTTTGGAATCCTCTGGAAACAACAGTCTGATGCAGAGGGACACTGATTTGGGAGCAAATTAAGCCCTGAACTCTATCATACTGTCATGCAACATGGAGAAATGGACACCAGCTTGAAGTTACTTATTTTGTAATATTAAGGCTTTCAAATTGTTGAATAGACAACACATTCTTTTTTTAAAAAAAAGGCTATTTTGAAAAATTTAATTTAGACCAGAGGTATTTTCTATCTTCTTTTGTTTTCTTCCCCTGTAAAAAGAGATTCTCATAAAACCAATCAGTCCTCTGTGATTGGAAATGCATCAGAAGCTGTGTAATGCCCACTCTGGTAATAAAAGTTCTGCTGGAATCAATTATGTTGGGCTGCAAGAAACTATCTGCTTCCTGTAGGATGCATAACATCCAGCTTAAGTAGTATCAACATTAATAAGCTGCTCTTAAGTTTCTATATAGCTTTCTCTGGGGAGAATTTGTTACTGTCAGTCAGCTGTCAAATGCTTAGAATATGATTAATGAATCATATTGAGATGATTGACAATGAAAGTCTACTTTATAGAATGTGTCAATCATTTTTATGGTTGCTTTCCATTTTCATGGACACTAGCAATACTGTTCTTAGCTTTAGAACCATTATAACCCAACTCTGCTGAAGGCCACTAACTACAAAGAGATCTATTCCATTTCTTTTTATGTTGCTCTAGGCTAAACCCAAATATCCTTGTTTGCACTCCCCAAGCTCAAGGCAAGCAGGTAGGTGAAGCAGACAATAATACATTTTAAGTGAAAAATTAATGACTGAGGGTGACTATACAGAATCACATTATCCAGTTGATAATTTATAAGGCAGGGTGCAAAGTGGAATGCCTACGTTTGAATCATGCAGTTTCCCATGTTTTTACCCTTCAATGATTCATTTATAATACTCTTATGTTCATTCCTCCAACTTGATTTGAATTTTTAAAAATGTTTCAATCTCTTCAAATGAAGGGTAGCTCCATTAAAATAATATTAACAGTGTTAAAATATTGTAGTATTAATGATTAATATTGACATTTTAACATTGTATTTTTAACAACTAATATTAACATTTCAGTACTGTTAAAAGTTTTGAACTGGGAAATAATTAAAGACTACAAGTAATGAGACATGAATAGATAGTCAAGCACTGGTAATTGATTTTTTCTTCCTTTACCTTTAGCCTTTGGAAATCTGCACAGTTTGGCAAGGAAATGATGTGCATGAACACAAAGCAAGATCATGACATTTTGCTCTTTTCCTGTTTCAGTGAATCCAGAGATATGTTTTAAAACAAAAGTTCCATTATTGGCCATATGAGGTAACACAATGTGAAAAGAATTTTTGTGCAAGATCTGACCTCACTTAGTAACTGTTAGACTTTTGGCAACTGGCTTAATGTCTTTCAAGTCACCTATATGTGAAGTTGACAGGACACTGCCTGGGCCCAAGTGTGTTTGGGACTTAAATAACAAATGTTAATGACTTGGCATGGTGCCTTGCACATAAATAGGAGGTAGATTTTCAAAATCTTCTATTTTGAATCGATCATAGACCCTAGAATAGTAGGAACCTATATGTAGCATGGATAATAGCGTTTAACAAATATGTGTTGAAATTAATTTAATAGAGTTGATCAAAAGTAGAGGTTTTCATCTTCCCCCAGGTCACCATGGTAGCCAGGGTAGCTGTGGAAACTGGCTACTTTGCAGAGGATTCTTTTCCAATGGTGAAAGGGATTTTCAGAATTAATGTTCTTATTCATTCCTTTTCCTTCCCCTTGTTTCAAATCCAATTTTTATGACCAAAACATAGAAAGAACATTTCTAACTTCTGATTTACTGGTAACCTTGATTCTCCCTTCTGTTTCTTCTATTCCATATCCTTGCTTTTGCCTTCCCCCGCCCCCCTTTCCTCCAAATACAGGAAAGGATCGAGGTTGCAAGTAACATGCCTGCTCCAACTGGTTGGTAATGGCTGCCTAGAGATGGATTCTGATCAGGTTCAGTAGATATATCAATTAGCAATGTCTGCTATAGGCACAGGAGGGGGCAAATGAATTAGGTGTGCCAAGTATTTGCCATCTCCATCCAAACCCCACTACAGCTATATTTCTGCTTCATTATACATTGAAAATCATAAGCAGTTTTTACATTAGCCACATAAGATGACAGTCAAAGCCTGGATAGGCTTGTCTCAGAGAGTTCATAGACCGGCACTGAATTATTTTTAATTAACAGCTTGTCTGGCACCTGGGCTGAAGAGTTCCATGAGCAAACAATGCTTTGATGCACAGAAATGACAGGCTGGTTGTCTCACTGTATGGATGGACAGACTAATAGAATTCTGGAAAAATGTAACACAGAAGTTGTGAATAAATTGGAAAGAAAGCTTGGCTTTGTGGCACTATGTTAAAAACTTTTAAACTACTAACCAAGGTATTATTATTGAAAGATAGAATCATTTATTAATGAAACAAGATTTGGATACATTCCCAAAAAGGATTTTTCTATTTTTGAACAAGAAGCTTCTCTTTTCCAGCCAATAAACAAACGTCTGGATATTTACCCAAGTAATGCTAATGACAAGGTCTGGCCAGTCTAAGGCTGTGAGTGGACTGGATGTAGAAAGTAGACATGTCACAGGGACCAGGGACCACATATACTTCTATTCTCACCAGTACTGATCTTTGTACCCTTCTCTCACGACTTTCTAATGCTCCCCATCATCTCTGGTTCTGTGTTTTCTAAATGTGAATGTGTATGCCAGTAAAATAACTTTAGAAGATGCAAACATGAGTATTTGTCCTTCCGCTGAGATTGCTAAGGATGCTGGAGGGGATGTTTCTCTCTTTGGAGTTTAGGCCTTAATTGTGGTGAATTCACATACAGCAAGGTGATAGGAGTATGCAGATTGTTATGATTTGTGTTTGGGACCATGCAGAGAACAAAGGAGTTCTAGGTTAGCCACAGGCCCTTTCTGGTTCAGGGACTTTTCCACTTTGGGCAAGAATGAGTACTAGCAATGGGGAGAGTGTGAGCAAAGCCATATAATTTCAGAGTCTACTCAAAATACCTTCCCCTGAGGTGGGCACCTCACCTCACTTAGGTCAAACAGTGGCCAAGTTCTAGCTTCCTGCTTCCTGTTTTCTTTCTACTGCTCAAAAAACCACTCACTATCCATAACTGAAAGTGTCAATTGCAAATTGGCTCACAATATCTAACTAGGTGCACGTGTGAAATGGGATTCTCACTTCCAGTAAACAACCACACACAAAATAGAATTATCTTACTGATTTAAAAATCTAATCTTACTTCATAAACTAAGTAGCACTGGGCCCAAAACAAGTCCCTTTATGACAGACTGATAATAAAAAAAAAGTTTGGCAGTGAATAATTTATTTTCAGCTATGCACTTCTATATAGATATTGGATCCACTGTGATTTTTATTATTTAGTTTCATTTTTTAATTGATATATTTTCCTTATATATATTTTTATTCTTTCCTGGTATTTATGGCATATCATCTCAATTTATGGTGATTCATGGTTACTTACTTGATTTAAATTTAAAAAGTGACCCAATAAAGTAAACATCAGTATAAGCAATATATAGATACGGCTAAAAATCTGAGGGACACGGGTCTAGTCCAAGTCCCTAAAAGAGTCAGTCTAAGTAATTAATCACCGTTCCCTTTCACCCAAGTCCAGGCCCTCATCAGCCTTTTCGGGAAAGATCTCCCCGTGTCATTCAGAAGCTCATGTTGGTCCAGTCAGTAGCTACCCCAGTGCTGAGAAACAATCCAGAGCTGACCATTACAGCTGCATCAGAAAACAGAAGTCTTAATGCAGTTCTTTAGTGGTTAGTGCTTTCTTCAAACTTTTTGTTGTGACATGCTTTAATCTGTGAGATTTAAGATGGGATTTGAGCTAGAGTCCCTTCAGTGCTCTGATATCACACAACAGTTTTTTAAAAGTAAAACCACATTCATTCTCAATATGTTTCAACTCAGTAAAACTAAAATATATATTAAATTATGTAAACAGTATATTACAGGAGTTATGATTGTATTCTCAAACTTACAAATATAACTTGGGTTGATGACTGAGTTAGGTTTCTTTATAAACCATACATGTAAAATATGTGTCCTTTATAAATAACCAAGGTTCTTTAAAAAGAGGCACAGACTGTCATATGTATAGAGTTATAAGGATATATATATACACACACACACATATATTCATATATATATTAATAAATTACAAACATGTATTCTACTCATTTTTAAGGACATTTTTAATGGTATATTGTAGGAAAAAAGATCTTTTAGAACTTGAGAATATTTTCTGTACTATCTGTTCGTATTTATCAAATTAAAAATACATGTACAGATAGAAATCCAAATTTGGAATTCTAATTCTAAATTAGATCTAATTTTCAAATTTGATCTAATTCTAAATTCTTTTGAAAAAGCTTAAAATTCAGCTGAAGGTTTTTGTTTCAGAAAAATAAAACACTAACAAAGGAAGACTAAAATGAAAATAATTTATTTTGTTATTTAGAAGCCCATTTTCAAAGCACGCATGCGCACGCACACACACACACACACACACACACACACACACACACACACACAAACAGGCAGGGTAGTTCTGCACATCCTTTCTGAGCTGCAGAGCAATATTATATTGCCCTCTAATGGATTTTTTGAACCACTACAAACCACTATATAGATCATAAGAAAATGGCAAAAAGAATATATTTTACTGGTGTTAAGTAAATTTCCAAGATCTATCACTAATGTAAGGTTGGTCTTAATTCCTGTTGGTATGATATTCTGCTTATGACGCTTATAAAAGCAATTAATATAGCCATCTTGTTTACTGTACACATTCAGTTTGAGGTTTATTTTTGTAAAGGCCACAGTCACTTGATCTTCTTTGCCATCAGATATCATTATCAGTCTTGCCAATAAAATCCTTCATCTTATTTTCATGTTAAAAACTTACTGTATAAAAAAAAAACTTACTGTATTCATTGTACCTGCAGCCTTGAGTAGTTATATAGCAGAAAACTGATAGAACTTAAATAAGATTTCCCCTTACTCTACTTGGGGATATTTATAAGTATGTACATATTCTTAACTATAATCTTATATTTTTAAATAGTTTTGAAAATTTAAAGGATTAGGATACTAGGAGAAGGGTACGGGATGTAGGGGGTGTTAGTTTCTTTGGCCACAGCTTAATCTGCCATCAGGGGTAGTCCCTGATCGTACATGTAACAGCATATTTATGGATTGATTCAACCTGTTACCAGTACAGAGGGAAGGGAGGAGTCTCCTTCATGTATTTTAAGTTTGGATATATATATATATGATAAATATTTTTGCTGCATAATTTGAAGAATGTTTAAATTTAATGTAAGCACAAAAATTTATATGATTTTTAATTCTTCTTCCCCATCAGTGTCCTGCTTTTACCTAGCTGATACTCTATACTCATTTTCTTTAAATGAGTACGAAATATAATTCAGTAAAGACATCAGTACATTCCAAAAAAGTAAAAAAAAAAAAAAAAAGCATGACTGTGTAATTCACTTTATATACCTCACTGCTACACACAGTGTGTAAACACACACACACACACACAAACACACACATGTTCCTTTGCTTTGGGGAGTCACTATAGGAATCAGTAATAACTTTGAGTAATTAAAGTAAATAAATTAGTCCCTTCCATCATTTTCTTTACCACAAAGAACCAACCATAGTCTCTTATCATTTATTGTTGGTAGCATGAGTTAATCTTCTATATTGTACATATTCTACCTAAATGGTATACACTGTGTGGCTAATAATTTTAAAATATACATTGCTCTTTTTTATCCCTGCCTCAAAAATCAGATTAAAAATAGCAACTCCTCTGATTTTGATTTTATTAATCTTTAAGATTTGCTCTAAATTAATTCTAAAAACTCAGACACCTTACTTTAGTGATCTACATTTACCTCCTAACAGGTTCACTTAGTATCAATCTAAAATGAACCTTAATTACTAAAATGATCTAGCACATGCCAGGGAAGCAACCCCCAAGCTGGCTTTGTTCACACATAGGTGACTGCTGATCTCAAGGCTCTGTCCATGGATGGAGTATGGCAATGGTCCTTTTGCAGGTAGAGCTGTAATAATAGTCACATCTGACAGTACTATGTCATCAGTGCCGTTGGGAAGTAGCAAAAGAAATACAGAAGTCCTGATGTTGGAGAAGACATTAATTTAGGGACTGGATCAAACCTCTAGAAGGCTTGAAGGAGTACAGGTGGCACCATGGGAGGAGACAATGCGATGAAGATGGAAGAAGAAACTGAAATCACTGGATTAATATCCAGATTTCAATGAGGAGCCATTAGTCCACCTTCAGCAATGAAGTCTGCCCCTTCCTTACTACTCTGCCCTACTACCCTGCTCACCACTCCCCATTCTCACATTCTCTACCATAGATCTGCTAATACAAGAGTGCTTTTGTCTTCTTTTTCTCCTCTTACACTTAACTGTAAATCACTGAGTTGGGTCAAACTGAGAAGATTCCGAAATAATAAAAAAGGAAACATCGCTACTTTGCTTTTGTAGAAAAATGGGATCTGATTCCTTTAATTCCTAAATCTTGATTAAGTCTGTGACTTCTGATGTGGCATAATTTATTTATCACAAGTTATTAGGTTTCTAACAAAGCAGATGGGATGAAATTTGCCCATTTGCTCACAGGTGCTTTCTAAAGAAACTGTAACTGTTCCTCACTAAGTACTGCCTTTTATGGTCATTAAGTATACCATATGCATTTTTTTCAAAATAAAAATTGGTGATAAAAATCTACATAAATGCATATGAGGAATTCTAAGCACTTCCTGAACCCCTACACATTTGGTACATTCTAATGGGTCTACAGAAGAGAGAATTCTTTGTCTTTTCAAACTGGGATACACCATGGAATTCATGAAGCAAAAAAATAAACTGTGTATCTTTCTGGATCATTAGTTTTACTTAATTAATAAAGACATGTTACTTTTGTAATTAAAAAGAAAAGATATATCATAGAGATAAATTTTTTAAAAAAGCCACAATATTAAAAAATATATATCTTGATTGCAGAGGGTTACTTTGTAGTAAATTGGCAGAATCCTGGGGTTAGCAGCTCATTATTTTTTGTCTTCAGAGGTATTTCCACTGGAATAGTGTGAGAAATAGTAACATTTTTCTGGAGTAAAACAAAGGAAATGCAGACTACAGAATACCAAGTTATGGCCACTGCACAGAGGTTCATGTAAGACTATTTGTGCTTACTTTAAAAAAATATAATGGCATCAACTTGCCTCGCTTCATAAATTCTCAATTAAATTCTGATGGAATTAATGCTATTTGACTATTCCTTCCTATGTGTTGATAATGTAGTAGGATAGTAATTTTTAGTGTGAAGGAATATGTTTACTAATAATTGTATAAGCTAACATTAGCCACATAATGCTGTTATAGAAAAAAAGAAACACGACCTTACATCAACTTGTGTACAACTGGAGTCATAACTTGGATTTGCTATATTCAGAATTTCCTTAAGACCTGAATTTATTTTACTTTCAAAAGAAAATAAAGTATGACACTCATACTCAATAGCACTAGCTTGTTTAATTAGAGACCACCCAGAATATGATACTTATAGCTTTTGTTTAAAGGGAATCAAGATTTTTCATATTAACTGTACAGAAATGAACACATACATACTCCTTGTCTCTGGTGTCATGCTGGACATTATACCAAAGTTCTACTAAAAAATATGGTATGTTCAATACTATTGTTCCTCCTCTAAAATATAAGTCACAACAGAACATCATAAGTGAATCTTTCTGAAATTATTATCCAAAGAGTTGGCAAAAAAAAAAAAAAAAGGGCTTTCTGGAAGATCTCACACTTAAAATGCAAATTTAATTTCTTTCAGTACTTTTGATAGAATATGGATTTGGTGCATTAGTCAAACACAAAAAAATTTCAAAGATTATTTTCAGATATTCTGAACAAACCAGTTCACTGGCAGTATTCTGAAATAAAGTAGAAAGTGACCTAATACAAGTTAAGCCGTTCCTTCAAGGTCAGTTTTCTCCGAATCTTATCAGAAATACAGATGAAAAAGACATATAGGACTGACACTTCGATTTCTGTAGATTTACTTGGAAAATAAATAGGATGCATAATCCTAGTAAGTGAATTACTTACTGATAAAGCTATCAAAAAAGAGCTAAAACTAAGCTGATTAGCTCAAAGCAGTAGTCCTCTAGACTAAAATCATTTGTGAAATAATTAAACAGCATAAAAGAATCAGTTGGGCCAAAATATTTAGCTTTTTAATGTTTTATTTTAATTTTTTATTCTAATATAAATACTTTTAAGAGTCATCTCTTGAATTTTTGTCTACATATACAATTAATGTCTACAAAAAAGACCAACAGAACCAAAGTAGGAATCTGGTCCAGGTTTAACTTCCTGCTTTAATTCTATTATCAGATGCAATGCTCAGTCTAATTTCATCCAACACAAATACTTTCCAGCACCAATATTTCTTGATGTTTGTCCTGTATTAAAATGCAGACTTATAATATTCAGTGGCTATATGTTAAAGGCTATAACAGATTTACAGTTGTGTCTCTCCCTCTCTCTGCATCTCTTTTTCTTAATATGAAGATGATTTATTCCTATGTATTTATATCATATCAATTTCTGACTGTGACTGTCTGTCTCTACTCTCCTTTTAGTTTCCTCTTTCCTTCTCTTTCTACTCTGTCTTCTCTAAAAGGGCAAACTATAGCAATGTTTGAATGTTATTTTCTTCTTATTATAGGCTTATGCATTGTGGAACTATTTTTAAATGCTTAAAATATAAAGATGAAAATAAAAATCAGCCGGTGATGGCCATGGTTACATTTTGGTATTTGCTTCAACTCTCTTTTGTATATTTCAATGTGGGTTAATTTCTAAATGTATACAATTATTTTAAAATTTGGCACTTCAAACTGAATTAAATGAGATTTCACTGCAGCATTCCCTCCATATATCACCAGTTAATGTCTTTACCAACATGAGAGCCAAAAAATGAACCAAAGTGTATATTCTCACACCATTATCATGGCTTTCATCTGATAATATTATTTGGACAGCAACCCCAGTGTGTCCTTTTCTTGTTACCCTGATTTTTTTTTTTTTTGGCTTATATCACCACCTGACATAGTACATACCTGTTGGCTTATTTATTTATTGCCCATCTTTCCCCTAGAATATACGATGGATCCACAAGTGCAGGAAATTTGGTTTGTTCATTGCTACATCCCTAGTAATAGAAAAATGGCCACGCAAACAGTATGCACTCAATAAATGTTTGTGGACTGAATGAAGTATTTTCACACTACTTAATTTTAATAGTATCTATATTTTTATCATATATCTTATGGTTTAAAAATTGGATTTATTGCAAAATTATTCCTTTTCCCCCCATCTTTGGTTATGGTCCTCTGATTGTATAGAAGGAATCTTTTTTCTTCCTTATGTATACAAAGAGGATTTCTACTGCCCAGGACCTCTACTCTGAATTATGTGTAAAACAAGGCATTTCATTTCTAGTATATGGTTTCCCTACTCCCCCAACCCTGACTTTTTTTTTTCCTCTCCTTCCCTCACTCTTTACCAGAGTAAAAACTTTGAGCCTATAGATATTATTAGCCAAAATGAAACAGGAAATAGATGTTTCCCATCGGATACTAGAAGAATACGAAGACAGCAAGTATAATTTACAACATAATATAAATAACATGGGTTTTAGAAGATACCAATGTCCAGTATAATCTCTGCCACTTTCACATTAGGACACATGATGCTGGAGTAACCCTCCATTAGCAATTACTGCTTAGGGAGGAGCTCACTGTGCCTGAATTCAGGGTCTCTCACTTGCTGTATGGTTATGCCCGAGTTATTCAAGTTCTCTGTTACGCCGTTCATTTATAAAAAGGACAATAATATTATCTATCCCAGAGTTTGTTGAAAGGATTAAATAACATAATGCGTTTAAAGTACTTAGCATGGGCACACAATAAGTGCTAAATAAATGTTAGCTTCTAAAACTACTGTTAAATTTATAAACCTATGCAGTTTCTCAGCTATTTACAGTTTTTCTACTAGCCTGGTCCCACTCACAGAAAGACAAAATGAATGTAAGTAGAAAGGGGCTAATGAATCACAATTGCTTTCCATTTGAAAATACTATCTCCAACTTCAATCATAGTGAAATCAGTTAAAAAATAAATATACATGTAATACAATTGAAAAACTCAACCTCTTGGCATAGAACTAGCTAAATTACCTATTACCACATGTCTGTGGTTTTACTCCTTCTTCTCTGGACATTTCTTCTTTGTCTCCAAAAGTTCTTTCTCCTTCACTTAGTCATTAAATATTTCATTTCCTGAGAACTCTCTTCTTCTCCCTCTAAAGTCTATTTCAAGGAATTCTTCGCTCTATTCCCTTATAGGTCATTCACACCCAAAGCTTTAGGTACCTCCTCTCCTCTATACATCTGACTTACATTTATATTGCTAGACCATAACTGTCTCCAGACTTTTCTATCAGTAATCTACTTGATTATTCCCTTAGGTGTCTCAAGGCCATTCTGAAAGTCTATAACAATCTTTTGAAGTTTTCTACCAACTCTATCATCTGCCTAAGTCAAGTCATGACTATTCAGCCAGTTAAATAAACCATACAGTCATCTGTAACCAATCCTCCTCCCCTATCCTATTCTATTACTGTATTTCATTGTTTTTGTCTCCTAAATACTTTTGGAATCTACTCACTTCTCTTCACCACCTCAACTCAGCCTAGGGTACTCACTTGACTACTTATATATTCACTTACATTCGACTTGTATATTCACTTACAGTTTACTTATATTCATTTCTTCCCCCCACCCCAAACAATACATTCTCCAAATTGCAGCCAAAGTGATGTTTTTCAAATGTAGATATAATACACTCCTTACAACCCTTCAACTTTGCTCCTAGGATAAAAGCAGAATAACTTAGAATTGCCAGGAAAACCCTGTGAGAATCAGCTCTTATCCACCTTATGAAAAGGAGATCAATGGCACCTTAGGTTCTCATTACACATTTTAGGAATTGTATATCTATTTGTTGACTATTAATGAATGAAAACAAAGTATAAAAAGTGTTAGAGTATTCTGTTTTACCACCTCTCTTAAAAATCTTTTAAATCAAGAACAAAATTTTCAGTATTTTCTTTTTTTTTATACAACATTATCAAAATTTGGCTCTGGCATAGCAGGGCTTTAGATATTACCTAAGAAATAAATCTTTATCCATTTAATATTTGGACAAATATTTTCTCTTTCGTTTTCAGGCACTTTTATTTAGAATATTTGTTAACAAAAATTGACTAGGAAATAAATTGAATCATAAATAAGTTTATTTTTCAAATTATCTTTACACTTTTGGCTGTTGATATATTAAAAATATTCAGTGTTTTTTCCCCTTAACTATTCCTTGAGTGACTATGATTTCCATTGAGAATGCAGATTTAAAAAGCATCATACATATACTTGAGGAAGTTATGATGTACTAAAGCGTCCCTTCAACCCCCTCCAGAAAGCATACTGATAAACAAAGGTAGAATTTAGTCATTTTACTTCTCTACTCAAAACCCTCCAATTATGCCTACCATCCCTAAAAACTCCAAACTTCCTTTCAAGGCTTGTGGAGTTATCAGCTGGTCATGGCCAGCCCACATTTAGATCTGTTGCTGGCATGATTATTAATAGTGCTCCTTACTCTCTCAAGTATTCTGATTTTGATGACAAATTATGGACACTCTGCCAGCTGGCTCTGAACCATCTGACCCCTGCTGATCCCTTTAACCTTCTCCCTCATCATTTCCTCACTCTGCACCCCAGCCCCACTAAACTTTACTGAACTTTTCTCTCCTCTAGACTTTCCAATAAATCTCTTCTAGGGCATTACCCCACCCCCCTTCCCACACTCAGCGAACAAACTCATGAATCCATCAGCTCTCACTCAGATACCACCTCCTCTAATGAGGTGGTTGCCTATGCAATGTGGTCCTTGAGCACTGTCATTCCCTCCTTGCACTGCATTTCAACTTCTTTGTTTTACTACCCACATTTTGAAACTCACAAGGACAAGTGGTCAGTCATATTCTCAGTGCATAGCACAATTTCTGGCACATAACAGACAAACATTTATGGACTAATGTGCATGGGTGCAATGGTTTACTCTCTAGGTTGCAACATGTATTTTGACACCTTATTTGAATAATCCTAAATATGAGTATTTCCATAATTATGCAAGAAATTATGATTCAGAAAGACTTGAGTATAATAGTAAGCATTTATATTTTTCCGTCTGTCTGATTCAAATCCTAGCCCTGCCACTCATTAACCATGTGACTTTCAGTCCTGTATTTAATCTTCTAATACAGTAGGAGAGGGAACCTGTAACTGCACTATTGCTCCCCTGCATTCTGCTATGCTTTCTTGAGTAGGAGAGACAAGAGCAGGGGCGCCTGGGTGGCTCAGTTGGTTAAGCATCTTACTTCAGGTAAGGCCATGATCTCACAGTTCATGAGTTCAAGCTCCACATGGGGCTCTGTGCTGATAGCTCAGAGCCTAGAGCCTGCTTCAGATTCTGTGTCTCCCTCTCTCGCGGTTCCTCCTCTACTCGCTCGCGCTCTCTCTCTCTCTTTCTCTCTCTCTTCTCAAAAATAAATACAGATTAATTTTTTTTAAAAAAAAAAGACACTGTCTAAGTTTCCAAAGGAGTTGAACTGCAATGCTTATTTTAAATACAACATGTATAGTTTTCTAAATTTTATCGTTTTGGTTAAGGATTTATTTATATTGTAGTTTGACTACAGAAGATAGGTATGAACAGTTCAGGTGAAGGGGGAAAGGGGCCCCAAGTGATTTATCATAGAGCATTTATATAAAAAGAAAACGAGATGATAGAAATATCAAGACATTTCTTATATATTCTAAACACAGGATTTTAAATAAAGACTTCCAGCTTCCCTGAAAAGTTTTGTTGGAGGTGAGCAAATGACCAAGGCAACACAAGTAACAATTGTCTTTCCTACCCCCTACAACTGTTTCACTGAAAGCCAGCTGTTCATATTCGCTGGAACATCAGATGAACCAGAGGTAGAGGCTAATTATCGAAAAACGATTCTTTGTGGGTCTGGGATGGCTAGAGGCTGTTCTGTAATGTATATATACTAATCTGTCTCAATACCTAAGTCAAAATCAAATAAATGAAATACACAAGTCACTTTACTTAGCATCTCTACTGTCATCTCTACCATCTAGATGAATTTTATAAGAAATCAGCCTGAATAAAATTCTCTTTAAGTGAACTTTACGTCTGACAACTCTGCTTGCTGGGGTAAACCATAGGGAAATTTGATCAATGGCTCCTAAAACTTGATAGGGAAATTTAAACACACACACACGCACACACACGCACACACACAATTTTCCTATAAGAAAGAAAAGGCTTCAGTTACCATATGCAAGCACTGTGCCTATGAATGATCTCTGCTCCCTCTTCACCTCCTACTATCTTGTACAAAACCTACAGAACATGTCAGAAAGTGAGAAATATTAAAAGCCAAGGAAGGCTGCATAGTACTTTAGGCAAGTTAACTGCAAACTGCTCTCGAATGGTGGTGAGTCCATTGATATGCTTCCTAAATAACTAAGGCTGAAAGCAACCTGGATTTGCAAGGATGTGTTCAGAACATCATACTTATTTTCCTGTCACCCTACTACTGACTTCTCTCTGGCCTCAAAGCTATTCATTCAGCTCCCTTCCTAGCCCAAATCCCCAAAGTTCATAACAATACTGCCCTACTGCCAGGGGCATTCAATGGGTCTGAAAGCTCCCCTGTACAAATTTATTTTCCTCCAAAAACCTTATTTTGACATGTTATATACAATCTTTACAAGTCGCAGTAATGTTTCTTTGCTGGGTAACAATATACTTCCTCAGGAAGCCTGTCTAGTATCCACCATACTAACAATGTGATTGTACTTTTTGTGATACAACACTGTTTCACAGCACCTTTTTTCAGACTTACCTGCATGTACAGGCACTGATTTTTATAAAATAATTATCCTTTTTTTGGAATTCATTGTGTGTATGCATGTATAATCTAGATTCCATAGTCATTTTTATTGCATAATAACCTGGAAGATTTTACTTGAAAGCAATTTAAAACAAGTATTTGGAGAATTGGTAAAGCCCACAAATCTAAGTGCAACACATACATAATTTGTATCCTAACCATGGCATCTAAATGGGTTCTGATTATCACCAAACAAAGATGTTATCTGGGTTGTGGTTACTGTTGACATTAAATACATTGCTCTGGGGAAAATTATTACACTAAGTAAATTATCTATGTTTCAGTTTATTTTTAAAGTACTGTTTTATAATCCAACTATTTATTCCAAGGTACTTCCAATGATGTTGTGTATATATAGATATATTTAAATTTATATCACTTCTTCCAAGACTTCAGACAGACTGTTTTCCAGATGTTTTGCATTTTTGGTTAATTGTTATATATGAAATATGTTTTGGCTCACAGTAGATGTCAAAAACTGCATACTGCAATCATTAACATAAATGACCTGAACTCTTTTTTGACAGTTAACCATAATGATTAATCACTGCCATTCTAAACTCACAATTTCACACTGGATTTCCTGAGCAGGGGGATAAAATCTCAGCTATTATAATTATATACTACCTTACTGGATTTAGCAATTGAATGTTAAGTAAATTTTGTTTTCTTTCTAAACAATTAAAATGTTACTTTTCTTGTCATTTGCATTAAGTGCCTATTTTCAACATATCACATGCAATTCATAAAACCTAGGATACATCTGCCTGAGGACAAAATCTAAGTTAGCCAAAACTTTCTGATTCCCTTATAAAAAGCTTTGATAATGCATAATTTGGCTTGTAAGTTTTATCTAGCTCTCTGGATTTTGCCTCAGTTGACTCTAAAAGTATTCGGCAAAATGGCTTCCAAGGCATATCTGTAATTTTCACAAACCATTATTTGCTGAAGCAAAACAAACAAACAATCAAACACCGATACAGTAGCTAACCCTCTGGGCAATATCGCTTTAAGAGTATCATAATGAGTTAGTGAAGTAACCTATAAGAATAGCATCATTTCACTTCATTGCAGCCTGCTGTGTGCAGGTCATTTCCTGTTTCACCATGACTGCCAAAAACAACAGTTCGGTAAATTTCACATCTATAAACTCTCCCAGCACATGGCCTAATGCCAGCACTTTCTGTAGCTGAAACGCCTGATGACTGCACAAATGTCCTCATCATTTTAATATAAACCTGAATCTTCTAAAATCTTAGTTTGAGTCTAGATTTTTAAAAACAATTTACAAATACCAGTATTCTAAATTGGCTACCTTGAGCACAAAGGTTATCAAAAAAATATTTTTAAATACTTTACATGTATATAATATTTTATATTTTTAATATATAATGTTTTTAAAAGTATAAATGAGTTGACACTTTAAAAAATTATATTGCATCAATTTATTTTCTTGTATCCAAGCCTATGATGCCAAGAAACATGTTAACTATCAGTAGATTAGAGATTTAGCATATTTTCCAAGCTAGTCATAATCAAAGCCAAGTTCAAGGCAGTAGTGAAGCAAAAGGCAGTGCTCAGTGAACTCTACTGCACAGGAAGGGCATTTGCACATTATACAAAATATCTGAAAGGAATTCATCCCGCTCCCCAAAAATATCAATAGTCAATCTACTTCTATTGAGTAATTGTAGTGGTTAGTGTCATATATTTGCATGTGTAAAAATCAGCTTGTTAAAACAGATCATAAGGCTTCACCTTTCAAAGACTGATTGATTCAGTGCACTTCGTTGGGGCCTGGGAATCTGTACATCTAGCAAGTTCTCACAGAATGCTGATAGATGAGATGTTAGGCCATGATTAGCATCTTTTTTCTACAGCTCTCAACCAGACAAGATACATCATCTCTCTCTACTCTGAAAACATTGTTACTTATCATATTCTACCTCGGGCCCTAAGTATTTGGGTACATGCTAACCCTTTTACTAAACTGTAAATTCTCTGAGACTAGGGTTCCATCAGCATTATATTCCTCATAGCACTTTGCACAGAACTTTAGATATATTGGATCATAATATGTTTGTTGAATTAAAACACATAGGAAGGAATAGATGAAGGACTTATTAATTCCTTAAAGACTAAAAACAAAGTGAGGCAAAACATCTAGCAGAAGACTCAATAATAGAATTATCCACTTATGTTTCAGAGTGAAAGTGAAAAAAATGTGTGGAATCTCTATACAGAGTGATACTTTTAGTTTCTTAAGCAACTTAGAGGTCACTATCTTCACTATATTTCACATTCAATGGCATAAGAGGACCAATTATGCCAAGGGCCCAAAGCACTAAGAATAATAAGGTTGAAGTCCAACTGACTGCTTTACAGCTCCCACTAAGTGATAAGGTTTAGAGAAAAAGAAAATGAGGATGGAAAGAAGTGCTAGAGTGGATCTGGTTGTGATTCCAAGCCTTGGATGCTGAGCACATCAAATGCCTGCATCTTGTTACCTGACCTGCTTCTCCAGACAACCAGACACAAGTAAACTGGAAAGCTTAGAGTCATGACACACAAAATGTAGCAAGGTAACTTGCCCAAACATGTGGATGAAAACTTCCTCTAAAAATGAAAGAACCCAACAACACAATAGAAACAACTTCCTCAGGAGCATCAGATTTAGACCGATATCCAACTATATTTATCCATACAATGTAACCTTGGTCATGTGATCACAGCTTTTTGATCCAGGGTGAATTTTTAAATATACTATCAATTGTATAATTCTTTTAAAACTTTGACATGGACAAGATGACAAAATATTTAAAAAAATCTTCCGTAGACTGAGCTCATATCAAGTATTGTGATAAAACACACAAATAGCACTCAAAGCAAACTGTCAAGAAGATATTCTATTAGCGAGAGAAATTTTTCTGCAGTTTTCTGGCTACAAATCGCTGCACAGTGTGCATACTATTACAGTTACCAACTTAAATTGTGAGGTTTTAAAAGTTCAGTTGGCTTTTGACTCCCTATAAAATAACTTCATATCCCTTCAGATTGCAAACAAGGTCACTAACAATTATCTTTCAAGGTCATTGACTATTTTCCTTATTCACTTTATCATCTTGTTTGATTTTAGCCACATCTAGAAATATCAAGTTTTTGCATTCTATTCTTTTGCAGGGCTGATGGTCACAGGGGCCCAGCTCCTTCTAAAATGTTCACCACGTCAATGAGTTTTTGCCTCATGTACTTGAGAGCCAGCCTAAATCCCAATTTCTCTATAAAGACCCTCTCTGTCCATAGAAAAGTTACTGTTTCATCTACTCATTACTAGAGAATTTTTAAAATGTGTTTTGTTGGGGCACCTGGGTGGCTCAGTTAATTAAGGGTCTGACTCTTGATCTTGTCTCAAGTCAGTATTTCATTGTTTATGAGATCAAGCCCCATGTTGTGGCTTTGGGCTGACAGCATAGAGCTTGCTTGGGATTCTCTCTCTGCACCATTCACAGTAAGTAAGTAAGTAAGCAAGTAAGTAAATAAATAAATAAATAAATAAGTTTAGGATATTTTTTAAAAATATGTTTTGTATGGAAAATGTCCAATATTATTAAATACAGGGAGGATAGCATAATAAATGCTTATGTATTCATTATCCAGCTTCACCAATTATTAACGTATCATTCCACATATAAATCAAACCCTTCCCCCATACTATTTGCAGCTAATTTCAGATACCCTATAATATCGTCCATACATATTTCAGTGTGCACAGAACTTTTTATAAGGTTCTACCACAGCTGTCATCACATTGTATTCTAATTTTTGTAAATGTACTGCCAAAGTGAACACTCATCATATCATATTCTGAATACTTTTTGCATGTACATCGCTCCCATGAAGGCACAGCCTATGTTTATTCATACCTGAGTGCCCAATAATTTAATAGTGCTGTGTGTGCAGTCAATGTGTGCTTGTTGACAAAATAATGCAATGTGTTCATTCATTGATTCATTCATTCAACAAATTTTTATTAAATGCCTAAGGGGCAGCACTGTTCTAGGTCCTGAAGATAGCAGTGAATAAACAGGCAAAATTCCTGTACTCAGAAATCCTCTAATGTTTGGTGGGGATGTAATAAATTGATAAATATAGAACATGTAAGGTGTTAGGGAATGCTATGAAATATAGTAATATACTGCCATAAGGCTAGAAAGTGCCCAAGGTGGAAACTAGGGATACAATTTTATACAGGATGATCCAGGAAGACTTCTTTGTTTAAGGGACATTAGACTAGGGGCCAGTATGAAGTGAGGGTCAAGTCAAAGATACATCTGGGGGAAAGGCCTTTCAAGGGAATGAACAGCGTTTCATAAAGAAAATTAAAAATACTACCTTCCCAACACATAGTAAGAAACGCCCCCCCCAAAATTAAAATTTGAGAGACAATTTTATTTTGATTGCAGCTATCAATGCAAAGCTGCTTCAGTAAATCTATTTAGTGACCTAGGTCAAAACATTTTTAATTTGCCCATCTATTGTCAGATAATTTGACTGAATTATTTTTTCTTATTTTTTTTTTTTTACTTTTCAACTAGTTGCTTTGTCATTATTTTGTCACAATTTATGAGACATGGTCATAAACTAAAACAGCATAAGGTCTATATCTTTTCCATGTTTTACCAAAAACTGTACTTATTAATTTTTAGAATTGCAATTATTCAGTATAGTACCATAACAATAAACCCAGCCAACCCAGAGTAAAATAAATCTAAGAAGTAATACCTGTTCAAATGGTTAACATTGGAATTAATTTTTTAATTAAAATATCTACTTATAAAAATCTGACTTCAACAACGTCTCTGTATCTCACTGTGGTTTTTTACTCCATGTACAATCTTCTGGAGGTAGCAAGAACATTCTGTAGGCAGGGCAGAGATATGAAAGGATATAGGGGAAGACTCTTCCCTCTACACTCAAAGAGTTTTTGACTCAAAAGTATATGAGGCAGAAGTAACAGGAAGAATAAACACAAAGGAAAATACCAAAAAGAATCTTTTACATGACAAAAGAACATTTAATTTTTTTAAAGTAGTCTCCATGCCCAGCCTCACTCACTAAGCTAAGATCAAGACCTGAGTTGAGATTAACAGTCGGATGCCCAACCCACAGAGCCACCAGCCGTCCCAACAAAAGAACGTTTAGAACAATCACTGCAGTCAGGTGAGAATGAGGAGCCCAGAATCTGTTAAGGAGATGCGCTGCCAATCCTATTTACTCGGAGACAAGGGCTTCACTGAGTGCGACACAGCAAGGCAGGCACTCCTTTGCCAAGTGCATTTGCTCCCCATCAGTAGATGCGGAGAACAGGTGACAGCTGCTCTCTCCTCAAGGATATTTTGTGAAAATTTGTGCTTTCCAGCACAGGTTTTATCTAAAGGACTTCCTAGATGAGGCAAGAAAAGTACAAAAAATATTAAAGATTCAGCAAATAATTTTTTTTAAATTACAATGTTAAGTATTCCTGGAAGATGTCATATAAAAAGAAACTTTAAAAATAACAAAGATCTTGGGGCACCTGGATGGCTCAGTTGGTTAAGCATCCTACTTTGGCTCAGGTCATGATCTCGTAGTACATGAGTTCAAGCCCCATGCTGGGCTCTGTGCTGACAGCTCAGAGCCTGAAGCCAGCTTCAGATTCTGTGTCTACCTCTCCCTTTGCTCCTACTCCATTTGCACTCTCTCTCTCTTTCTCAAAAATAAGCAAACATTAAAAAAAATAAAGATCTTAAGGATTCCCTAGACCCACCTGAAAAAACGTCATATGGGGGCACGTGGATGGCTTAGTTAGTTAAGCCTCCAGACTCTTGATTTCAGCTGTCCGGAGCTCGCAGTTTGTGAGATGGAGCCCCTCATCATTGGGCTCTATGCTGATAGTGTAAAGTCTGCTTGGAATTCTCTTCCCCTCTATCTCTGTACCTCCTCTGCTTATACTCTCTCTGTCTCTCTCTCTCAAAATAAACAAACTTTTAAAAAATGTCATATGGATTTTTAGTTTCTAGTTCTTTTTCCAAAATCAGTTGACTGCCAGGCTAAAACTAAAGGAAACTTCTTAAGGAGTGGAAAGAAATTTCAAATGTAATAGCTAGAACAAAGAGAGGAATTATGCAATTAATCGTTTCATGATCTAAACATCTACAGAATGAATTTCAATAACTCCAGTTAATGTGTATAACTTTTGATGTTAAATACTGGATTTGATGTTAAGAATACTTCATTAATTGCAAAACTGTCCACATAATCTATATGATCCCTGATGGAAATATTTGACAGGCCAGCTCTGAAACTATTCAGCACCAACACAAAGCCGTCTTGTTATTCCAAACTGTAGTATAAAATTATTAAGAATGCTTAAGATCAGGGACCCTTTTATTCCTGTTCTGATAGACACACACACACACACACACACATACACACACACAATTGATTTGGATTTCAATAAAGACAGATTTTACGTAAACTGATAAGTCCACCGTTTTCAACTCTATTACAAAATTGAACACAACTCACAAACTGACCTTCTGACACCAACATTCCCACCTCAGAGCAAACACTAGCAAAATCTGACTTTGGGAAACTGGGTAACTCCTTTAGTTTATAAGATTCTCAAGCATTCTATTAAAGCAGTAATTTTCAATCTGTGTAAGTTTCATTTCTTTTCATAATTGGAGCTGTCAAAACAAATTGTTTTTCATCCCTGCACCTTGAAGAACATTCGCAGTTGCCAGAAGTTCAGTTTCCCCAAGTGCAAGAGCTTCAGATAGCTGTTCTGACTTACCGGTTATAAGAAGAACAATGCACTCTCATATTTACCTGACTCCAAGATGGAATCAGGTATAACTGATCTTCTTGAATAAAATACTACTTTTGGAGAGGGAAGACTACATTCACACACACTGTGTGTGTGTGTGTGTGTGTGTGTGTGTATAGGTTTAGTTATTTTTTCCTTTATACTGTGTTGATGTGGGTGAAAAAGATACAAATATATATCTAATTATTATATACATGTAGAATGTGTATGTATGTATAATTTTTTATGTCTTACTAAAATTTAGGAGCTGATCATTTATATTTGGACAAAGCATGTGCATGTTTTTATTTTTTATCTTGATAAAAATATATATGATTTTTACACTACCACATAAAAGTTAAAGTGAAGGAATGCATAACATGATTTTGATCCTATATTTAAGTGTTACTCTTAAGAGCCTTATTAAAACATACTATAACCTTGCACTGATGAATCTGTATTTTTTTTTTATTCCTATCTGTGGTGTTGTGGGAGTGAATATATTTAAGACACTATAGATATATCTTTTTAGAGATTTCAAAATCCATGATGGCAGTGACCAAATCATACCCTCTAACTCAACCAGCCCTTAATTAACACTTGTTAAATAAGTAAATGCATACTAAGTATGAGATTGTGCTGGCTGTGGGGACAGAGAGTGATCCCAATGGCAGTCTCTGTAGCCCCAGTCAATCTGGATCTTTTCAACAGGATGGGCACTGTCAGTAGGCAAAACAGCAACTACACATTCAAGGGCAAAATTCAAACTTACTGAGAGACATTAGTTCCATCCGCAGATATTTACTGAATGAATGAATGAGATGAAAAGAGTAAGAGTCCCTAACCCTTTCTAAAAGAGGACTGAGGTTTTCTTTTATGTTAGTTTGAGATAAATAGAAGAAAACCAGATAGCTTACTGGACAAGTCTCCAAATGCTATTCTTGAGATCAGGTCTGGAGATGGCTCTAAGGTATAATGATCTGTTACTTTCCAGTGAACACGTAATGTGTGTGTGTGTGTGTGTGTGTGTGTGTGTGTGTGTGCGCGCGCGCATGCGCGCGCGCACGCTGTTTGTAGGATACAGATACATGTATTTATATTGAGAAATGAAGAATTCATATTTGGTTAGTGTACCAATCAGGGTTTGGGCAAAAAAGCATAAACAATGGGGATAATAAAGAATTTGCAGTGTATAGAGATCGGGCCTTAGGCCACTGTGGGCACTGGTTAAACAATTTATGTATGGCCCTTGTATCGGATGCCGGACCTAACATCAACAGGGTGAGTGTCAGGGAGGGCAACATGGACTTGAAAGGCAGAGGGGAAAGGCAGCCCGGAACCGCAAAGATGAGTTGGAACACATAAGGACAATAAAATCTGCACCACGTTCTCCTTTCCTCCAAGCTTCCAACTTCGATGCTGCAGGTGATCTATGGGAGAATTTGGCATCTTCATCACGGAGCTAAACATACTCCTGACCCAGAAGCTGGGGAAGCTAAGACCTGACATGAGCCAGAGGAGCTGCGGGAACTCTGAGCCCAGCTGATGCCTCACACCAAGATGTGCCAGCAGATCTGTGACTGTGAGTGAGCTGCAACAGCAACTGACCATATCCCGAAATTCCAAAAGTAAAATGTGGCTGCTGCTTCACCTCTGCCTTCAAAGCTTTACAGAACTTTCTCTTGTTGCTCATTGTAGCCCGGAACTATAAAGGTAAAGAGTTCTGAAAGACGTAGTAGTTCCAGCTTAGCTTAGATAAACAGTGAGGGTTGCCGAATCTTAAGAGTGGCTAAGAATACCATCAACTGGGGATGGTCCCTCTAAGTGCTCAGGGTGACCACAATAAAAGAATGAATGCTAATACACACCTTTTTCACTTGTCTTAAGAAACATAAAGACATATCACCATTGGTTAATGAGGGAAGAGAAGAAAAAAATTTCTCGAACCCCTATTATGTGTCCTGAGCTATATTAAGTGCTTTATTATTATATCATTTAATCTTTACAACAAGATTGCAATGTAGTTGTTATTGTCCCCATTTTATTGTGGAAGAAACTGAGACTCAGAGAAGATAAGTAATTTTCCCATAACTACTGGACTAGTATGTGGTAGAATCAAGTGTTAATTCAAGCCAATCTCCTAATAAAAGCCCATTATTTCCATTGAGCATTGATTTGATTTTAATGTTTTTTAGGAGTAACTTGTTTAACTCTTTAAATGAATCCAAAACCTAGGTGCACAATAAAAGCAACAACTAACATAATAAGAAGTTTATATATGTGGTCTTTGTTCCTGGTTCCTGACAGAGTTTCTAGAACTCCTGGGATTTCCTAAGTGATGAGACTAAGAGGAGTATATTTTCTTATTCATAACAAGCTCCTTTCAATCACTTGACTTTATGCTAATAACGTGACTCTTGAGAGGGATAGGTCTAGAATGGAAGTTTGTTGCCAAAGGAATTTTCAGTCCCACCTCCAGGATCTCTGTGGAGGGGAAAGTGGCAGGAGATGGAGTTAATCACCAAAGGCCAAGGATTTAATCAACCACACCTACATAATGAAACCATAAAACATCTATAATGATGGACAACTTCAAGGCTGATAAACACATCAAAGTGCTAGGAGAGTGGCATGACCAGAAAAGAAATGGAAACTCTGCTCCTGCCCCCCAACCCCATACCTAACCCAATACATCTCTTCCATTTGACTGCTACTGAGCTGTGTCTTGTATAATAAACTAGTAATAGTAAATAAAACACATCTCAGTTCTGTGAGCCACTCTAGTAAATTACTGAATCTGAGGAAGAGACTGTGGGAATTCCCCGAGACTTTACATTTGGTCAGAAGTACTGGTGGCCTAGACTTGCGACTGGCATCTGAAATGGAGGCAGTGTTGTATGACTGAGCCTTTAACCTGTGAGGTCTGGGCTAACTCCAGGTAGTTAGTGTCAGAACTGTTCTGAATTGTAGGACACCCAGTTGGTGTCCAGAATTTAGAGAATTGGTTGGTGTGAGAAAAAACCCATACATTTAGTGTCAGACATGGTATGAGGAAAAACAGATCATGATAACCAAGCAGAGGATGGCTGCTCCAAATCTCTAACCTTGGTATCACCTCAGTAATATAAAAGAAAGCAAGAAGCACTGAGGAGAAAGAGTATGGTCTAGACACTGAATTTTGTCCATTTTAAGACAGCATAATCCATGCAGAGTTAGGACATCAGCAAACAATTTGTTGACTTGGCAGCAGGTTGAGTCATTTTGTTGATATTTTCTCTTTTATAACTACACCCACCAGTGAATCCAAGAAAATATAATCAACATGTGAACTAGTCATTTCAAACTTCAGATTTTAGCTTTTTACATTTTGGTACACTACTAACCAACTGCATTTATTATATCCTTTACATTCTGAGACGGGACCTGTGTGGTCTTTGGATGCAGACTTGAGAACTGCATCTCAAATATGCTGTTGATGGGGCAAACAAGAAACAAATATTTAGGAATGATCACCCACAAAAGTACTTCTGGCAACTAAAGCTAGAAATATGTCAGATGTTTACAACTAATTTGAACTCAACTATAAAAGCAATACTTACAGAGTTAAATTTTGAAAGCAATGAGTAAAGACTTAGTGTGAAAGGAGTAATACAGTTCACATTTTCAGCAATACAAAATGCTGCAGACCTCCAGCTGTGATGTAGTTCATCTTGCCTAAGTGTGCAGAATGTGCCTTTTCCTAAATACACACATTAGAAGTCCTTAAAAGGAAAAAAAATGATTCCCATAATAAGGGATGTATTGGGGTTTAAAACACTACTGGATATCTTTTCCTCTGGAAACTTTTAGGCTCAATCTTCTTATGGTTTTTGTTAAGATTGTCTTTTAAAAAAATGTCTTCAGAGTCTTCAAAACCCTAATTACACAACTTTTGTTTTCATTCCTCCAGCTCCCCTAGAACACCTGCTGCCCAGTCAATCAGCAGAAAAGAGAAAGCTGTAGGAGAAGTTAACCTGGGCTTCCAAAGCTTAAAAAAGTCAGAATTCTTGAAAAAATGGCTTATTTTATGTTTTTCCTGTCATCTCTCTGACCCCAATAGCATATGGCACCTTTTACCTAGAAAGGTGTCCAATTAATTTTTGATGCATGAATTGAATACAGTAGATAAAGCATCTACTTTCTCTATTACACTATTTCAAAACTAAAAAGGAAAACAGGTGACAAGCTTATATCCTGAAGCATTAAATTATCTTGCCACCTGTTAGAAAGCAACACATACTAGCAATAAAGTTATGAAACATTTTAGTTGGGATATTTATTTGAACATCCATAGTAATTAACAAATGAAAATATGATCTGTAAAGATATTAGCTCTAAATAGGCTATCTTTGGTAATCTTAATTTTACCACATGCTTTATACTTCCATTTCGTAAGGAAAATTCAGAAAGTAGATTTCTTTTGAAAGCATCATGAATGATTCTTTCATCAGTTGTCTCTGGATTATACATTCTGTTCAGTTGAAAGGTTTTGATTTTTTTTAATGTTTTATTTATTTTTGAGAGAGAGAGAGAGAGAGAGAGAGAGAGAGAGAGAGAGAGGCAGCATGTTCAAGGGAGGGTCAGAGAGAGAGAGGGAGACACAGAATCTGAAGACAGGCTCCAGGCTCTGAGCTAGCTGTCAGCACAGAGCACAATGCGGGGCTCGAACCCACGAACCGTGAGATCATGCCCTGAGCCGAAGCTGGACGTTTAACCAAAGGAGCCACCCAGGTGCCCCGAAAGGTTTTGATTTCTATTTTCCTAGGTGCCTACAAGGGGACACTGCCACCAAGAAGTTATGACAATTAAAAGATGACAGTGCCTAATTGTGTTTTCATTTTCATGTTTCATTTTTTTCCAGTGATGAAAGTTAGTCTGAGAATTCTAATCCTCCTTACCTCTGGTTTTGTAATCTATGTTCATATTTATTGTAACTTTTACCTGTGTATGCATCTGAAGTTCTATCAGTTTTCTGCCTATGGAGCATATCATAAAAATAGAACATTTTCTATCCTTTCTATCCCCCTTCCTCAACCAAACTCATTTATAAAAGAAAATAAACTTAGAAGCTTAAAATAGGAATTGCTACTGACACTGTAGGAAAATCTAAATACCGACTGTCTTCTTATTTCTTCTTTATTCTGTTGGTTATGCTGGAATTCAGAGAGAATGATGAGCTGATAGAGAATAAAAAAAAAAAAATCCTAAGATCTAGGTCAAATCATTCCACTTAGTGTTGGCAAGAAAGAAAAAACACTCCCTGGACTGTCATCTAGTCTGAACCCAAATCTATCACCTCTCAAGCCCCACTGCTCCCACAGCTCAAGCCCTCATTTTCTGTTGTCCACACTGCTGAAATCACCTCCTAACTGATCTTTTTGCTCTTAGTCACTTTTCTTTCACCTCTAATCCATGTTTCACTACGCATCAGCATTAGTTTGTAAAACAGAGGCTATACCTATTAAAAATCCTTACATCGATCTCTTCTATGTACATAATCATATCCCAAAACATGCAAAAATGATGCCCAAGGCTCTCTGTAACCCTGTCTCGCCTTAGCCCTGCCACCTCACCTCCACTCTGGGCCCTCTGTGCTCCAGCCATGCCAGACCATCTACCATTGCTCAGTCGGGTATTTGGATACCACTTCCCAACCTCCCCAATTCTGCAATGTCTCACTCTCTCAGACACATCTGAAATGCCACTCCCTTAGGATGCTTTCCTTGATCTTTAATCTCTGAAAGAATCGATCTTCCCTTCCTTTGTTCTATGAAGGCACAAAGGAAATCATTTTTTTTTCTCTCTTGTGACATTTGTACATTTGCTTTTATCTGCCTTACATTAAAGCTGGTCTTTCTCATCTACAGGCTTGCACACTACTTTGGTCAGGAACTATATTTTAATCACCTCTTCAATGTTTTTTAATCTGGAGACCCAATTAATTTTGGCTGACTAACTGAAAAAATTCAAATTAATTTATAGTTTATTTTCATTAAGATTAATGTTGATTCTTGAAATTTGGCTAAGTAACATAAATAGCTGAATTTACCTGTAATGTAGTTTAATTTGACTTTAATTTATTTTAATGTTTATTTATTTTTGAGAGAGAGACAGAGTGTGAATGGGGGAGGAGCCAAGAGAGAGGGAGACACAGAATCTGAAGCAGGCTCCAGGCTCTGAGCCATCAGCACAGGGCCCAACATGGGGCTTGAACCCATGAATGGTGAGATCATGACCTGAGCTGAAGTCAGACGCTTAACCAACTGAGCCACCCAGCTGCCTTTAATTTGACTTTTAAAAGTTCAATAATAAAAAAATGAGTGTTATGCATTTGAAAATGAAATCCTGAAACTCTGATACCTGATTATGTTCAACTTGGTTAAATAAATATTTTTTGGAGTGACTACTATATACAAAGCTTTACATTTGTGTGTATTTACACATTTGGTCAGAAGTTGCAATCTGGTGGCCTCGAGGGGCAAGTAGCCCTTGAAGCCATAGATCAATGTGGTTTGGCCCATAGACGGTTTATAAAAATGTTTAACCAACACTTAAAGATATATATGGCTTACATTCAAATTTAGATTTCTATCTTTCTTGGGGAAAAAAAAAGTCTAGCATTTCTGGGTCCACATAATTCTAAAAGTGGAAATTAATAAAAGGAAACCTCATTAAAGTGGAGCTTGTGGGCTAGATGGGGGAGCATACCACTCAACATCAATTACAGAAAGAACTATCAATTATAGATTCCAAAAGAAGAATACCAACAGGAAAGAATAGTCAATTACAGGCAACAGAGAAAAGATGTAAGCTGTATCTCTTACAAGAAATCAACTACCCCTACAACTCTGCCAATGATAAACTGTCGTCACCTGGAACCCTTGCTTTTCCTCCAATGGACTTCGATCCAAAACAACCCCTTCTTCTTCTTCTTCTCCATAAAATAATGTTCCTCTCCCTTGTGGGACTTGCCTATGGTGTTGGTGTAGCTTGCATGCCCTGAATTGTAATTCTGGTATTTCCAAATAAACTCATTTTTGCTGGTAAAATAACTGAGTTTTATTTTTAACAAAAGTAACATATGTGTCTCCCACAACCCTCACCACTGTGCACACTGTGCAAATGAACTTAATCCCTGTGTGGAATCTTTGTGGCACTTCTAGGAAGTTTGAATTTGTGGCCCTGGTTAGCACAATTGTTTCTCTTCTTCATTGGTTTAATATTTTTATGAAATGATCTAATTTATAAAGTTGGGATTCGAACGTACATGGTTTTCAATTTCATTTCATTATTTGGTTTTTACTTATTTTTCCAGGAGGTGAATATTGTTGCAAAAGGAACAAAATGGCATATTAATATTTTAGGTGAGAAGGTGGTAGGGCCTGAAATATCACAACTGTTGTCGAGTCAAAATGTTAATATTTGGTTGTACTACACTAGAAGCTTCTATCTTAACAAAATAAAATTACAGTGATCAATGTTAAAGCCTAATACCTTACTTTACTAAATGCCTAAATACTTACTTTATAACTGATAAGACAGACCAGACATATTTAGGGATAGTAATGCCTAAAGGTGTTTCTAATAGATCTATAAAGGGCTGTGTGTTTAGGTAACCTTCTAACCCCTTCTGGTAGAGGTTAGTGGGGTCACCTACACAGACTGGTGGCTGGCTTCAAAGCTAGATCTGAATACTGCCAGGAATGCATCCTTCCTCAGTCTCTCTTTCGGTCTACTTCAATTGGTCTCCTATTTACTCACTTGTGCTCATTCACATGTCATCTTTGAAGGCTGAGACAGGCTGTCTCCATCTGTCATAGGGTTAAACAACCATCTCCAATTTCAGGAGATTCACTGAGCTAGAAACTACACCTCTGATCCAATCAGCTTTTAAAGGGCACATTTATATAACAACTAAAGAGCAACCCAAAAGAAAACACTGTCCATTAAGATTTTTGCGGCTGTGATTAATCCATTTCATACAAGACATGGATACACGTGCAGGTGAGCCTAAAGGCTTCCTACATAATCACATGTGACTACAAACTCCTCATCCCAGAAATCTGGACACCACCATTTAACTCTCGTTCTTGTAAGATACCTACACTTTTCAAATAAAAAGGGAATTTAATATTTTCTACAAGAGTTCTTCCACATTGTGGTTACAAAAGTTCTTCATAAATGGTATCTACCCATACCTTATGCCTAGGACCTGGAATTATCTGTCTTGAAGCTCTGAAAGGTATACCTAAATTTTCCTAAGATAATTTTACTGACCAAAGATTTTGAATTTCTGTCTTAATCCTGGCTTCTCATATTTATAATTTACTTGAGAATATCAACTGTATATATTCAGAGAAGGTACTCCCTTTCTATACCTTTGGAAAGTAATGAAAAGCACAAGTCTCAATACTTGCCAAAATAATTATATAAAATATGGTGATGGTATTAGTCACTCTAATTATATAATTATTACATCAGTATAACACAATCATATTACATATTAGTATAATTAAAGGTTTTAAATACTTTACAATATTTGTTTTATTATGAAGTTACAGGAAGCCCTATAACTAGAGTTTTAAAAGGAAAATGTCAACATATATTATCAAGCAAACACTTTCCCAGGGTGCTCAATATTTGGCTTCTTGAGATTTCTGTCAGTCAAGAAAAAACACTGCTCTGTAATGGAGTCCAATCATAGAATGGCTCTCTGCTTGATCTTTCAAGACATTTCTTTGGTATGCATCTCCCTCATGTGCCAAACATGTAAAGATAGGAGCACTTTCATCTAGAAGCTAAGTAAACTGCAGGGTGACCTGTTTAATTCTAGCCCTGGATAACACAGCTCAGGAACACCCCCTTATATATTCATAAATGGTATACAGGAAAATAACAAGGGGGCCTTTTTCACATTGTACATTCAGGGCAAAGAGAATCAAGGGGTATATAATAATGCACTCTCCTTCTTCATTATCCTATTCAGGGGGGCAGGTAAGGTTACATGGGCGCCAATTTATATCTGCTTTCTTAGAAAAGTAAATGTTCAGAAAGAGTATATGAAGATAGCACTTCATCAAAACCTAGGAATGTAATTTGAACACATGATTCTTAACATGCAGCTCCCTGACAGAGTTGTAATCCAAGCAGGTTTGTTGCTACAGATGGCATTCCATAACATGCCTCTGTGTTTTTTTTTTTTTTAAAACAGCCTTTTAGAAACAGAATGTTTATGTCTGTGTTAAGAAACAAAGAAATAATATACATACATTCTCCTACTAAAACAATTACAATTCATTGATTATTAAATTTAATAAACTTCTTTAACTTCATTATAAATAATATTTTGAAAATATTTCTATATGATTACTTTGCCCTTCTCAGCATAACTGCAACATTAAGACTTTTTAGTTTGGGGCACCTGGGTGGCTCAGTCCATTAAGCATCCAGCTTCAGCTCAGGTCATGATCTCATGGTTTGTGAGTCTGAGCCCCACATTGGGCTCTGTGCCAACAGCTCGGAGCCTGGAGCCTGCTTCAGATTCTGTGTCTCCGTCTCCACCCCTCCACCACTCATTTTCTGTCTCTCTCAAAAATAAAATGTTAAGAAATATTTTTAAAAAAAGACTTCTAAGTTTGTTTTCCAAGGAATCATGCATTTTTGGTACTCGAACTGACCATAATTCAAGATCTAGTCTATCAACTACAATTGACAAACATGGAAATCACAGCTCAGAAAGCATGAGAGTTGCTCATTGTCATGTAGCAAAGCTACAGTTGGCCTTAGGGATCCTACAATTATAGCTTCAGGCTTTTCTGTCATATAGTATTCAGAAAAAAATAAACCAAAAAACCCAGATGAATACAATTTTTGAATAGCAGAAGCAACTAAGGAAATTCTCATAAAGTCTAAAACAGACGCCCTCCCTTACAGTGCGTGATCAGGAAAAACCATCACTCTGGAATAATTATACCTCCAGGGAAACTTATTTGCATGCTACCATCACTCAAACATCAGGGGAGTCAAATTAAATAGATCAGCAAGGTAGTTATCTTATCTGGCAGATTTTGGGGCTGTTATATTCAGGTCAGAACAGAGCAAGTCCAATCCTTGCTACAAAACTGCAGCAAATGGTGTCACCGGGAAATTAGGCAATGTAAATGCCAACAAACGAGTTTTTAAAGCTGACAACACAGAGGCAATTTCAACATCCATATATTTTTCCCTAATAAAAACACTGAAAAAAGCAATTGAGAAATTTACAAAACCCATTAATGATAATAGAACAGTCTGGTTTCTTAAGGGCTTATCAAGTCCAAATCAACTCCTAACTCTGTATCTGTTCAGCCCTAATCAGTGTTTTTTTTTCATTTAAGATGAATGTGCAACTAATGGAAGCAGTGTGAGCTCATGAATGGATCTCTGTTCTATGTCTCCTCGATATTTCTTCTTGAAAACACACACACACACGATATATAAGCACCTACACACTCCATTAAACCACAAGGGAGGTGGCAGGAATTGCTTTAAATTAATCTTACATGGGAGGAATTAGACAGCTCAAAGACAAAACAAAGAGTATATTGTTATTTTTTAATGGGGCTGAAATACAGAGTTTCCTGTCTCCTGGGTAAAAGATTAGCTATGTATGAAAATAACAGAACTACCATATCTGACTGTGATGAATAAAACCAGGTACAAAAGTTGGAAATGAAAGACAAAAATCTACTTTTCTGAAAATGTCTAAAATAATAAGAACAATTTAAATACAGATAACTTTGTAAAAGATGAAGCTTTTCAAGCCCACTGGTACAGATGAAATACACTTTACTTGGAATCTATCACTTCCAAGGATGGCAGAAGAGGACACTGTTCTACTCTATTATACCAATGCGTCATCCTTTTTTTTAAAAAAAATTAATATTTAAGAGAGAGAGAGACAGAGTATGAACATGGGAGAACAGAGACAAAGGGAGACACAGAATCTGAAGCAGGCTCCAGGCTCTGAGCTGTCAGCACAGAGCGTGATGTGGGGCGGGGCTTGAACTCACAGACTGCGAGATCATGACCTGAGCCAAAGTTGGATGCCCAACCGACTGAGCCACCCAGGCACCCATCCTTTTTTTTTTTTTTTTAAATAGATGCTTACATTTATAACTTATCAGCAATGATATAGTAAATTTTTTGGCTATATACCAATGGAGGGAAAAAGAAGTAAAAATAATCCAGTAAAACATTGACCTAGAAATTGGGGGTCGGGGGGGAGGAACAGAGGAATAAACTATATGATTTCAATTTTAGATTACCAGAAGGTATACTTTCATAATATATGGTCTTCAGGTTAACTAATACTCATTATAGCTCTATTGTCTGAACACATTCCAATGATGAGAAGTTTTGAAATGGAAAGTAGGGATGAAACATTTGCAATTGATAAAATCATCAACACACGTGTCCTCTAATACAACATGGCATACATCAAGCTCCCTCCTTGTACATGGGGTGTGCTATCCCTTACCCAGAACTGCAAGAGAGTGTGTACTTTGTGTGGTCAACTTAACGCAGAGGGGTCCTCACTTTCATCTGTGCTGATACAGTGCCCTTGCTGGCAGCAGTGTCTACTCTGTTCAAAAATACTAACAGGTGTGTGGTTTCTGGAGACACAGGGATGATTTTGAAAATCAATTACCATGGAGCTGTAGGGGACCCCTGACACAGCAATAAAAACCAGCTCACAAACTGTTTCTGCCAAAAACCACTTGTGGGAACTTGTTTAAAATCACGAAGTGCACCAGTTTTATGCATAACTAAAATTATTATACTTTTAAAATATGTGAAGTTGGATTAGGCCCAAGCTTCCAGCCTGAGAAAAGAGGCTATCTTCTTTGTGTGAAATGCAGAAAATGTCACTGGCTTCACCATGGACCCTGAGGAAAATTCATTAATAAAATGAGAAGTCTGGGGGTACCTGGGTCGCTCAGTCCATTAAGCATCTGACTCTTGAGTTTGGCTCAGGTCATGATATCACAGTTCGTGTGACCATATAACACATCAGGTTCTACACTGATTTGTAGAGCCTGCTTGGGATTCTCTCTCTCCCACCTGTCTGCCCTTCCCCTGTTGCTGTGCACACACACTCTCTTGCTCTTTCAAAATAAGTAAACAAACCTAAAAAACATGAGAAATCTGTCACGACTCAAGCTCTGAGAGTTCCTAAGGATTGTGAAACCCAGTACAAGAGGGTTACAAATGAAAATCCCATGACAACGGCGGTGCTCTTGGACATAGGTTCCTTAAAAAAATAATAATAATAATGTTTATTTTTGAGACAGAGAGGGAAAGGGAGAGAGAGAGAGAAAGGGAGGGAGAGAGAGAGAGAATTTGAGCGAGTGGGGGAGCGGGGGGGGGGGAGAGAGAGAGAGAGAGAGAGAGAGAGAGAATCCAAAGCAGGCTCCAGGCTCTGAGGTGTCAGCACAAACCCAATACAGGGCTTGAACTTATGAACCGTGAGATCATGACCTGAGCTGAAGTCCTACGCTTAACTGATTGACCCACCCAGGTGCCCCAGACATAGGTTCTTTTAAGGAACAATGTGAAACTAGATGAAAGTGGATACCAAAATTGTGTCTGTTCCTGCACTTTGATAGAGTAGATAGGGAATAAGGCAAGGAGAAGGTCACGGTCTAAGTGCAGCCTAGTTCTGGTAATTTCGACATAGTGTACAATCAGAAAAGGCTCTTCACATTTACTTGAAAAGAATATCAGCCCTGAAATTAAAGAACAGATATAACAGACATAATAAAGCATCAGGAATTCTGGTCCTGATCTTGAATCTGACATTTTTGGTTATATGACTTTTGAAGAATCCTATTTGGTACTCTGTTTCATTTGTGATTGTGAACTTTTCATTCTTTCCTTGAGTATATTTCTGTGTGTCTGCTATAGTGATAATCTTCAGATTCCCACTTCTGTGAACCAAACAGGCACAATAACGCACATTATCTGTCTCAGTTTATTGGGATAAACAGTAGATGAGATCATGTGGAGGAACTTAGAAAGCACTGCGTGATGTAGGATTTGGCCGAAGCAACAGGTTTACTTCTAATTCAGGGGAGAAATTTATATTATTGGAAAAGAGAAGACTGTCACACTGAATTGTCCACAGTTCTTTGGAGTTTGTAGTATTAAGTCCCATTCTGGTGGATATTCCAGCATAATGCTCCTTCTAAGTTTTAAATTCTGTGAAATTACCTCCATGGAAATATTCATTTGCTCTACATGTAAACACAAAGATATTAAGAAAAAATCACCTTGTCTCATTTTATATATTGGCTTTCATAGAAACAGCTGAATGAAGTGGTAAGGATATCAATTCTTTAAGCTTCTCATAACAAAACAAAAAAAAACTCAACAAACTTTGTTTTCTCCTTAAGAAAACCCAGGCTTATACATGTCAATGATATTACAGTTACCTGATTCATAAAATCCAGAGCGTTATAACCCCTCAAGTGTGACAGATCCTGAACAAAAGTAGCCTTTTTTTTTTTAGGAAGATGATAAAATTCTCTGGGATTTCCCCCCAATTAACACTCTAACCCACTGAACATTCTCTTTTTCTGGCAAAAAGCCTTTCAAAATCTAAGACTAGAGTCATGTTTTTGTCTTTGGCTTTTTTTTTTTTTTTTGACCTATTATATCCTAGTTAAACAGACTATTCATATAACACTAATGCTTTTATGAACTTTCCTGAATACTCACAAATTCTCAGAGTAGTAAAAATTACTCTGTAGTCAGTAAGTCTGACTTATGCCCTAATACTTAATTAACATTAACCTTTAGCCTAAAGAAACCCTTATGCAGTTCCCTTCTGTGCTTTTAAGATAATTATGATGACATAATGGTGATGTACTGATGAATGGCTACCCCTGTTAATCTGATTAAAGAAACACTTGAAAATATCTTCACTGGTCTCTGGCAGATTCTGAAGAGGGTTGTTCATAACTTTTTTTTTTTATGTTTTATGTATTTCTGAGAGAGAGACAGCATGAGCAGGGGAGGGTCAGAGAGAGAGGGAGACATAGAATGCGAAACAGGCTCCACTCTCTGAGCTAGCTGTCAGCACAGAGCCCGACACTAGGCTCGAACCCACAAAGTGAGATTATAACCTGAACTGAAGTTGGATGCTTAACCAACTGAGCCACCCAGGCACCCCCACAACTTCTGATAATAAGTAAATATAGAGTTCAATCTTTTTAGTTCCAAATTAGTTCAATCTAGATGACTCTTTCCTCATATTTTTTTAATTTATATCATGGAAAATATCAAAGATGTTTTCTCTTATAGTTTAATCAGCCATCAGAATAACACTAGTAAAAAAAAAAAAAACAGTACTAGTAAAGATCTTCCCTCAAAGTGTCTTTTAAGTGTATAATATATAGACCCAACTGTCGTATGTCATATGTATATGTATGTGTGTACAGATTTTTGTTTGCTTGTTTAAGACATAACTTTTTTGTTTAAGGCATGATTTTTGCTTTTCCTTTCTATCTCTACTTCTGGACCTTTTGTTTCTCATTATCATATTTTACACATAGGGGAAGAAGAACATAGTTCATTAAACACCACCCAGCACATATCTTATAGCATATATATATATATATATACACACACATATATGGTATATATATATGCTATGTATATATATATATATGCTATGTATATATAGATGCTATATATAGATGCTCTGTATATATAGATGCTCTGTATATATAGATGCTCTCTCTATATATGCTATATATATATAGATGCTCTCTCTCTATATGCTATATATATATAGATGCTCTCTCTATAGATGCTATATATATATAGATGCTCTCTCTATAGATGCTATATATATATAGATGCTCTCTCTATAGATGCTGTATATATATAGATGCTCTCTCTATAGATGCTCTATATATATAGATGCTCTATATATAGATGCTCTCTCTATAGATGCTCTATATATATAGATGCTCTATATATAGATGCTCTATATATATATGTGTGTGAATATATATAATATATATATATATATATATATATTCACACTATAGTTCCTGATGACTTGGATATCCCAGTCTGCAGCTCACATTTGCAAATTACAGAGTAACCCTGGCAAAACAAGAAAAAGCAATGGAATTATTCAGGATCACTTGGGATCCTGGCTCTGACCTGAGATAAACAGAACACAACTTGGACTAAATCAGAATTACTTTTGACTACCGACTACCACTTAACTGAACAAAGTTACCTTTTTGAAATGTAATGAAAGTCATGGGCCCCCATAATTCACTGCTACTTCAATAAAATTTATCAAACAGTTACTAAGTATCAGGCTCTATTCCAGGCTCTGGAGTTCTTAGCAGTGGACATTAAATAAATAAATAAATAAATAAATAAATAAATAAATAAAACAAAAAATATACCCTCATGGAACTTTTGATCTAGTAGGGAGAAGACAGAAAAGAAACAGGTAAGAACACTGTGCAGTGTGGTAGAAGGTTCTAGAGCTTTGGAGAGAAACAGTAGGTGAAGAGGGCAGGGAGTGCCTGGGGCAGACACATATAATTAAAGGTTGTCCAGCACATGCTCACCAAGAACCTTGAGGAGGCTGATGAGTGAATGGGCCATGGAAAGGTCTTTGTGTTATAACATATGTAACAGGTTACAGCATACAGCATTTTTCAAAAGATTTCAGTCTTCATGTTAAGAAACATTATGTCAAACTATCAGCTCAAGCAGTTTAAGGTAGCATTTAACCCTGTCCTAAGAGAAAGAGACCCAGAACAGGTAAACTGAGGACCAGAGAATAAAGTAGAGATTAAAGTGAAGGCAAGAATGTGCTGTTCACAAGAGTTACCTATTCCATAAGTGCCTGGCCCTGCTATCGCCCAGAAGGGTAGGAGAAAGCATGAGGCAAATGAAATTCTGAGATGCCAAATCCTAGAATTCCTTAATAGTTCTTATACTTAATATACACAGCAAGCTGGCAGGAGGAGGGAAATGCCAAGGGTTTGGGCTGACTCCCAACTGGGAGGTAAGGGGTGAAGTCTCTAGGTCCCTCACCACCCTACTCAGTTGTCTCTCAATACCTCACAGCAAGGAATCACTCATGTTCATCGAGAAAGAAGAGCCAGGGAAACTAGATATTTTTTAAATTTGTGGTTTGGGGCACTGAGTGGCCCAGCTGGTTAAGTGTTCAACTCTTGGTTCTGGTTCAGGTCATGGTCTCACAGTTCATGAGTTCGAGCCCCACATCAAGCTCTGTGCTAACAGTATGGAGCCTGCTTGGGATTCTCATTCTCTCTCTCTCTCTCTCTCTCTCTCAAAATAATAAATAAACTTAAAGAAATTGGTGGTTCTTTTAGCTGAACTGCAAAACTATTGCAAAAGCATCTGAATATAAAGTATTTAATTATAACTTTCCATAATTAAAAATGTTTTGCTTAAACATAATGTATATGGTATCAGAAAAAGAATCACAATATAAAATGAATTACATAGGCCCAAATCTGAACCCCAAAATATTTTACACATCATTGCTTTCAGGGTTTATTTATTATTTTTTTATTTATTAGCTTTCTTCCTCTTTAATTTATTGCACAACCACCCAGAGCTTCCACCATTAAGATGTTATTCTTCCTATTTATAGACTGAAATCACAACCATCTTTATTTAGCTTTCAAACTTAAAAAGGTAAATATCTCTGTAAATTATTGCAGTGAAAATTCAGCAGACTGACCATGTAAGCTCAAAGATTAGTGTACTATTTCTCAATAAAATAACTACACACAATTTATATTATTTTCCCTCAAAATAATAACTTTTTTACATACTGGAAAAGGGAGCAATCAACAGTCACAATGATCGCATAGGTAAGCAAGCTTTGTTGCGACTGTTTTCTTTCAGGATTACAGTGTTATTTTTCAGACCGAGTCTCCTGAATTATGCTAACAAAACATGGTCTCCATTTTCTAACACTATAGGAGCAGTATTAAGGTATTACTGTGGAGTGGTTGAAATAATTAGAGCTAGAGATGGTGTGTCCAGGTTCAAATTCTGATCAAGTTTCTGGTCTCCACGTGTCAGTTAACTCCTCACATCTGTGCAAGTGGAGTAACAACAAAAGCCACCCAATTGCAGTTGTTCTTTGACAAAATGTGAACTGAACGGCAGATCAGGAATTCTACTCTCTTGTCCCATCTCTGCTTTTAATTAGGTGGACTGCTCTCAGAAACCGACTTACATTCTCTTCACCCACAGTATAAAATTAGGATGATCTCCATGACCATAAAATTCTATGCTTCTGTGCTTCTAGGAACAGAAATTCTCTTGACATTTCCTTTCCTTTATTTCTTAACCCACTAGAAGCACAACCACTTGGTCACTTCCTAAAACCATCTGAACCTATAATTTTATCAAGTGTCCATGCATGGGAAGAGTTCACCCATCACCTCACCCCAGCAAATAAGTGACCCATTAGTCTTGACATTGCTATTTAATACAAGAAACCCTGAAGACTGTAAGCAAACTAATGTTATTAATATGTAAATAGGTGAAGTACGACCTGGCACACTCTAGGTGACAAAATAGCACAGTACTGGGTAACATAATTTTTCTGAAAATCACGTTACCCACCTGTAAAATGGGTAAATAATCAGCCCACACTCATGTGCTGTGATGGGAATTTAATGCCACAATGTCTGGCACATAATGAGCTCCTGAGAACTTAGCTCTAAGCCAAAATCCTGCGTGTCACTTCCACATCTTTCACTTAAGTAACCACAAGCAATTGCAAAGATTTGCATGTCAGGTCTCCTGGGGGGAGCCACATCAGAACTAGTAGTTTTCTGGAGAGAGTTGCTCTGAAGGTCTCAGTCTTTCTCTCACCACCTCCTGGGCCAGCCAAGTTCATACGGAAATCTGCATTCTTAGCCCAGGCACTTCCATTCAGAGGTGTGGCTAAGGTACTTTTTCCATTTTGACTCAGTACCTTTGCACTCCTAGCCTTCCCCGTCTCCCAGCCCTGGACCCACACATCCATGAAGACACAGGAGTCTCCTCAACAGTGAGAAATTCTCCTTATTTGTGCTGTACCCATCTGACTCCCGGTGCCATTCCATGGGGACAAAGGGGACACTATGGAGCAAGCAGCTCTTTTTTGCCTCTTGCTTGCACTGTTGCAGTAAATGAATAAAGGCTTAAACATTACTTTGGCTCATTGTCCTAACTGACCATCTCTACATCTAATTGCTTAACAACCCCCAGCATCAATATTATTTTATTTTTAACATTTACTTTAGCAACAAAAAGGACTTTGACTTGGAACTTTTACACTTTTTAAAAAATAAATGGAGGGGCGCCTGAGTGGCTCAGTAGGTTGAGCATCCGACTTTTGCTCAGGTCATGATTTCACGGTTCGTGGGTTCGAGCCCCACGTCGGGGTCTGTGCTGAATGCTTGCTCAGAGCTTGGGGCCTGTTTTGGATTCTGTGTCTCCTTCTCTCTCTGCCTCTCCCCCACTCATAGTCTTACTCTGTCTCTCAAAAATAAATAAATGTAAAAAAATAAAAACATTTTAAAATAAATGGAGTACTGGTAATGTATCATATTCTATTACTAGAGGGTGAGCTTTTAGAGAAGAAGAGGTTAATGTTATTCATCTCAGTGTCTCCTGTATATCTGGTTGCATTTAGCACACACATGCAGAGAGACAGAGTAAGACAGAGGCAGAGAAAGACAGAGAGTAACAGAGAGAGAAAGGGAAGGAAGTGATTTTGAGAATATTAAAAAGACCCTGACCCTTAATGCTAACTTTTTTTTCCACATACGCATACATAAGCTATCACATAAGTAATTTTGTTATTACAGCATAAATATTGATGGCATTACTCTGGATACAAATGAACCCATCAAGACTGAACTATAGGTTTCTTCATGGTATTGGTTAGTAAACACTGAGAAGATATGAATAAACACTGCAATATCTATATATTGTGAAAGCCTTATCTATTCTTTATAATAGAGCAAAACTGGAATCTCAAAACTGTAATTTGGTTACCAAAAATGAGCTACTAAAGCTGAGTAGTTATAGCCAAGCTAGGAATCTATTAAAAAACAACAAAACAACAACCAAAGCAAAAACAAAAACAAAGAAACAAATAAGCAAAAATACCTAAAGACATATAGTAGAGATATTTTAGACTCAATCCAAGAGGGGTGCCTGGGTGTCTCTGCTGGTTGAGCTTCAGATTTCTACTTAGGTCATGATATCAGGGTTCAGTGAGTTCAAGTCACTCGCATCACACTCTCTGCTGTCAGGACAGAACCTGCTTTGGATCCTCAGTTTCGCACTTTCTCTCTGCCCACCCCACCCCAGCTTGTATGTGCACACTTTCTTTCTCTCTCTCAATCTTTCTCTAAAAATAAACTTTAAAAAATAAGCTACTTACTATAAAAATCCAGTTCACAATATTTCTATAGGAGTTATAAATATTCTGTTACTTTTCAGATAAATTCTATCACCAAAACCTGATGGAATTTAATATAAACCAATATAAACACTCATCCCTGTATGATCTACAATACAGAACCAACCCATTCTTTCTCAAACCGCACATCATGGCTGCCATAAGCATTCTAGGTAAGCAACGTGGATGGGGAAAAATGCCCAAAGGGCATCCTAATATTGGCGCAAGCACAACAACATACTAGTAAGCAATGATGAGCAGGTGAAATGACTATTTCTGGTAAAAAAAATACCACGTGGCGCATGATGTACGATGCATGTGGCTTATGGCTGACGACATGGTAGACTGCATGCTCCATGGGGAAAGGGCAGCACAGCACTCACTGAGCTTCAGTCACACACAGAGAAGCAAACCCATCACCAGAGCCATCACTATTTAAAGGGATTATTTGTGTCAGGCAGAGAAGGACAAATATCATATGTTTGCACGTATAGGAGGATTAGGAGGAACTTAACAGAGGACCAACCGGGAGAAGAAGGGGGGAAATGGTGGGGGAAAGGGAGAGAGGCAAACCATGAGAGACTCTTGAATGCTGACAGAAACTGAGAACTGATGGATGTAGGGCGGAGGGGGGATGGGCACGGAGGAGGGCACTTGTGGGGATGAGCACTGGGTGTTATGTGGAAACTAATTTGACAATAAACTATTTGTAAAAAAAAAAATAAAAATAAAGGAATTATTTGTGAGCCACTCGTGCTTCCAATTCCTTTTACAGCATTTCTCTTAGAAGTGCTGTCTTAATCCTATCAAATCATCATTCCACCACCACCACTGATGTTTAGTGATATGAATGATATAGTTGATTTTATGTTAAATAATGTTTTTCTCTACAATTGTACACTCTACATCCAGAAAGGTCTTTGGTTGGTTGGTTGGTTGGTTTTTTTTGGTTCTGATTCTGTTCTTTGTGGTTTTTTTTATATTTTTAATGTTTGTTTTTGAGAGAGAGAAATAAAGAGAGAAAGAGAGCGCAGGGGAGGGGCAGAGAGAAAGGGAGACAGAATCTGAAGCAAGCAAGCTCCAAGCTCCAAGCTGTCAGCACAGAGCATGATGCAGGGCTCCAACCCACAAGCCGTGATGTCATGACCTGAGGTGAAGCCAGACACTTAACCCAATAAGCCACCCAGGCACCCCTCTGATTCCATTCTTTGGAAGAAACTCTCTTCCCTTCTGTTCTCCACAACCCCGCTTTCAACTTCTGAGAGGCTCTCCTGGTCCAGTATTTCCTTTGCCTGAGGGTAAGTAGGTCTACATGCATATTCTCTTTTGGGGACCATGTAGTCAGTTATGTAAGGAAAATTAGCAGCCCAACTCTCTCTGCATTCCGTCCCTGTGCTACGTTCTCACAATTTATCTTGCTTGAAGCCAACAAAAGGCTATCACACGTGTGTGGGAAGGCCGTACACAAACTCTTAATCTGATTTTTCTCCAAGTTATAGTAATTTGATTTCTAATTGCTTGAGATCTAGAATCAGCTGACTGTTCCAAACCTGTAGAGCCTTGAATTTCTACACCTTCTTCATTCCTTTTCATTTTTGCCTCAAACCAGAAATCCTTTCCCTAGTTCACATCTTTCTTGTGATAGGTTTTTGCCAAACACACCTCCTAAGAACCAACACAGACTAATAAAGTTCTATTTTTCCACTTCTTTCCTCAGAACTAATGATATATTTTCTGCCTCCAAATGAATGTATCACCCAACGTCTTGCCTCTGAATAATAGGAATGACCATCTCTCAGCTTTGGTGATCAGCTTCCTTACTATGTCTCCTTAACACTAAGTTGATGCAATATGTTTATGTTATAGTAAAACATCATTTCAAAGGACAAATTTCTGTATGAAGATGAGTAAATGCTGTAAGAAACAACACTCAAATCTCAGTGGCTTAACATTACCCTGGTTCGTTTCTTGATCATGTGAAGTCTGAAGTGGTGTACTCTGCCCCAAATCCCTCCTGCTCTTCTCCAAGCAGTGACTCTGGAATCTGAGCTCCTTGCAATATGGGGTTCACCGTTTTTGCTATTATTGATTTCTGGCATGCAAGCAGGTGAAAGGAAGAGACAGACAGACAGGCAGTGAGCATGCACACAATGACATAGATGCTCTGCAGCCATAGATGGCATAGATGCTTTACAGCCAGGTCTCAAAGTAGCATTAATTTCATTTGTATTTTCTTGGCTAGAACTGAGTCATATAGTCCACCTATATGCCAGGGCAATGGAGAAATGTGGTCTTCTAGTGTGCACACAAAGAAAACAATGTGGAAATGCACAACATCACCTCAGCTATAATTAGGTTCCAGGCAGAGTATGTAGGAAGATGGGACCTCTGGGTAAGCAGATGCTTTTCTCTACAGTATTTGGTTTCCTTCCAAATTACAATTTTAGTCATTGAAAATACATTTAGTATCAAGACTGAGACATCACTACTATGAATAGACCTGCTTGACTTATGCCCAGCTTCTTTCTGAACAGCCTAATCTCTTCTATGACCTCCTCCACATTCCATTCTCTTACCTCTGGGGACCATAGAACTGACTGCCAAAGTACCATCTATTTCCTGGCCGTAGTTGTACACACGATCCAAGTCAGCTTTTGACATCAGATTCTATTTATTTGTTCTTCCAAGCATTTATTCATTTACCGAGTGCTGCTATACATCATATACTTGCTCTAAGCATTGAGGATTCTTTATTTGCTTATGTGTTCCCAGCAAATTCATATGCTGAAGTCCTGAGCCACAGCATCTCAGAGTATGAATGTATTTAGAGATAGAGACTTTAGAGAGATAAATGAGGTTATTAGGTGGACTCTTATTCAATGTGATTGGTGTCCCTCTAGGAGATCAGCACACAAACACACCCGGATTAAAGACCACATGAAAACACGGAAAGATGATGGTGATTTATAAGCCAAGAGGAAAGACCCTCAGAAAAAACCAACCCTGCCCACATCTTGATAAGGACATCTAGTCTCCAGAGCTGTGAGAAGAGAAAATCTGTTGTTTAAACCACTCAGTCTGTGGTATTTTGTTATGGCAGCCTGAGCAAACTCATACAGATTTCACATAGGAAAACAAACAAAACAGATAAACACCCTCATGCACTGTTGGAGCTTGGCTTCTCGGCTCTCCTTTATTACCAGTCTGCCACTGACCCTTAGGAGTCTACTGTGCATTTGCAGCCTTTACAGAAAGCACCCACACTGATTTATCTTCTCTGTGAGAACAAACCCAGAAAGGTCTCCAAGCCAAATGGACACAGAATCTCTAAAATTTTCCCAACCAATGTTGTAGGTTATATTAGTAGCAAGCCACAGTATCTAAAAATGTGCTGAAATACATGGGATTTCTAATACAATATTTGGAAAGTATGATATTCCTCTAAAATATTCATTTAAAGAAAAAGATTCCACTTTCTGCAAAACCAGCTAACATCCACAGGTAATTTCTTATGATGTCAAAGTCAGTTCTTGACTAGTATACTCATGAAATACTACTGAAAGCCTTATAAACAGTAAACTCTGTCACTCCTCAAGGCAAGTTCAGGTTTGTCAGTTAGCAGCTTTAATACCTCACCCAACATATAATCCAATTTCTTTTAAGAATTTTCACCATTTAGGGGCACCTGGGTGGTTCAGTCGGTTAAGCAGCCAGCTTCAGCTCAGGTCATGATCTCACTGTTCGTGGGTTCAAGCCCTGCATCAGGCGCTGTGCTGACAGCTCAGAGCCTGAAGCCTGCTTTGAATTCTGTGACTCCCCCTCTCTCTGTCCCTCCCCTGCTCATACTCTGTCTCTCAAAAATAAATAAAAGTTAAAAAATTAAAAATTTTTTCACCATTTACATTCAGATTATCAAGGACATTGTCAAAGCTACAGTTCATTAGCAAAGAAGTTGTGCTTACTCCCAGTGTTAAGAATGTCCACTTTCAACTTCTAGAGCTTATCACTAGATACCTTCTCCTTGATCTCTACTCTAATAGTAAAATATCTATACAAGATAATATTTGGAATAAATCTGATATGCCTACTTTTCTTCTCCTTGTCACTCCCCATCTCCATCCTTGACCAAACTCCTAATCAGTCATCAAAATACAGGTCGGAGGTCACATACTCCAGGGACCATCCTTAGTCTTCTCCGGTTCCTTTCCACCATGCAGCTAGAAGTAGGGCATGCTTACATCCTGTCTCGGGTTCCAGCACAGCATTTAAGGCCCAGTGCTACAACTCTGACAGCCTCAACTCCTGAGAGACAAGGGCTATGTCTTTGCACACAGCAGCCTCTGTAAATATATGTTGAATTCCTGATTTCCACCCATCAGAATATTATTATTCCTGGACACCTGCTTAAGGTTTTAGAAATACTTCTACAGTTAATTTAATGTTTATTTGCTTTTAGCCAAATATTTGAGCTTGCCTTAGAGGAATAGAAATTAAATTAAAATGTGGGAGAAGTAGTGGATGGAGAATATTTGAACATTAATTCAACCTTTATAAGTGATAGCTATTTGCTGGAAATGAGCTCCGATGCACGATCAAAGTAAATTTATTTTATGTTATTTTATTTCAGCAGATGCGACCAAATTATTTGAGAGTCTTCCTTAAGGGGTCACTTCCTGCTTCCAACTACCATTACTACCAAATGTGTAAAAGATTATCACATTTTTATATTGTAAGGGGTTTTCTAGCCCTTTAAAAATATGCTGAAACTTATGTGCAGGAATGCAAGGCATGAATCAGAAGTGGGTGTCATACCTATAACCAAAGCAGACTTACAGTACAGAACAAACTTTTTCACCTTTAATATTTCCAAAATCAGCGATAAGATCTGCTCAGAAATAGTCCTGTTCTTCAGCCTCTGACATGTTATTGTCTGAGAATATATTTCTGTAAGCACCCCTTCGGCTTTATCCTGCCCTCCCCAGGCTAAGGGTAAAAGCGTTCATTGCAATGCAAATCAAATGAAGCAGTGAGGGAGGAGAGCAGCACACAGTCTTAAAATACACAAAAAGAAAATACACTTTAATTATCCCTACAATTCAGACACAGGAACGTTTTTTTTTTTTTTTTTTTTTTTTTTTTNTTTTTTTTTTTTTTTTTTTTTTTTTTTGAAAACAGACAATCTTTTCATTAGGTTCATTATGACAGACAGAGGCAAACTGAATTGTGGGAAGGTATGGCAGTTTCTAAAAATCGGTCCTATCCAAAGTTTTGATTTGGGGAAGGGATTCATCTTCACCGTGTTTCAGCTCTTTTGCTACCTGACTTTTCCAAGTCCTTTTTCATCAAGGCTGGGAACGCAGTAGTCTGTGGGCAGTTGTAATGAGAACCTTGGGGTCTCCCATCATTATTTCTTCACTGAAGTTATGGGTGGGATTTAGAAGGGTCCTGGGGGCATGGAGAGGAACTCAGAAAACTGGGAACAGTCTCAATACACAGCATTGTCTACCTCACTGGCAGCACACGCTAAGGATGCCTAGGCTGGGAGCGTCTGCGTGTGTCATTGAAGAGAAGCAAGCAAACAGGAGAGGAGGGACCCTGGAGTAAAGCTGAGGAAATGGTCTGTGTTTTATACACAGAATAGTTTTCCTTCAGGCTGCCAGAATTACTTGCTGAACTGATTTTTATAAACCAAACCTACCTGTATCTTCCTTGACTATTTCAAATGTAAACTTTTCTTTCAATTATAACATTCTAGGGGAAATCTGGTTTTCCAACTGATTAGATCTCTGAAAATCTGCTATTTTCCCCCCTCACATTAAAAATATGACAGCACTGGGGTGCCTGGGTGGCTCAGCTAGTTAAGTGTCTGTCTCTTGATTTTGGCTTAGGTCATGATCTCATGGTTTATGAGTTCAAACCCCACATTGGTTCCATGCTGACAGCACAGAGCCTGTTTGGGATTCTCTTCCTCTTTCAAAATAAATAAATAAACTTAAGAAAATGACAGCACTTGTTTGGGATTTTCCTCCTGTTTTGAGATGACATCATGATAAGGGATGGAAGTCTTAGAGTAGGACTGGCGACATAATCTGCTGGATCCACAACAGGACATGGGGCCGAGAGGAGACTCCTTGCTCCAAAATTATCAAGAATCCCAAGATGGTATAGATGAGCATGGAAAGAAGTACAGGACCCTCTATGCCCAGGACTCGTGTGCACAGATGCATGTTCATGAAGCAGGCCCCAGCTGAGAGGCTCTGGACCTCTCTGTGGACTTTTTTTTTTTTTAATGTTTATTTATTTTTGAGAAAGAGAGTGAGAAGGAGCAGGAGCAGGGGAGGAGCAGAGAGAGAGGGAGACACAGAATGTGAAGCAGGCTCCAGGCTCTGAGCTGTCAGCACAGAGCCAGATGCGGGGCTTGAACTCATGAACCACGAGATCATGACCTGAGCAGAAGTCAGACACTTACCCAGCTGAGCCACCCAGGGGCCCCACTCTGTGTGGACTTTAAATAAAGACAAAATATGATTGGGTCAGCTGCTCTGATTTGAGTCAGTGACCTCTACTCCCGGAGCCACTTGTGCCTAACCTGGAAGTCGAGGCACAGGAACACTTCTGCCTCATCTGCTGCTTAAACTAGCTTCAGAACTACAAGTTTTCTCAAGGTAAGTGAGAAATGAAAATGAAAGAATCATTTGTGGCACAGGGAAGGAAGAAACAGAAACTAACCTGTTTGCCTTGAGAAGGGTATAATGTCTGGGAGTTGATTTTCTCATGAGACAAATACAGATTTCTATACAAATAGGGCTCTTCTATGCAAATCATTTACTATGAATGTTAGTAAGGCAGGTGACTCCCTTAAAAATAAAAGACCTTGGGGCACATAGGTGGCTCAGTCAGTTACGTGTCTGACTCCTGATTTTGGCTCAGGTCATGATCTCACAGTTCATGGGACTGAGCCACACGTCGAGCTGACGGTGCGGAACCTGCTTGGGATTCTCTCTCTCTCTCTCCTGCACTCTCTTTGCCTCTCCCTCTCCTTAGATAAATAAATAAAAATATTTTTGTAAGAAAAGGGCATCAATTTAAACTTAACATGTTGACTCAGTGATGTTTGTAAAAATTTAATGCTTGATGATGCCGTATTTCCTAAAGAAAAAAAAAACCTGACATATACCTTGTTCTGTGCTGTGAGAGGAATTACAAATAGAGCACAAGAGATCAACAGGTCCTGAATAATTAATTATTGAATACTATAGAAAAATCCAATGGAAGGTAGAACATAAGTATAATATTCTGAATAGGTAGGTTTTTAGATCTAGTGATGTGTATTTTTCTAAATAAAAAATGACAAATGAAAAATATACTCAAAGTTTTTTCTGGTTTCAAATCCCAAAATTTTGCAGCTAAACTTAAACGATTTCTCCCTTGTATTCAAGTATAACATTTTTAGACAAGCTTCTGAACTACCAGCCATCTTTCAAGGTCCTTACAAAGTCATCTTTGAGTCCTTTAAACTATGTCTTTTATTTTTCCCCATAAAAACTCCCACCCCAACACTTTCTTTACTTTTATGAATATAATTTATTGTCTAATTGGCTTACATCCAATAACGAGTGCTCATCCCAACAAGTGCCCTCCTCAATGCCCATCACCCATTTTCCCCTCTCCCCCACCCCCTCATCCACCCTCAGTTTCTTCTCGTATTTAAGAGTTTCTTATGGTTTGCTTCCCTCCTTTCTGTTTGTAAGTATTTTTCCCCTTCCCTTCCCCCATGGTCTTCTGTTAAGTTTCCCAAGATCCATAAATGAGTGAAAACAGATGATATCTGTCCTTCTCAGACTGACTTATTTCACTCAGCATAATACCTTCCAGTTCCATCCCCATTGCTGCAAAAGGCATAATTTCATTCTTTCTCATTGCCAAACAGTATTCCATTGCACATATAAACCACATCTTCCCCTCCCCCCCCAACCTTGTAGTAAGGATCCCAACTTTTATCTGCTATCACATCTTTTTTATCCAAATCAGTTGATGGACATTTAGGCTCTTTCCATAATTTGGCTATTGTTGAAAGCAGTGATATAAACACTGGGGTACATGTGTCCCTATGCATTAGCACTCCTGTATCCCTTTCTATTTCAGTCATGGCACTGATTATATAGTAACTTACATTATGGCTGTTTGTATTTCGTCTTGTTTCCTCTTAGAAAATCTCTACAATTTTAAGAACTACATTTTAATTTCTCATTGCTTCTCCTATATGTCCAGAACAAAACTTTGCATTTTTAGATGATTAAAAATTATTGGTTGTACCTAATTAACCTAGATTTAGCCCTTATGGAAATGGATCTTACCGATTAGTACCAGAGATAAAATTTCATTTAAAAAAATTGAACATGTTACGGCAATGAATTTTACCACCTAGAAGATATGGGCAAATTCCTAGAAAACAACCTTCCAAGACTGAGTTATGAAGAAATAGAACATGAACAGACTTATTACTTGTAAAGAGACTGAATAAGCAATCAAAATCGCCTACGAAACAAAAGACCAGGATGGTTTCACTGGTGAATTCTACCAAACACTCAAAGAAGTTTTAATACCAATCTTTTTCAGACTTTTCTGAAAAAAGGAGGCGACACTTCCAAACTTATTTCATGAGGCCAGCATCACCCTGATTCATTACCCCAAGATAACTGAGACCACAATCCTGACAGAGAAATGATGGAAGGAATGACTGCAGTGGGACCAGAAGGAGTAACAGGGATTTTCAGATCCTTAACCCGTAATAGTAGTTTATATTCATATAGTATTTTACAGTTGGTAGAATGCTTTCATGTAAATTATCTAATTACATCCTCATAGCAGCATGAGATTTCAGAGAGCAGGGTGTTAAATTTGGTGAGACACTTAAAAAAAGAGAGGCTGTTTATGAAGCTTGTTCAAAATCAAGGATGGCTCGAAGAAGGTAAGTTGCAGACTCCAAGCATTGTATTATGGGAGAATGGTGGGAAATAATGAAATTAGGCTGAGAGGCACAATGATAACTCGAGATAGTCTTTGCCTCAGGTGGAAAATCTGCAAGTTATACTTCAAATTAAGTAAAGTATCTGCGAAGGGAATTCCCTAATGTATTTATATTATCACCATGGCAGGCAAATCAGTTGAGACTCCAAAGACTATCAGGCACACAGTCTTTGAACTGTGCAAATAAAACTGAATTGATTTAACCTGTTTTAATATTCTAAGAGTAGAAATAGGAGCGTACAGTTTTTGTTTATTACAAGCTTTCTAAACAGCACTGGTGATAATAAATGTGCGATTCACATGGCATTCAAATAGCAAAATCAAGGAGGCACGGGTAATCCTTTGCTCCCTCAATGCTTTTCTATCACTCATTTCCATGAATTAACCACTGGCATGAGTGGTTCTCAAACTTTAGCATACAGAAGTCTAAGTTAACGAGCCTATGACACAGATCTAGGGCTTCTAAAGATTGTTAAATAGAGAAAAATATAAGACTGGAGAAGTCTATAGCTCAGAGATTAGTTCAGTAGATCTGGGGCTGGGCTCTGAAATCTGCATTTTTATTGGGTTCCTCAAGAACCCAACAGAGTGATTTCTATGCTATAATTTTAGAAATCCTTCCTAGAGGGGCTCCTGGGTAGCTCAGTAGCTTAAGTGTCTGACTCTTGATTTCTGCTCAGGCCATGGCCTTGCCATTTGCGAGTTTGAGCCCTGTGTGGGGGTCTGTAGTGGTGGCACAGCGCATGCTTGGGATACTCCCTCTTTCCTACCCTCTTCCCCTACCCACTTGTGCATGTGCTCGATCGCTCTCACTTACTCTCCCTCTCTCAAAAATAAACATTAAAAAAAAAAAAGGGAACCCTTTCTAGAAATCCTTACACAATATAGTCTAAGATTCAGATGGCCCAGTAATGTTCATTTTACGAAAAGATTACTTAGCAGAAAGCAATCGTCAAGATTTGAAATGCATCGTTAATGGAAGAAATTCAAGCCATGTAATAGGTAAGAAGGGAACATTTTGGTCAGGGAAGCAGGGCCATCATTCTCCATATCACAGAAGATAGTCTGCTGTGTCTCTAGTTACCTGTATCTGAAGGCCGTTTTTCCATCCTGGAAGAGTACATACATCTCCCATGAGTCTCTTTAATTTCACAAACACATCACACAGCTTTTTAAAGTACTGAGAACCATCTAGAAAGTGAGAGTATTAAGTTTTACAAGCTATAAAACTCTGCCTTTAACATTTAAAGCCTTTCAGGCATTTTTTTTTTTTTTTCCCCTCTCAAAAAGCTAAGTAACCTGGAGTGCCTCGGTGGTTCAGTCAGCTAAGTGTCTGACTGTTGGCTTTTGGCTCAGGTCATGATCTCACAGTTCGTGAGTTCAAACCCCCATCAGCCTCTGTACTGACAGTGCGGAGCCTGCTTGGGATTCTCTGCCTCCCTCTCTTCTCCTCCCCTGCTTGCGCTTGCTTGCTCGGTCTCTCTCTCTCAAATATAAACAGTTAACATTTTTTTAAAAGCCAAGTAACTATTTTTCTATAATTTCTACATCTCTACCACAAAAGAACGTGTTTTTTAAAAAAGTCATCTAGAATAGCTTTTCACTCTAACATTCTATAAATATAGCTCTAATTTTGGACTTAGATGGAAAACCACTCTAAATAGCCTGAAGAAATTAAGCCTACAACATTTTTCTTTTAAAGAGAAAACCCTTTCTTTAATCTTTTCCATATTTATTCCTGCCAGGATTTTAGTCAAGTTCAGAGCTAGATAATCATTTATTATTTTATTTAAGGGACTTAATCAGTTTTAACAGATAGTAACATAATCAGGCCATATTACATATTTAGACCAAAAATTATCACTCTAACTGTCTGATCAAACTGCACTATAAATCACGCAGCAATCCATTCTTAAATTTTTTTTAAAAAAATTATGCAAGGATAACTATGTGTCTGGAAACTCTCCCAGCTTTTTTATAAATATTAGCTCATTTAATTTTGATAACAACTCTGTTAGATAGGCACTGTTATGTTCATATTAGAAACGAGAATCCATAGATGGTCAGTGACTCTCCCATCCTATTACCAGCAGATGGCAGAGCTAAAATTCCAACCCAGGCCAAGTGACTCCAGAGCCAGGCTCCAGACCAATGCCCTGCACTATTTTCCTACATCAACTATTGGCAAAAAATGCTTTCCAAAAGCTTGCTAGGGGTTAATCAGGAGATAGGATAGTGATAAAAGAGAATGCCTTAACTGTTATCAAAATGTCAATTATAATGTAATTTCATGTAGGTATTGCATGCCTTTGTAAATTTCTACTGAAATGAAGAAAGGTAGTGTTATGGCTAGACTTTTTGCTTATGAGCCTCCTGAGTGTGCCCTTGAAATATATGTTGGGTAGATGAATTTAGCCTCCACTGCTAAATCCTTAACTCAAACCACTGGCATCTAGCATCTGACCACCACTGACTACCTGGCCTCCTATCTCCACCTTGATTCCTCACAACTTTGCAGCCAAAATAATTTTCTTAAAATGCTTTGATCCTGTCACCTTACTGCTTAAATACTTTAATAGGTTCCTATTTTTCCTCAGAAAAAAACAACAACAACTCTAATTCATAAGCAGAATGACTATGTAATTGAATATCAGGCTGAAGCACTTTTGATAGTTGGGGCATTATCAATCATTCTGTCAGATCAACAAGGCTGCCCACAGCAATCCAGATGTAGGTCACCCTGCTTGTGAGGTACTCCGTGACTTAGTCCCTTCAAAAGATTCCAAACCTTTCTCCAAACTAGAGAACCATTCTTCTACTCAGCTTTCCTTTCATACCTAGAATACACCAAGCCTTTTCCATCTCAGAGCTCTTGCAAATACCCATCTGTTTAACAAACTCTGTCCCCAGATCTCTGCCTAACTAATGACTATTCATGTTTCAAGTTATTCTAGAAATAACATTCTTCACAGAAGACTTTCCTAATCTTCCAAATTAAACCACCTTCACCTCACCCCCATCATTTCTTCAAGCAACACCTACAACTTTTCTTTCACACATTGGCCAATTGTTAATTTTTTATCTTCTTAATTTGTAATTTCACCATAATTACAGTTCCTTAGGTGCAGTAAAATTAGTACCTACCACAGTTCTGGCTTATAGGAGAAGCTAGGTTCACGGCTATTGAATTAATGAGAAAATGAATATTTCTTAAAAAGAGAATTAGAGAATATATACTCTGTTGCGGAAAGTATTGCTTTGATTTCAGACAATTATTCTTACATGAAACACATCAAAAATAAAATGAGATGGTCAATCTTTCCATATTTACAGATACTACGCTTAGAATGACATTAAATAAATAATAATTCTAGGGAAAAAAATCTACCCACCTAGACAAAAGCTTTCTAGGTAAGTAAGAAATTGCTAGGTTACCAAAAAGGAAACAAAACAAAAAAAGCAAAATCACTAAAAACAGGTAGAAGAAAAATACTGTGTTGATATCATAATGTCTATATGATAACAATATTTTATTCTTGGCAAAACAAATGCTTAAACATCTCAACGGGAGTTTATGTTCCCGTAACAACTGTATAATCTAGTGAAAGCCCACAAAGATTGTGGAACATGTACTAGTATAAAGCAAGACTGAATTAACACCAGATTGGGCTTCTCTCACCATTAGGCTGACTGACACAGTGCCCAGTTAAAGATTTATTTTAGTCTACAGTGCAGTAATATGCCAGAAAATAGAAAAAAAAATACAAATTAAGTTTCCTTTAACTTAGACGTATACATGTAATTTAGGAATCATATATGAAAGGACATATATGAAGTATATAAAAGGACCAATAAAAAGAGAAACCGGGGGAGGGTCAGAGACAGAGAGGTGGGGACACAGGATCCAAAGAGGGTTCCATGCTGATAGCAGTAAGGTAAGCGTCTGACTTCGGCTCAGGTCATGATCTCATGGTTCATGAGTTTGAGCCCCACTTCAGGCCTCTGCTGTCAGCACAGAGCCCACTTCAGATCCTCTGTCCCTCTCTCTGTCCCTCCCCTGCTTTCTCTGTCTCATCAATAAATAAACATTAAAAAAAATTTTAAATAGAAACCTTGACAGAAAAACATCTAGAAGTAAAAAAACAGCTAATGTCATTGTTATAGGTTTCTGATCTTGTTAAAAACTCTAACTCTGAAACTAGGTTTTTATTTTGATTTGGGCTGAAATAAGTGGCTTCTACTCTGCCCAAATTGATCTTCAGACAGCTCACTGAATTCAAATGTATTTTTGCACATCCAGGCTTCTGCGCCACCGCCTACATGGGTGATTATCAAATCAACACGGTATCTACAGGTGACCTTCCTCCTGCATCTCTTTTAATTTTGTTAGGGTTGCAGTTTCAGGATAATGGTTTTCTGATTAAGATTATATCTTTCTGTTTAAGTGATTAGCACTTCTCATGCTAATGGTATTACATTAGCACCTTTGAGAAAAGGTTCTTCAACAATGTAGGCAAGAGTAGAGAAAACAGAGCTGTCCAAAAGGATTTGTAAGAAAAAGAAATAGAAATAAGCCAAAACAAAAGAGAGAAGAACTTTCCCTTATATTCTACAGCAGATTTTCTCCTAATAGGATCTGAAATTGTCTTCTAAGAACAATCCCAGGACCTGGCTGGCTTCTGAAGATTAAAATCCTAATCTGGAATCCAGGAATCTCTCCACAATCTATGACTCTTTTTTTCACCTCATGGAGAAAAGGGATACTGACAATTCTTTTCTTTTTCTTTTTTTTTTTTAATGTTTGTCTATTTTTGAGAAGTACAGAGCGTATGAGCGGGGGAGGGTCAGAGACAGAGAGGTGGGGACACAGGATCCAAAGAGGGTTCCATGCTGATAGCAGTGAGCCTGAGGCAGGGCTTGAACTCACAAAGTGTGATATCATGACCTGAGCAGAAGTGTTCAGCCAACTGAGCCACCCAGGCGACCCCTGACCGTTGCAAAGTGCCCTTGCATGATCACTCTGGCGACTGGGACTGATAACAATGACATATCATCTCCAATTACATGTTTTTGCTGAGGGAATAAACTATTAGATTTTGACCTTTTTAAATTTATGAATTATTTGTATTCCTGGACAGATTCCTATACAATATACAGACATAATTAATCTACAAAACTAACAATGCTTTAGAGATTACATCTGAACAATGCTTGACACAGAAAAGAGGAGCTATAAATAAATAGAAATCGGTTTTAACATTTTGGAATGAAAATAAGTTAGCTATTTTTGGACTTTAGTTTCTTTTGAAAAAAGCATTAGAAGACTTACAAACGATTTCAGCAATCCTGGGACTTTAAACCTCCAGCAAAATCCGTACGTGCCAATCAATACCAGGAATTACACAAAGAACAAGGTAAGCCAGGCTTATATTCCGAACACTGTGTAAGTTCACTTTATACCTGGCTTTCAGAATTTCCAAGATAATCTCTCAAAAAAAAAGAACTTTAAATGACAATTATTATACAACAGTTTCATTTGATAACATCTGTGCACAAATAAAACCATTTAAAACATTTTTTATGGTTTTATATTTTAGAAACATCACCAGTTGCTGAAAATAAGCCAGATAGCAAGTATGATGCTTTTATTCCATTTTTAAGAATGTTGTAAAATCTTAAGTATATTTTAACACTTCCCTTCTAAAAGATACAATACTGTGAATAATACTCATATTGTTTCCTAAATGTTTCCAATAGAAAATTTGCTAGTGATATTGCACTTGTTGATAAAGTGATGTCTAATTTTAAGATGTCTTCTTCTATATCCAAATGATCCTTTAGAAACCTAATAAAGTAAATGTTGGTTTTTATTCTTTAGTTCATTTCCACTCAAAATAAACCACTCCTTATGGTTCATGAACTCTAGCCACTCATTTGTATCCCAGAAGCTCTTTCCAAAAGAAAGATAAAAAATGATCCTTATAATATATCAAGATGCTGACACATTACTTGCAGACTTGGCAAAGAGAGGAAACACACAAACACACACACACATGCATGCACAAATACACATGCACAAAAGTCACAACATTTATGCAGCTTCTTAATCTCATATAACTTAACCTGCACACTCCCAAAAGTCCTAGAACATGCATAAGTGAAGGCAAATAATTAATTATCTTTTAATATAAACCTTCTGAAAAATCTTTTTTTTTTTTTTGCCTGAAAAAAAATTTTTTTTAAGCTTACATTAGAGAGCAAGAGAGAATGACAGTGAGAAAGGGCGGCAGGGCGGGGGAGGAGAGAGAGAGAGAAAGGGGGGGGAGAGAGAGAGAGAGAGAGAGAGAATCTCAAGCAGGGTACATGCTCAGCATAGAGCCTGATGTGGGGCTCAATCTCACAACTCTAGGATCATGACCTGAGCCAAAATCAAGAGTCGGATGCTCAAGCCACAGAATAACCCAGGTGCCCTCGCCCTAATATTCTTAAAACAAAAACAAAAAACAAAAACAAAAACCACCTCCACAAAGAACAAGAAAAAATATTTGTAAAAATTAACATCTTCACTTTCTTTCCTATATGGCCTTTCTCCAGAGAATAAAGAATAAGCATATTACTAACAAATTCTTTTTAAGGAGGGAAAAGAACTACAGAGGATGCTTCCTACAGGTTCGAGGTTCAGACTTTATTAAATATATATATATATATTTATATATATATCCTTTTAGATTTTTTTTTTTATTACAAAGCCACCCCTTGTCAAGAATTAATCTGAACATGGTAAGGATGTAAGCGAGTACATTAAGTTGTGATCTTCCTAAGAGATCAGGCTGCATCAGCTGCTTCTGGTTAAATACGTGACAAAAATCAGAAGCTAAATCCCTAAAATGACACAAGTATTACTGGCATGTATAGTACAAATTTCTTAGGAAAACAATTGGTGGAAACTATATAAATTGGGATGGAAATTTCTTTAGTGAAAAAGTTGAATATGGAGAGACATCAGGAATATTAAAATTCTAGTAATCATACTCTCAAAGCCGAAAGCTTTCTCCTTCAAGTTATTCCTCGAATGGGATTTAAAATCTTCCCTTGAGTGTCTATCGTAAAGCTTACACTTAAAACCTCACTTTAGCAGGTTAGACATTTCCGGTACATTATGAATCCTAGGATTTACCAGTTACATCCTGAGAATAAAGGAGAAAGTGGACCCAGAAAGCTTAAAACTGACAAAAGACAGGAAATTCAGAGCTCAGGACAAAACTACCTCTAACCTGCCTCCACTAAGGATTTCAGGATCTTTTAACAATGAAATTTATTATAAACTCTAAATGCTGCAAGAAAAGACATAATGAACACTGTATTTCCTTGACTTTTTATTAAACAGTAAACTTGATTAATACTATAATTAATTTGAACTTTACTTTTGGCTTAAAGAGTTGTTGGAACCATTAACTACACAGGTCTCCATTGTACGTTTGTTCACAGCTATTATTCCTCCAGATAAACTGACCTACATTTTCTCACTGGACAGGGATAAAGTTGATTATGATGAAACAGCACCTTATCAAATTATAGTGGATGTTATTCACTAACATCCTTTAATTACAGTAATATATTTATTATATATAACTCCTAGAAGAATGTTTGGCATACAGTACACTCTATAAATATAAGAGTTACTATTGGTCTTTATAATCATTGTTGTCCTCATTCTTATGATGAATATAAACAGCTATTTGGTACCTAATTTATACATGTGATAAAATATATTTTATGAGTTCTTTCTGTATCAGACATATATGTATTAGTAACAGATAATTTATTTGATAGCTCATGATTCCACATTACGAAATATTTAATCGTGTAAAATATTGCTAGAGTACTCAGAATATTTTACTTGTATGTGAAAATCATTTTTCAATTGTGTACTTGCATAAGAATTTTCAGCCAACCAATTCCTTCGGCTCTAAGATTCTTTCTTACTATGCGTAGCCTGGGAATCTACTTTTATCTTAGGGCTGCCTTAGTATGCCTCAATGACCCAGTTCTGAATCAGTAGGATCTGGTATTACTAGACTTCTAACTTAGATCCAAAGAAAAATTGTATCTCTCAATGAGGAGATAACACATTAAAAAGTTCTGGCTTATAAAAAGAAACTTCTAATTGAAAGTTCAGGTAAGAAGAAAAGAAGACTTTTCCTTTGATCATTCTTATCTGTTGGAAAGAATTATGCCTCTGAAAAAATAACACCCACACATTCAGTAAGGCGAAAGGCTCTGTAACACAGTGTATCTAGGCCATATTAATCTCTGTGACACTTTAAGACTGGCCGTACCAAAAAAGTAATGTTAAAAAGTGAGCATGCCAATATGACCAAGTGTGTTAATGTCAAAAGAAATACCAAACTACTTACTTTTTGCTCTAGAGAAAACTGGTTAAGACTGGAAGAGTATAATTGCTTTGTGACAGCTACATGTTTAAAGGAAATTTAGGAAAACTTTTTAACATCCATCTAATACATACTTATTGCACACTTCATCTATGTGAAGCACAGGGTTTTTTAGAAAAAAGTTTTATAGTTTATTTTTGAGACAGAAAGAGACAGAGCACGAGCAGGGGAGGGGCAGAGGGAGAGGGAGACTCAAGTCTGAAACAGGCTCCAGGCTCTCAGCTGTCAGCATGGAACCCGATGCAGGGCTCAAACCCACGAACAGCAAGATCATGACCTGAGCTGAAGTCGGACACTTAACTCACTGAGCCACCCAGGCGCCCCTGAAGCATAGGGTTTTAATAGGATGCCAGATTTGCATTATCCTTATAGTCTTGTATGTGTGTATTCTTTCAACAAACAACTGAGTGTCCACTGTCTGTCAGGCAGCATGCTAGGTGTTGATGGTACAGAGAAAGGTAGCATCTTTGCATCCACCATGGAGTGAACAGAAAAGGATACTGAAATGGACAAGAAACACACAAAGCTGTCTAACTTCATTAGACATCAAGGAATTATGCATACACCACTTCACTGTCACCTTAAATTTAAAATGACACACACTACTTTGCAAGTGTGTGGGGTCACTGGAAACATGGAACAGTGTGGAGTCATTTTTACAGTGGTAAGAATGTAAATTGCTGCAGCCATCTTAACAAAACTGTTTGGCAGTAATTACTAAAGTTGAACATGTACATATCCTATGATTCTGCAGTGTACAAAATGTACTCCTGGTGCACATGTGCGCGCGCATGTGTGTGTGTATCAGAAATGCATGCATATATTCACCAAAAGATCCATACAGTAACGTGCAGAGGACTGTTATTGTAATAACACAGAACTAGCAGTTCCACGGATAGTAAAAGCGACAACGAAATTGTGGGATAGTCATACAGTGAAGTCCGCACAGCTATGAAAATGAACAAACTACAATGCGTTGCAACAATATCAGTGAGTTATATCAACTTAATGTTACATAAAAGAAGCCATATTGTAAAGAAGACCTACTGCCTAATTATATTTATACAAAACTCAAAAATAGGTAAAACTTGGAAGAAAGTTAGATGGAACAGGGGAAACCTGGAGACCCCTGGGGTGCTTGTAATGATCTGTTTCTCCATGTGGACGCTGGCTGCATGGATGACTTCACTCTGATCATTCATTACTCTAGGCACCTGTGATTTGTGACTCTCCTATAAAAATTTATTTAAAATTAAGCACTGAGCACCATTCTTGATTTAAGATGAACATATTGTGGGAAAGTGAAGACAAGGGGGAAAGTGACTAGGCTGTCACTACCTTCTGGCAGTTTTCTATTTTATTTGGTACAGGCCCTCGTTACCTCATATATGAACAACTGTGCTCATCACCCACTAGTGTTCCTGTCTCAAGTACCATCACTTTTTAATTTGTTTGCACATTCCAGTGAAATCTATTTTCTTGATTAATCTTTTAATCATCGCTTTACCCATGTCATTCTCCTGCTCACACATGATCACTGACTACTCACCTCCTTATACTATAAAAATTAAACTCCTCAGCCAAACATACAATGCCTTCAGTTAATAGGATCAAAATCTGACTTTAGCTGACTTATAGATTATCAACCTTGAATCACCTATGCAACTCTTCATGACAGGTAGTATCAGGAGGAGGTCAAGAGCACAGACTAGGAACTCTTATTCTGTGACATTGGCAAATTACTAGATATCCCTGTGCCTCTGTTTTCTATCAGTAAAATGGGGATTCTACTAGTACCTATAATACCAAACCTAGAGAGGTTTGTGAGGATGAAATGAGTTAATGCCTATAGGCATCTAAACAGTGTTTGATTGTATTCATATGTATTGGCAATTATTTTGTCATTAAATAATCAGCACAAATGGCTGCCACGCAAGACACAGTCAGTTCTGCCTCGCCTCTTGGCTCATGGCATTCTTCCTAAATAAGGAAAGCCCTTGTTCCATCCACTCTTCCCTTTTAATCTATCTCTCATCTTTCCTTTAAAGACCCTTTCAAGTACCATTTCATTCTCAGGGCTGAAGGCCATCATAATACAGGGAAGTCTGTTTGGTGAAACACAGACACCAGTTATGCATCATGGGTTTGTTTCGTTTTGTCTTGATTCATGCACACCTACTCCTGTATTGACTATAAGTTGTTGAGGCATCTATAATCACCAAAAGATCTTTTTACCTCCAGCAACAAAAACCTATTGTCCTTTGACTGTGTATTTTTTTTATTTAAGTAAATTGTGTGGGTGGTAAACTGACAATCTTTTATTCAGATTTATTCAAGTGTAAGTGACAAATAAAATTTTAAGATATTTCAAGTATGCACTGTGGTGACTTCACATGCACAGACAGTGTGAAAAAAAGTCCTCTCATCTACTTAATTAGCATATCCATCACCTCACTTATTTGTTTGTTTATTTTGGTGAGAACATTTTAGTTCTACTCCCTTAGTAAATTTCAATTATCAAACACAATGTTATCAACTATAGTTATCATGTTTTAGATTATATCCTCATACCTTAACCATCTTACAGATTTGAGTTTATATCCTTTGGTCAATCTCTCCCAATTTCTAGCACCTCCAATCAATGTACATATATCATATGCATCTCTACACACAGTGAACTATTAGAAAGATAAATTAAAACAACCCTACTGAGGTGCCTGGGTGGCTCAGTCGGTTAAGTGTCTGACTTAAGTTCATAAGCTCAGGTCATGATCTCGTGGTTCATGGGTTCAAGCCCTGTGTCAGGCTCTGGGCTGATAGCTCAGAGCCTAGAGAGTGCTTCATATTCTGTGTCTCCCTCTCTCTCTGTCCCTCCCCCACTCATGCTCTCTGTCTCTCTCTGTCTCTGTCTCTCTCAAAGAAAACAAAACAAAACAAAACAAAAAACCAACATTGGGGTGCCTGGGTGGCTCAGTCGGTTAAGCGACCCACATCTGCTCAGGTCATGATCTTACAGTTCGTGGGTTTGAGCCCCGCATCAGGCTCTGTGCTGAGAGTTAGCTCAGAGCCTGGAGACTGTTTCAGATTCTGTGTCTCCCTCTCTCTCTGACCCTCCCCTGCTCATGCTGTCTCTCTCAGAAATAAATAAAACATTAAAAATTTTTTTTTAAAAACATTAAAGGAAAACAATACTATGTACAGTTGCATCAAGAATAATAAAAATAAAATTCTTGGGAATAAATTTAAAGGAGGTGAAATATATATACACTCAAAACTGTAAGACATTGATAAAATAAATTGAAGAAGACATAAATGGTAAGATAATTCGTGCTTTTATGACTTAGAATAAATATTATTAAAATGTCCACACTACTCAAAGAAATGTATCACTTCAATGCAATCCCTATCTAAATTCTAATGGCCTTTTTGCACAGAACTTCAAAAATCAATTCTCAAATTTGTATATAGCCATAAAAGATCTCTGAAAAACCAAAACAATCCTGAGAAAGACGACGCATCACACTTCCTGATATCAAACTAATTATATGACAAAGCTGTAGTAATAAAACAGTATGGTATTGGCATAAACAGATACACAGATCAATACAAGAAAATTCCAGAGATAAATCCATATACATACAATCAATTGACTTATGACAAAGGAGCCAGGAGTGCACAATGTAAAAATGACAGCCTTTTCAATAAATAATGTTGGTAAAACTAGGCAGCCACATGCAAGAGAATAAAACCAGACCTCTATCTTAAAGCACTCACAAAGATCAACTTAAAATGGATCAAAGCCTTGAATTTAATACCTGAAATCATAAAACTCCTAGAAAAAAACATACGGGATAAGCTCTTTGACATCAGTCTTGGCAGTGACTTGTTTAAATTTGATATTGAAAGCAAAGAAAACAAAAGCAAAAATCAAGAAGTAGAATTATATTGAACTGAGGAGCTTCTACAGAGAAAGAAAATCATTAACAAAATCAAAGGCAAACTATGGCATGGGAGAATATATTTATGAATCATATATATGGAAAACATTAATATCCAAAATACACAAAAAACTTAGACAACTCAAAAGCAAAAAATAAATAACCTGATTTAAACATGGACAGAGGAACTAAATAGACTTTTTTTTTTTTTCAAAAGAAAATATCCAAATGGCCAACAGGCACATGAAAAGGTGTTCAATATCACTAATTATCAGGAAAAGAGAAATCAAAACCACAGTGAAATATCACCTCATACCTGTTAGAGTAGCTATTTACTAATAAGATAAAGGCAGCAAGTGGAACAAAATGGAACTCTTGTGTACTGCTGGTGGGAATGCTAATTGGCATAGTCACTATGGAAAATATGGAAGTTTCCTAAAAAATGAACATACGATCCAACAGTGTTACTTCTGGGTATATATGCACCCTCCTAAAACTGAAAGCAGGATACTGAGGAGATATCTGCACTTCTGGCAGCATTATTCACAATAGCTAAGATACAGAAACAGTCTAAGTGTCTACCAATAGATGACTGGCTAAAGAAGAGGCGGCATATGGAATACTTATTCAGCCACGAGAAAGAAAGAAATCCTGCCATTTCTAACAACAATGGATGAACCTCATGGGCATTACGCTAAGTGAAATAAGTCAGACAACAAAAATACAGCATGGTATCACATATGTGTAATCTTAAAAAAAAATCTAACATATAGAAACAGTAGAAAATTGATTCGTTTTTATACGAGGAACACATTTATATTAACAAGTAATTTCTTTTCTACATATGATTTCATAAGGTAAATTTATTGTTTCTTTTACTTCATTGTCATACATTATGTGAGCAAAATATCAAATCACTTAATTTTACATAAAAATACTAAAAAAAATAGTTTAACATTACATATTTTTCCAGCTTACTCAGTGCTAAATTTTATCCTAGTCTATAGTATGAAACAAATCATTTCCCTAAAGTTAGCAGCATAGCCAGATGCTCATCTAATTTAAGGAGTTAAAGTTTTATTCCCTATACCTTTTACAGCAACATAGAGTTCTTTACAATATTTTTAACATAGGAGTGCCTGGTTGGCTCAGTTGGTTAAGCCTCAGACTCTTGATTTTGGTTCAGGTCACGATCTTGAGGTTCTTGAGTTCAAGCCCCGCATTAGGATCTGTACTGCTGGTGTGGAGCCCACTTGGGCTTCTAGGTCTCCCTCTCTCTGCCCCTCCCCTTCTCTCTCTCACAAATAAACAAACAGTAAAATTATTTTAAACATATACTGAATGATATATATTCTTGGGGCATTTTTTATTTGAAGATAACAATATATTGCCTCTGAAATGCTGACTATCAAAAGGAGTGATAAGCTTCTTCTTAATAACACTGTTGGCTGCTTAAGAAAGAGAAGATGATTAAAGACACTGTCCATAAAGCCTTTGGAGTGTGATGTGGCTACAATAATTCATAGGATTAAAGGGACCAGGTACCAAATCTATCCAACACATGTCAGTTACTCTTTTCTTTGTGATGCTTTTCCTTTTATCTTTTTAGAGAAAGAGTGAGTGCAAATGAGGAAGAGATGGGGTGGGGGGGCGAGAGGGCGAGAGGGCGAGAGGGCGAGAGGGCGAGAGGGCGAGAGGGCGAGAGGGCGAGAGGGCGAGAGGGCGAGAGGGCATCTCAAGCAGGATCTACACCCAGTAAAGAGCCCAAAAAAGTGATCCATCCCACAACTGTGAGATCATGACCTGAGCTAAAATTAAGAGTCAGCTGCTCACACAAGCAGCAACCCAGGTGCCCTTGTGATGTTTTCTCAAGGCATTGGGAAGAACAACATTTTAGAAAAGAATGGAGAAATTTCTATTCATGTCTGTAAAGAAAAAAAAAAAAGAATTTACTAGTGAACTAACGGTATGTATGCTATGAAAGCTCAACTTTTTAAAACTTGCCTCTGAAAGTGCCAAGCACAAGCTCAGTGAGTTGTTTCTTAAGCTTCCACCAAATGCCTCACAGCTGGGGTCACTGTTAATTATTCCAAGCAGCTCTCACCATAAGAACTTCAAAGGGTCTCCCCAGCCACTCTCCAGTGCTCTAGGAAGCTTCTATCTTTTCACCAAACCATTTACAAGGCTTGGAGACATTGAAAACAGCTTTCATCTTTTCAGTTCCTCTGTGGTTAATCATGTTTTTGTGCCATTCCATGTTCAGGCCAGTACCATTTTCTGCAAATCTGCTTTGCAGGCAAGCATGTGAATACAGTCAGCTTTACTGTGTTCTTCAAGTTCAATAATGAAAAATCTCTGTTAGAGTGAAGGCAAACATACATCCTCAGATCCAATTCAAGCATTTATATAAAATGGACTTGAAACATTTTGTTGGAGACTTGTTTTTTTTCTTATTTACAGAATAGAAGAGTCTAGAGAAATACAATTGTTTCAGTCTGCTAACACTAATTCTTAGAAAGTCAACTTCCGATTAACCTTATGATACAGACACAAAGAGAAGGAATAGGATGTAACATGAATAGCCTTCAGGGACTGCCCACCTGGCACCTGAAAAACCCTTGCATCTAGACTATAATATCTGAAGTTTTGAGCTCAAGATCCATCCATTCATTTCTTCCATTATTCAAAGAAAATTAACAGAATGCCCAGTTTTCCAGGCACAATGCTGAGAGCAGGAAAGGTGTTGAAGGTATTAAGTTCAATAAAATCCTAAACTGCTTTTTACTTTTTAAATTTTATTTATTATTATTTTAATGTTATTTTTGAGAGAGAGCACAAGCTAGTGGGAGGGAGGGCAGAGAATGAGGGAGACAGAGAATCTGAAGCAGGCTCCATGCTGCCAGTGCAAAGCCAGATGTGAGGCTTGAACCCATGAACATGAGATCATAACCTGAGCCAAAGTCCGATGCTCAACTGACCGAGCCACCCAGGCACTCCCAAATCCTAAAACACTTTTTAAAGAAATCCATGCATTTGTGAGAAAAGAACAAGAAAGAATACACAGCAGAGCACATGAAAAATGTTATATAAGTGAGAGGTATAGAAACACAGTGGTAACAGAGAAGTCCACAAGTGGGCTGTGAAGGGCTTTAGGGAGTGGCGGAACTCGCCAGCTACAGAAGATGGAGGGGAGGGGAGAAAATACCAGATAAAAAGAAAAGAAGGAATAAGAAAGAGGAAGAGTTTCATGTGACTGCGTAGTGGATGGTCTAAAACCAAAAGCTAAAAAGTAAAGGTTTTCATAGTCCATTTTGCTTCACTAATAAATTTGGATTTTATCCTACTGCCAACAGAATACTAATCAAGGACCTTAAATAAAGGAGTAAAACAATGACCAACCTGACAGGAGTAGTCAAGCTGACTGCAAATACTATGGACTGGGAGAGGGAAAGTTCACTCGAAAAGCTACCATGCTCAAGGTGAAAATGGCAAAAACTTGAGAATCATTAAGGCATTACATCTGGCCAGAGATCAGATACCGTGAGTGGGGCAAATTTTTATCATTCAAATATTTATTGGTATAAGTGAATTTAAAGTCATTCTTTCTAGGGGTGCCTGGGTTGCAGAGTCGGGTGAGAACAGACTCTTGATTTCAGCTCAGGTCATGATCCCACAGTTGTGGGATCAGGCTATGCTCAGTGTGGAGCCTGCTTAAGTCCCTCCCTTCATCCCTCCCTCTCTCTCCTGTACCCTTTTCTGTCTTCTCTCTTCCCCACAAGCACACTTATTCTATCTCTTTAAAAAAAAAAAAAAAAAGTTTTTTTTTTCCTTCTAAAAGACAAATGCCGCAAAGAAACAATACTATGAGAAAGAAGATGCCAGAAGACCAGGATGACTGAGGGGGAAAAGAAGGGCAAAAGACTGAGATGTGGCCCACTTTGAAATTTTACTTCAGATCAAGTGTAGATCTCATTTTAATGTTACAGGGAGGTTCTGGTTCAGGATGGCAATGTAGAAAGATCCTGAACTCACAGACACACTGAATCTACAGATACATATGGAGTAATTTCCTGTGAAATAAACTAAAACTGGTCTTGACCTCTTCACATTGGACAAAGGACAGGAAAATGACATGAAAGCAGATAGGAAATGTTGAAAAACAATCTCACCATAATCACTAGCTCACACGTCGGTGCACTGACCTAGAATCAGAAGAGGACTCAAAACCCTAAGCTTCTTCTTGGGGAGCAAGGCATTTGTACCCTATACTGGACACTCCAACTTTTAAGACTGAGAGACAAATTCCTCAAACATCTGGCTTTGAAGACCAATGGGGCTTGTGCCCATGAGGCCCAGAAATCTATGGCAAACTGAGAAATGAATCTTGAAGGGCTAATGTGCAGACACATACCCCAGGGCACCACATACAAGCAGCCCTTTGAAAAGTGCCCAGACTTTTTTTTTTTTTTTTTTTTTTGAGAGAGAGAGACACACACACAGAGAAATAGAGAGAGAACACAAGCAGGGGAGAGGGGCAGAGGGAGAGAAGGAGAATTTTAAGTAGGCTCCACACTCAGTGCAGAGTCCATTGCAGGGTTCAATCCCATGACTATGAGATCATGACTTGAGCTAAAATCAAGAATCAGACACTTAAGTGACTGAATCATCCCGGCACCCTGCAAAGTGCGCAGACTTTATGTGAGACTCAGTTGCTAATTTCAAAGTATTGGTCTGAGGGATAGGGGCATGCTGGGATACTCCCCGGGATAGAGGCTGGTGGGTCCCAACTTCCTGTGCCCCCTCTGCCTCACTCAAGTCAGCAGGTACTGCCCTTTTCTCTTCCTTAGGTTGGGGGGGGATGGGCACTGCCATTTTTAAGCTGCAACTGACAGGTGTCAACTTCCACACTAGCCCTCTGCCTTGCTGAAAATGGCAGGCATCATATTTCTTTCTCTTTTTTAAAATTTTTCCCTTTTTTCTTCTTTCTTTTCTCTCTTTCATCTTCTTTTTCCTTTTTTTTTTTTTTTCTTTTCCCAGAGGATCCCAGCTTTGCACTCTCCTTCTGCCATATTCCCAAAAGGAAGCTTCCACATTCCACATACACTTGGTGCCCTGGTATTTATGTCTTGTGACTTGTTTTTTGTGGCTGCCATCCTTGTTTTTAAAGTTTATTTATTTTTAAAGAGAGAGACAATGAGTGTGAGATTGAGAGTGGGGGATGGGCAGAGAGAGAGGGAAAAAGAGATTCCCAACTAGGCTCAGCACTGTCAGTGCAGAGCCCAATGAGGGGCTCAAACTCATGAACCAAGAGATCATGACTTGAAGTCAAAATAGAGTCAGACACTTAACTGACTGAGCCACCGAGGCGCCCCCAGGGTGATGGCCTAACTTTGGAGGCTTGAGTCCCTTGGGGCTAAAACAATTGGAGAGGCGATTCTTGGCAGACTGCCACTCCAGAGCACTGCACACACAGCTTACTAAAATACACCAACAGCCTTTCTGAGAAAGAGGCCTATGTTTCCGTCCTCCAGCTTTGGCTTTAGGATTAAATTTGGCATACATCTGGAGGCTATGGAGGTGCTCTCAGGGAATGGAGGTTGGAGGAGTCCGTATCTGCACTCTCCATTTGCCTCACTACACTCACCAGTATCTCCCAGAGAGGAATTTCCAACTCATCTAGAGGTCTGATTTTTGCAACTGCCACCAGAATACACCTCCAGATCACCTGCTCCAGTGGCCAGCGGCATTTACTCTGGTGGTACTATAGGACCATACATACTTACATACTTAAAAAGCTGCTGCCTGTGGGCCTGGCTTCCAATCAGCCTGAATCTAGGTGCTGAGATCCTCCCCTTTGAACACTGACAGGGCTTGGCACACACTAAGCTACTGAGAGCTATTAAAAACAAAACAGCTTATTTGGATAATCACAAAGGTTCAAGACCCAACCAAGAGCCAGGGCAAAGTTGACTAACAAGTTTCATCTCCAACACAAAGACACCTCTTCAAGACAGGAGTGGTTGTTTCATCTAACACATAAAAACCAATATGTATACTCAAAGAAAATGAAGAAACAGAGGAATATATTCCAAAAAAGGATAAAATAAAATCCCCCCTCCCCCCAAAAAACCAACAAAACAGAGATAAATAATTTACGTAATAAAGAGTTCAAAGTAATGGTTCTAAAGATGACCAAACATGTGAAAAAAAATCGATGAACACAGGGGAAACTTCAACAAAGAGACAAAAAATGTAAAAAAAGTACCAAACAAAAGTTACGGAGCAGAAGAATACTGAACTGAAAAGTTATCAGAGATGTTCAACAGCAGACTAGATGAGAAAAAAAGATCAGTGAAGAGGGCAGACAGGACAGTAGAAGTCGCCCAATCAGAGCAGCAAAAAGAAAAAAAGATTGGAAACCAAGTGAGAACAGCTAACCAGGTTTACAGGACAATATCAAGAGGGGTCAACATGGGTCCCAGGGAGAGAAGAGAGAAAGAGGCAGCAAAGTTATTTGAGGAAAGAATGGCGGGAAACAGCCCTAACCTGGAGAATGAGACAGACTTCCAGATCCAGGAAGTCCAGAGAAACCAAAAGAGATCTCTACCAAGACACATTACAATTAAAATCTCAAAAGTTAAAGATAAAGAGAGAATCCTAAGAGCAGTACAAGTAGAATTGGTTATGTACATGGAAACCCCCATTAGAATATGAGCAGATTTTTCAGCAGAAATATTGCAGGCCAGAGGGCAGTGGAATAATATATTTAAAGTGCTAGAGGAAAAAAATAAAGCAAAAAACCCTTCAGGCAAGAATGCTCTACCCAACAGAATTACTGTTCAAAATTGAAGGATAGATGAATTATCCAGGCTAGCAAAAACTAAAGGAGTTTATCACCACTAAACTGGCCTAACAAATGAAATGTTAAAGGGACTTCTTTAAGCTGAAAAGAAAGGGTGCCAATTAGCAACAAGAAAACATATAAGAATACAAATCTCATCAGTAAAGGTAAATATATAGTAAAGCTAGTGGATGAATCACTTATATAGCCAGTATAAAGCTAAAAAGACAATGTAGTAAAAGTATAATTACAGTAATTTTTTAAGACATACACAGATAATAAGATGCAGAATATGATATATAAAACATTAAACGTGGTGGAGGATAAAATGTAGAGCTTTATAATGCACTTAGACTTAAGCTGTTATCAACCTGAAATACACTGTTATAAGTTGTTATATATAAGCTTCCTGGTCACAAGTAAAAACCTACTTTAGAAACACAAAAGGTCATAAGTGTACCACTAAAGTAAGTCATCAAACCACAAAAGAAAAACCAAGAGAGAAAGAAAAGAAAAGCAGAGGGACTACAAAAACAGCCAGAAAAAAATAAACAAAATGGCAATAAGTATATACTTATCTATAATTACTTTAAATGTAAATAAACTAAATTCTCCAATCAAAAGATACAGAGTGGCTGAATGGATTAAAAACAAAAAACAAAACAAAACAAAAAACAAGGCTTATCTATATGCTGCCTACAAGAAACTGTTCAGATGTAAGGACACACACAGATTCAAAGTGAAGTAATAGAAAAGATATTCTATGCAAATGGAAACCAAACCAAATCAAAACAAGAAAGCTAGGGCAGCTATACTTAGACAAAATAGACTTTAAAAACAAAGACTGAGATAAAGGCAAAGAAGGGTTTCACATAATGATAAAGGGGTTAATCCAACCAGAACATGTAACATTTATAAATATTTATTTACCTAACAAAGAGCATGTAAATATTAAATATGTAAAGCAAATATTAAGAGACCTAAAAGGAGAAGTAAACAGCCATGCAATAATAACAGGGGACTCTACTACCCCACTAACAGCAAAGGATAGATCATTTAGACAGCAAATCAATAAGAAAACATTGGCCTAAAATGACAGACTAGAACAGATGAACTTAACATATATATGGGGCATTCCATCCAAAAGCAACGGAACACAAATTCTTCTTAAATGTACATGAGACATATGTCAGGCCACAGAACAAGTCTTAATTTTTTTAATAAGATTGAAGTCCTCAAGTATCTTTCCAACCACAGCAGTATGAAACTAGAAATCAATTAAAAGAAAAAACTAGAAAATTTAAAAATATGTAGAGATTAAGCAGCATGGTACTGAATTACCAGTGGGTCAATGAAGAAATCAAGAGAAACTGAACAATACATTGAGACAAATGAAAGAGTAAATACAACATAACAAAACTTATGAAATGCAGCAAAAGGAATCCTAAGAGGGAAGTTCATAGGATATCTACTTTAAGAAACAAGAAAAATCTCATATAAACAACTTAACTTTCCATCTCAAAAAACAAGAAAAAGAACAAAGCCCGAAGTTAGTAGAAGGAAGGAATTAAAGATCAGAGCAGAAATGGATGAAATAGAATTCAAAATGACAGTAGAAAAGGTCAATGAAACCAAGAGCTGATTCCTTGAAAAGACAAAATTGACAAACCTTGGGAGTACCTGGGTGGGTCAGTTGGTTAAGCGTCTGACTCTTGATTACGGCTCAGGTCATAATCTCACTGTTTCTAAGTTGGAGCCCTGCACTGGGATCTGTGTTGGCACGGTGGATCCTTTTGGGATTCTCTGTCTCTCCTCTCTCTCTCTCCTGCTCACACACACATGCACACCTGTTCTCGCCCATCTCTTTTTCAAAATAAATAAACTAAAATATGGGAAAGCTTTAGGTAGATTCACCATGACAAAAAGAGGGAGGAACCAAATAAATAAAATTAGGGGTGCCTGGGTGGCTTAGTCGGTTAAGCATCTGGCTGTGGCTTAGGTCATGGTCTCAAGGTTTGTGAGTTTGAGCCCTGCATTGGGTTCTGTGCTGACAGCTCAGAGTTGGAGCCTGCTTTGCATTCTGTGTCTCCCTTTCTCTCTTCCCCTCCCCTGTTCACTCTCTCACAATATAAATAAAAACATTAAACACATTTTTAAAAATTAAAAAAACAAAATCAGAAATGAAACAGAAATCATTACAAATGATAGAAATACAAAGGATTATGAAACTGTTATGAACAATTATACATCAACAAATTGGATAATCTAAAAAAAGGGATAAATCCTAAAAACATACTTCCAAAACAGAATCATGAATAAATAGAAAAACTGAATAAGCTAATTACCAGGAAGGAGATTGAATCAGTAACAAAAAACCTGCCAACAAACAAAAACCCAGAAGCACACAGTTTCACTGGTGACTTCTATCAAATATTCAGATAAGAATTAATACCTACTAATCCTTCACAAACTCTTCCAAAAAAAAATTATAGGCCAATATTTCTGATAAAAATAGATGCCAAACCCTCTATAAGAGATTAGCAACCTGAACCAATAATACAGTAAAAGGATCACACCCCATGATAAAATGGGATTTATTCTAGGAGTGCAAGGACAGTTCAATTCATATTAATCAATGTGATATACCGCATTAACAAAATGGAGGATAGGTATCAGGATCATCTTGATACATGTAGAGAAAGTGATAAAATTCAACATCTACTCATGAAAACTCTCAACAAAGTGGGTACAGAGAAAACATACCTCAACAAATAAAGATCATGTATGACAATCTATAGGTTATATCACACTCAGTGGAAAAAGCTGAAAGCTTTTTCCTCTAAGCTCAGGAACAAGGCAGAATACCCATTTTTGCCACTTTTATTCAATATAGCATTGGAAGTCCTAGCCAGAGCAATGAGGCAAGAAAAAGAATTAAAAACATCCAAATTAAAAAGAAATACCACTGTCACTATTTGCAAATGGCACAATATTATATATAGAAAACCCTTAAGATTACTGTTAGAATTAATGAATGAATAAGGTTGCAGGATACGAAATCAATATAGAGAAATCTGTTGTGTTTCTATATACTTATAGCAAACTGTCAGAAAAAGAAATTAAGCAAACAATCCCACTTACAATTGCATCAGAAAGAATAAAATATCTAGGAATAAACCAAGGAAGTAGAAGAGCTATACAATGAAAACTATAAGACATTAATAAAAAAAAAAAAACTGAAGATACAAATAAATGGAAAGATATGCTGTACTCAGGAATTGAAAGAATTAATGTTTTTATTTATTTTTTTTAAATCTTTTTTTTTTAATGTTTTATTTATTTCTAGGAGAGAGAGAGAGAGACAGTGTGAGCAGGGGAGGGTCAGAGAGAGAGGGAGTCACAGACTGAAACAGGCTCCAGGCTCAGAGCTGGCAGTCAGCACAGAGCCCGACGCGGGGCTCGAACCCAAGAACCGCGAGATCATGACCTAAGCGAAAGTCGGACGCTCAACCGACTAAGCCACCCAGGCGCCCCAAAAGAATTAATGTTTTTAAATTGTCCACACTACACAAAGCAATACACAGATTCAATGTAGTCTTTATCAAAATTCCAATGGCATTTTTCACCGAAATACAAAAATCAATGCTAAGATGTGTATGGAACCACAGAAGACCCTGAATAGTGAAAGAAATCTTGAAAAGAGGAACAAGGCTGCAGGCATCACACTCCCTGATTTCAAACTACATTACAAAGCTGTAGTAAGCAAAACAGTTTGTGGTACTGGCATAAAAACAGACACAGATCAATGGAGCCTAGAAATAAACCCATGTGTATATGGTCAATTAATTTAAGAGAAAAGTTCCAAGAATGGCACTAATGGTAACAAACAATAAGCCATGTTTGGAAAACTGGACAGCCATATGCAAGAGTATGAAATTGGACCCCTTTCTTATACCACACACAAAAATTAACAGAGAGTGCGTTAAAAGCTGGAACATAAGACCTGGAACCATAATACTCTGAAGAAAATACAGGTGGTAATTTTGATGACATTGGTCTTGACAGTAATATTTTGGATATGACAATAAAAGTAATAGCAACAAAAGCAAAAATAAGCAAGTGGGACGAGAGCAAACCAAAAAGCTTCTGCACAGCAGAAGAAACACCATCAGCAAAATTAAAAGGCAACCTACGGAATGGGAGAAAATATTTGCAAATCCTTTATCTGTAAGAAGTTAGTATCCAAAATATATTAAGAACTCCTACAACTCAATAACAACAAAAATTCTGATTAAAAATGGGCAGGTGATCTGAATTAGGCCTTTTAGATTTTCCAAAGAAGACATACAAATGGCCAAAAAGTACATTTAAAATGCTCAATATCACTCATCATCAGGAAAATGCAAATTAAATTCACAATGAGATCTCACTTCACACCTGTCAGAATGGCTATTATCAGAAAGACAAGAGATATCACATCCTGGTGAGGTGGAGAAAGGGAAGCCTTTGTGCACTGATGATGAGAATGTAACTTGCTGCTGCAGCTACTGTAGAAAACCATACAAACATTCCTCAAAAATATAAAAATAGAACTACTATATGATCCATCAATTCCACTTCTGGTTATTTATCTGAAGAAAATGAAAAAACTAACTCAAAAACATACATGCACCTCCAAGTTCACTACAGCATTGTTTACAAGAGCCAAGATATAGAAACAACACAAGCGTCCCTCAGTGGATGAATGGATAAAAAAAAATTGCATATATTTCACAGGCACACAAACAATGGAATATTATTCATCGATGAAAAAAATGAATTCTTGCTATCTGTGACAATATGGATGGGCTTTGAGGGCATTATGCCAAAAGAAATGAATGAGACAGAGCAAGACAAATACCGCAGAATTCTCAAAAACAAATGAAACAAGCTCACAGATACAGGGAACAGATTGGTGGTTGCCAGAGGTGGGGGATAAGGGGTTGGCAAAATGGTTGAAAGGAGTCAAAAGTACAAAATTCCAATTATAAAATAAATAAGAAATGGGGATGTAATGAACTGCATGGTGACTATGGATAATAATACTGTATTATATATTTGAAAGTTGCTAAGAGAATAGATCTCAAAAGTTCTCATCATAAGAGAAAAAAAATTCTGTAACCATGTACGGCAATGTTGTCAACTAGATTTGCTGGGTGGATCATACTGTAATGTACATAAATACTGAATCATGTTTTACACCTGAAACTAATATAACATTGTATGTATGTGATTATACCTTCATAAAAATATAAGGTTACAGGTGCTCTGATGAGTTTTTTCATAGTACAGAATGAGGAGGAGAATGAAAACCACAGTCAGACCTTCTGACTTTCTTTCTACCATGTGCAAATATACAGTGTGCAAACTGCACAGTCATGTGTGGTTTGTCTGTTTCCTTACTCAGAAGCTTAGCACTAAAAAAAAAAAATCAAACTCTAGTTCATACCTTCAAACTCTAGTTCATACCTTATAAATTTAAAATAGATAAGACAGTGCTTAACACATTAAAGATTGATGGTGTAAAGACATTTCCGGGCTTTTCTTTGTAAGTTAAAACTACACTTATTTTTTAAAGTCTGTTTATTTATTTTGAGAGAGAGAGCAAGCGAGCGAGCACGAGAGAGGAGAGGGTCAAAGAGAGGGAGAGAGCGAATCCCCAGCAGGCCTGGACTGTCAGCACAAAGCTTGATGCAGGGCTCGATTTCAAGAACTGTGAGATCATGACCTGAGCCAAAATCAAGAGTTGAATGCTTAAGTGGGTAAGCTATCCAGGCGCCCCAAAACAATACTTAACTAATAATGGAACTTTAGTAGAATGGCAAAACACTCTATGATTATCTAGACAGAAGATCTGAGTTACTAGTTATTTTTATCCTCATAGTTATAGGAAAGAAACGGAGAATAAGAAAGGTTGAAAATCTTTGCAAGGCAATCCAGTATAAATTCAAGGCCAGATTCCCAATTCAAATCCCAGGCCCCTTCATGAAACTACATCGCTGTCTTACATTCACAGATTCTATTACTTTACTAACCCTATGTTGTGACTTCTTAAAATGCACTGTACTACTCCTAGGAGAACAGGGAAACTAGGATAAACCTGCAGTGTCATTCTGCTAAGATCAGATGGTGATGTCCATTCAAGACCATAAATGTTGAAGGTGAAACTTCCCATGAAGGCCTGCTTTGCCTTGTACAGGCAGAAAATGGGACCTCCTTACCACAAGCTTCTTGAGGCAGAGAATGGTTCTTACGGCTCTTATTTCCATAATACTGAGATGCTGCCTGGAAGGCAATTAATAAATACTTGTTGAATGATTGAATTAAATCATAAGTGCATAGTTACAAAGTTTCCCCCACAGCCCTTCTTGCATCTGAGTGTCCATATGAATAGGTGATTTTCATGTATGAAGTTTTTCATATATGAAGTTGTATGAGCTACAGCTTCCTACATTTACTCATCTAAACTGTGGTGTCTATAAAAATGGAAAGGACTGAAAATTGCAAGGAGGTGCCCTGAATTCTCCAAGAAAGGAAAATATCTCCACACCTATTGTCTCTGTGTTCTGGAGAACAAACTACTTGCATAAGCCGAGAGACATCAGCCTCATAATAGTGTGTTCTAAGAACCTGCCTTGTGCCGAGCACATTTTGTGTACACAGTAACCATGAATGGCATGGAAACTGAGGTACAATTGGCTTGCTCAAGGTTTAAAGAGGCAGGACAGGAATTCTAGCGAGATCTCCTTGACTCCAGGATTCATGCTTTTCCCACTACCACACAGTATTTTTCACCATATGTTAAAATATACAATTATATAATCAAGTATATCATGGTATAACAGCAGCCAATTTAAGTAGCATTTAACCATGATTACAAATCTCATACAATGTAATTCTTTACCTGCACTAACATGATTGCTTTCAGTTCTTTCTCCTTTCAGACAGTCAATGTTAAACAATTAAAAAACACTTTTAAAAATGTGGGGATGATAATAATAATATGCTACTAAAGAGTTCAGTGATGTGTTCAAATTAAATAGCAATTTATCAAAAAATTAATTCCCCACCAGATTTACAAGTGACCTACAAAACTTGTAAAGGCTTCCTAAGCATACGCAAATTAGCATAGCTGCTTTATTAGGCAGTAAGGTGCACTGTGCCGTCAGGCACACAAAGAGGTAGCACGCTGTAGGAGGCAACAGCATTCCTAAATGTTTAGCTCTGATCTGCATTTACATTTTCTGTGCTAGCACCTGTAAGTGAACTGTGCAGAGACTTAATGCAAATCGACACAATAATCATCAAAAATTTTTACTCTAGCAGTGCGGTGCTGGAGAATGCAAAAGATATACCATTACAGAAATAAAGACAGTGTAGTTGGCAGTCTGGAATAGTAAAGTTCTTGTGGAGACATTGCATTTGTAAAGTTCTTTCTGCTAATACTACATTCAGCACTTTCTAGAAAGGGTTACCTGACACTGTTCAATGTGAGAACTGTTTTTAAAGTATACGAAATGCTGCATTTCATTATGAATCTCAAACTAAATAGAAGACTTTAATATATACATTACAGAAAACTCTGCTTTCTGCTCCACACTCTTCTTCCCATAGAATTCACAGATCTCCACCCCTTCCCCCTGGTCTCCAGAAGCTAAGAAAAGGGTGGACTTTCCTGTCACCCAGCATTGGCTAGGAGCTGGGGGGAGGGGCGGGGAGAAGAAAGTGGGAACAAAGAGCCATGAATGACTCCCCACCCTTCTATTGACTTTCCCACTCTGGGGTTAAGGTTGTACTGCCTGCCATCAGTGCACCAAAATAATAACAGAGGAGTAATTGCTGACAGCTGCAGTGAACTTTGATTCTCAGCTCCCACACACCCTGCAGGCATCCTAACATGATGATAATCATAGTAATGGTACTGTCCTCTTACAGAATTGTACCCAACCCTTGGATAGTATTAAGAGTCTTCTATGGCTCTTTTGAGTCTTGAAAGGGTATAAAACAGCATGCAAATGATGCTTTTATTTGGATATATCCTCTGGTGAATTCTTGGTTTATGTGAATTTCTGCCATGTTTCAAAATGCCTTTAACAATGTCTTCTGTCTTTTCAGTCTTCGGAGATACTCTGACACCCAATACTGTAACTCCAACATCACAACAGATTTCTTTTTTTGAATCTACACTATACATCTTTTAACAAATACGGATGTGTAAACATCTAGAAATTACTAAACATAATTGCTCAAGAGACTGACTCCAAAAGAATTTTCTTTGCACTACTGAAAACTATGACATGGATTTACTTTATGACTATCCTTTTTTTTATGATTCTTGAATTTGATCAGCTTTAGTGGAGTGGAGACTATTTAAAAAATAATACTTTTAGAGTGGTTGGCTTTTGAGAAACTTTGAAAAATTGTTGTATTTAATATTTTTATTAGAATTTGTAAAATCTCTTTAATCATCAACAGAACCAGACCTTTAACATATCTACTTTCTCCTCCAAATAAATGATTTAAAGAAAGTTTTGTTACTTTATAAAAATAATTCATAAGCCTACTGTGATGTGTGCTTTAAGCATTTAGACAAAGTATTTATAGTATATCTTGACTATAAGTAAAGAAAAGTCTAACAGTTTCTATTTTTTATTTCAGTCACATCACTAAATTCAAATCATTTAGTCATGTGATTGCGGCAGTTAGCTTATATGGGTAGTTTCATAATATCTTAACTACTGTGTACTTTCTACTGGTAACAAATTTATTTGTTGTATGGTATCAACCAGCATAACCATTTCAAATTCAAAAACTGGAAAAAAAACATTGCATCAAACTAGTTCAATAAATAAATCACTGAGCACAAAAATTGGAAAATACATTACTTGATTTTAAAATCTGTTTTCTGTCTCTGCACTCTTTAAATTAATCATGTATTTCATATTAGTTTCCCATTACTATAAAATGTGTAAACTTTACTGATACCATAATGGCAGATGAACTAAAATAATTGACAGGAATTAAATATGTCTAAATTATTATTATATAAGGTCTTTTACACACATATGTATAAGATCAAGCATGCTACTTGATATGCATATACATATGTACATGTGTACATAAATATATATAAAGTCACAAATATCTATTCACTTTAAAAGTTGATGGCATCACTGACCCACTAAATACTAGAGATATATTTCTAATAGTGTTCCTTTTAAAATATTTCACACTATTTAACAGGCAACATTCCAAAAATACGTATATCATCTAATTTTTCACTGCGAATGTGTTCACATGAACATATTATGGAACTATAACAAAAATATGTCTATTACAATGTACCCTGGCATAAAAGAGGCACTGATAAATTTCTGTCATTGGTGCAAATTTCAAGCTCATCAAGGTGAAATAATAATACTGCAGCTAGTTATAAATTTTAATTTAGACTTACATGGTTGATCTCTTTGCTCTTTATATGATTTAAATATGGTTATTCTGAGATATATTAGTAACAGTATTAGATATCTACATGCACTTCATTTATCAGCCACAGTTTTTATAAAATTACCTCTTCACGTTAAAAAAAATGAATGTTTAAGAGAAGTACTATATAACTTAAAAAATAAATTCTTCTCCTTTTTAATACAACATTAATGAGGCATACCTAACATTATTACCTAGCTAAAAAAAAAATGTTTTTTAAAGCCCCATTACATTTCTGTTGAATATATATGTGAGTGTGTATGCTAATTGAATATAGGTATTCAGTTCTATTAGCCTTTCTGACAGTATCAAATGTACACATTCATTTTCATTTAACTGGAAAAACCAAAATGCTTTAGAGATAAGGCAGAAAGTAACAAGGACAATTTTTTTGTTGTCTAAGTTATGTTACCCTTTAAATCATATTGCACGAACCTGAGTAGAAATAAAAAGTTTCTAACTTTACAAATTGCAGCATGTAAATATTTCCATGAGGCAAATTTTCAAGACACTGGACAGCCATCAGTGAAAGCAGGTTTGTGCTTTCTTGGCTACACAGCTGGAAGAAGAGAATTTTAATACAAAAGACCTCTCCAGATAAAACCCAGCTTTTCAGCCAAAAGCATTTCCGTTCTCTTCCCCAAAATACCTAGTCAGCTCATTTCTAGATGTTATGAGTTCTTTCCTGACACAGAAAAATTACCATGTCTTCTTCATTCTTACTCTTATCCAAAGTCAAAGTACTGAAAATTCAACCTTTTTAATGCACAGATGATGAGTTAATATCTAAAAGCTTTTTAAAAGCTTAATAGAGAAAAAGAACCATCTCCATCCAGTTTATATAGATATTCAGAAAGACAGCACTAGGGATGATAAAACTTAGAATAAACAGAGTATTTCCAAAGTAGTGGAGTCAAACCTTCCAAATTTCTATTTATGCCTTTACTAATACATTGGAAATAATTCCACTGATAAAAGTAATCTAATCATTTACAGTAATACCAAATACTATTATCTCAATCAGTTAATATTTCAAAATCACTTTGGTGGTAAATGGAAATGACCCAAAACTCCACTATCCCAGCCCAAATTTCACTAACTTATATAATTGACCCCAACCCCAAATATTACAATAGAGCTACAATGCACATTTGAGAAAAATAAAGAGTTCCCACCAGGTTTTTGCAATAGAAGAAAGAAAATCAGATTTTTCCCCTATGGAAAACTACATGAACAAGATAACCATATTAAACTGAGAAATGGTAAAAGGTATTGTATAAATAATTCTAAACTCTCCATGTAACATATAATCAGAAGCTCAAAACAGTAATATTTCCTCATCAAAAATGTTCTTTAGCAGAAATGTATCATTTTTTGAAATGTCATACAAAATTAATCCCTTAATAATCATACAACTTTTTTCATATTTCACCAGGAGAGCAATGTATTAAAGCAAAAATACTCATTAGCACATTTGGAAACTTCAGGTAATTTATTCTTTTATCTCAATATCTAACAATTGATATAGATTAGATATATACTCTAGATAGACAAATACTCTAATAAGTTCCACATCAAGGTAAAACAGTATGTTTGGAAATTTAAGACGGCCAAATATTTCTTCCATGGCTCTTATTCGTGTTTTATTATTGTCTTACCTCAATGATTTTGTCATGAATCTCCAGGCCATCTGCTCTGTCAGCAGGTCCATTTTCCAAAATTTTTGAAACATAAATCCCTTCCTTTGATGTTTCTTCCTTATTATTCTATGTAAAAATATAACCATTATCAGTAAGAAAGATATAAACAAAATCTTAAGTTGGATAAAGGTCAATTTAGTAAATATAACATTGCCAAACCTCACTAAACATCCAATTCTCTCTCTTAGCTGGGGATTTGGCACTGAATTTTAACTTACTTAATACCAAATAGTCATTAATCAAGATGGCAGCTTTAATGAATGAGTCCAGCATCTCTGACAAGATTATCCATTTACTTCATGTTTTTGGGTATACATAAAAAGCTATGAGGAAAGGGTATGTACAAGGTGATATTGACTGGTTCCTAGGTATTATTCATAAAACATCTTACTTCTAGAGAGATATAGTAATTATAAAGGGCTACAGGAAAACAAAAAACATATCCAGTCTCACTATGTAACTGATTTGAGATGTGGTCATAGTTTTGAAAATTTAATTGAGCCTCGTGATGTGACAGATTTGGAAATACAGCTCATACCTTAGCTATTCACAGGGCAGACTAGGAGCTTGCTCAAGTGTGAAATCCCAAAAGATCAACTCTAACTGCAAGAGAACCCATTCAAAGCTAATCGTTACACATTTCCAGGGGCAATGAGCCTAATGATTAGTTAAATCTCAACCATATAACCAATATAATACAAACAGGACCTTTTAGCCAGTCACGAAAAAACAATTATATTGCAGAACTTCTCTAGGTAAAATGCCCAACATACTATAATAAGCATTTTAAACGTCAATTTACTTCATGGCAGTTTAAATAAAATTATTTCTCCTTAATTATTTCTCCTTAACATGAATTTGAAGAGCCTCTTAAAAAAGGCCAATGTCATTTAAATGTCACACACCTAACTTGCATTTTATAAGGATATTCCTTAGGGGAAGAAAAATGATATGATGAAAAGACTTCTATCTTTTCATAATAACGGGGGACTGTTCTAGAAACAGAAACACAGCAGTCATTCGTTGCTAATTTTTGAAATACTAAACAGTAAGAAGGAAATAGGTCATTGCCATCCTGACCTAAACATAGCATATGGCCAACAACTAAGGGAGTTTCCTTAGACAACATCTGTAATGCATGATGCAAAAATTTCATGGCAGTTTATTAAGAAAATTAAAGAACATGCATCTTTTTAAACATCACCACCTTTTTCTAGTTACAGTGAAAATTAAGTTAATGTAGTATTTGGAGGATATAAAAGAACTTTGCAACTACAATATCTGGTTTAAGTTTTTAAGTCACGTATTTTGAAAACCATTGGCATCAACATAGAAAATATTACTCATTCAGTTAAATAAAGGATACGATTTGGGGAGCCAAAAATATCTCGAATCAACTATCTTTCTTTAACATGATATTGCTTATATGCCTGTGAAAACAATGATCCCTTATTTCAACTTATTTTAACTGTTCATCTGTTTAACATGCATTATAAACTGCTTGGTCTGTGTTAGCATCTGAAAACTGAGCAGGTTGACTTAATAGAAGGCATAATCAGTCTCTCCAGTTGCCTCATATTTTCAAATATACATTGTCTATACACGTTATTATGAAATGCGTTTAAGAAGTTTACCAATGGGCTACACAATGTAAATAAAATGAGAACCCTACTGTGATTTTATTAAAAGTAGCAAAGAGGAACAAGTGTGTTACCTGTTGGGTTTTTTGTTTTGTTTTCTCAAAAAATATAGTTATGTACTGGAATATTTGCATTAAGGGATCTGATACATGATCATAACCACGATTTAGAAGATTAAATCACTTGTTTTCCTCATTCAAAATCCACAAGTGAAAGCTGTCTTTTATTATTTTATGAGCAAAGAGGGAGTTATGCATTAACAAGGTAGGTTACCTGATTTGGTCGACCTCCGATAATATTGAATCCCAATGTGTCATTTTCTCTTTCTAACATAATGGTGAGCGGCTTATGTTCTCCATCCTACAAGAAACGGGATGAAATAACTAGGTAAAAATAAATAAATAAATAAATACTACAACAAGCCTTTAAAAAATTGTAAATAAGTGACTATTTGAGAAGAAGAAAATCTTAAAATTAAGGATGGTTGAATTTGGGAGAAGGTTAATTTCTTCCTAAATGTACTTTGAAAGTATCTATTTTTAAAAAAGTGCTTGTGAGAAAAGTAGCTACTTTCAAAAAGATCTAAGGGACTTTGTCTTTTCACACATCAATCTATCTCTTATCCTAATGCAGCATCTAATTCTGACTTCACTGTAATTTAAAACAGATTTCTGGTGACCCTACAAGTATCCTCATTTTTTTAGAGTGTAATAAAGAATCTCAGAATAATTTTATGTAAAAATTTCAGTTTGGAAAGTCTTGAGGGATTTAAGTATTAGTGAGCAACTAATGATAATGATAATATGATAAAATTATTTTAACAGTGCTATCTGGATTTTATTGTATTGCAGGGTCTAAATTACAGTAATTCTGATTTTAAATAGCATTCTTAATTGGTTTTGCATAATTCCTGAAGAATTTTGAAGAGAGAATTTGTATTAAGTAAAATAGTATGTATTTCTTTTTCTGGAAGCCAAATAGTACTAAAACAAACGGGAATTATATCTACAACCTGTTTAAATACAGGGTGAGAAAGTGCCCAGATTAGGTAAGGTTTATTCATGGCTATGGGTACTATTAACTGTCCTACGAAATTACATATTTGGCAATTACTTCCAAAATGTAAAATTCCATAAGCACCATCACCACTGCTTCCCAGGAGCGTTTCAGAGGCAGTGCACACAGCAGCCCCTACCGGCAGTGGGAAAACATTTCTGAGACGCATACAGCAGATTTCTGATAGTCTGCAAATCATGGGCAGTTTTTCCTCACTTCTTAGAATCATAGCTCGACTTGTTGCATGGACTTCTCTGTCATATGATTCTAGTTGTGGCTCTATCGGCCATTGCTTCCCTACGACCTTGAAACATGACCTTATAACACAGAGCCCATTCCTGTGCTTCTCTCTGGATCTTCCCATTTTGTAAATTTACCTGGATATTAATAGGATACAGAAAGAAATCAGGGATAGCATCCAGTCTTTTGAGAACCAGTGTGCCTCGCTTTATCAGAGTGGCAACATTTTGCCCCCTAACACTTCAGTTATCTTTTTTAGGTTCGAGGGCAAAAGCTTCTCAACTCCATGCCTGGGTTGGAGGCAGTGCAAAGCAGTCCCAAATGGGAATGATCCCGTGTTGCTCCTCCCTGGGACGCTGCAGAATGAAAACAGCTCCTTGAATGGAGAGCAAGTCCTGCTAAATCCCTGCTCACCATGGCAGCGACCAACAATGTCAAACACTGCAGAAGTCCTCCAGAAGAGAAGTAACAGCTTTATAAACAAGCCTCTTCACACGGGGTGCTGCAAAGAGGCTTGTTTATTCAGTCTGAAAGCGGGCAGTCCCCCAGCACAGTTCGGGGCAGGCAGCTTCGACAAAGAAGGCAAACAGCCGCTGCCCACAGCTCACAAAGCTAGTCTGGCCGCAGATGGATGTGGCTGCTCTCAGATTTGGTCCCCCAAGCCACACACACACACACACACACACGCACACACACACTCCACTAATGATGAAATCCTCAGGAAGGCAAGGATTCTTTAGGGAAGGTCGGGGTAATGAAAACACTGTAGATCTAAGAAATCCCATCGCTCCATCTCCCAACTCGAGGTTTTCCTGGTTTCTCACATCCCCGAGAGTCCCTGCACTGAGTAGAAGCGATGCAGGCAGCTTGGCAGGGAAACGAAATCATTCAGGGCTAAAGGTGTGCAACTAACAAGGCCGCAGAGATGCTGCGGCACCAGGAGAGCGGAGGCAGGGTCTGAGAAGTGAGGACTTCCTGGCTTTCCTTTTCTGATTGGCTTTAGGAACTGGCCAGAGGTCTCCCCCAAAATGGCAGAGAAGGTAGGGCAGGAGAGTGAAAGATAAAGGAGACAGGGTCAGGGTGGGAAAACAAGTTTTCCTAATTCCTCCTTCTCTATGAAAAGTTGGAATTGAATCTGTTTAACTCGTTCCAATCCTAACAGAAGTGGAAGGGAGACATCCTCAAATGCAATACTAACATCCAAAAGGTACGAACAGTGGAGTACGGTCAGGGCGGGTGGATGCTTCCCACCGCGTGGTAAGTTAAGGATGTCACCTTCCAAAGGAATCCCAAGTACCGGAAAGCAGCGGTCCCCCGTCCACCCCAGTCGTGCCCCAGGTGCCCGACCCCTCTGCGCTTACCCGGCCGTGGCCGCCGCCCAGGTCTCCGGCGAAGTTGCGGACGTGAGCCATGTACTGGGCGAACTTCTCCCGGTACCTGCGGGCCGTGAGCTGCACCTCGCCCTGCAGCGCCCAGAGCTGCGCCAGCAGCGCCTTCTCGCGCCGCCTCCAGGCGAGGACTCGCGGCCGGGGCCCCCGCCCGCCGCCGCCGCCGCCGCCGCCGCGGACGCCCGGCGGCCCCCCGCGCGCGCCCCCGCCCCGGCCCGGCCCCGGCGCCGCGGCGCAGCCCCCCCGCGCGGGCACGTCCCCGCCGCCGCGGCCGCCGGGCCCCGAGACGCAGCCCCGCCGGCGGCGGCGGGCAGGGCCGAAGTCGCAGCGCTCCACGTGCGCAGCCAGCTCTTGCAGCGGGACCGCGCGGGCGCAGCCGCGGGCGCGGTAGTCGCACTGGACGCGCAGCTTCTGGACGAGGCTGCGCAGAGGCAGCACCCGGCACAGCTTGCCGGGCGCCAGGGGCTGGCACTGCAGCGGGCACCGGCGCCGCCGCACCACCCAGGGCAGGAGGCAGCTGGCGCAGAAGACGTGTCCGCACGGTGTGCAGAGGGGCTCCTCCAGCACCTGGCCGCACAGCTTGCACTCGAAATCCGGGTCCACCGCTTCGGCGAAGCGCTCCAGGGCAAAGCCCATGACCGGGAGGGGGAGCAGGGGGAGCGAGTCCCAGTCCACTTTCTCCAAGCCCCCTGTCTCCCCCGGCCTACCCCTGGGACGGCTTTCCCGTGGCGGTGGCCGTGGCTCCCCGGAGGGGAGGAGGAGAACAGGGGGGGTGGGGGGGGCGGGGGGTTGTGATCCCTGAGTTTGTTTGGCTTGAAGTTTTCAGGCTCTGCCACGGTCCCCTGACTCCGCCGTATTGACTCTAATAGACGCCACCTCAAGTGACACCCCACCCCTACCCCGCCGCGTTCAAGGCTCTGCAATTTATATTCTTTCACATTTTGTCCGCAGAGAGCTGAGGCCCGCTTACAATGGCCCTTGGGAAAGCTGTGCTTCCTTTGCCTGAACGGCGAACTTCAAGCAGTCCTCAGGCAGAGCTGATAATGAGCACAGCGCAGATGCTGAGGAACAACTTCTAATTCCACCAGAATGTAAACTCTCGGAGAGCCGGATTTTTGTCCATCGGTGTTCCGCTGGATTCTCATCGCCCCGCATCCAGTGGATCTTCAGTAATGTGTTTGAAATACATGCACTTCCGTTCTTTCATATCAGCCAACTACAAAATCACCAGCTAAGTAGCCGAGACCTTAGGAAAGCACTCTCAAGTGCCTACAGGAGCCAGGCTTCTCAAATCAGGATCCAGAAATAAGGTGAGTGTAGCGAGGCGGGGTGATGACTGACAGCGAAGATGGGGCAACGGCCAGGTGCTCGCCCTAAGACACCTCCCTCCTAGAACTTTCAGGGCCATTCAAGGCCTCCTACCGTGTGAGAAGGCCAGGATACTGTTACTCGGCAGCCTGACTCCGGGCTCAATCACCACACCATCCATCTTCTAATTCACAGGTATTTTACCACCGGGAATGGGAATGTGATCATTTGGGCACCTGGAAAGGAGAATTAAAGGAAAAGCATTATGAAGGAAAGCAGTGAAATAACAAATCATATCTTATTTACCCTGAGTATACAGTTTAGATTAACACTATGTATGTAGCAAGAGATCAAAGTCTGTATTCTGTCAGCCCTTTCCCCACCCCCCAAACCATGCGGTAAGGGGCTCCTCCAAGCCCTCCTCCCTCAGCTTCTTTCACCACCTTCTGAACATCAGGACTGCAAAGCAACCCATCGCCTGGATACAGACTACTCATTGCCATTATCCTGAAGCTACTTCCACATGCTAGGGATGGGCCTCCTAAATTAATCATTGATGATTCCTCACTGCCAGCTGAGTGTTGTTTCCTGAAAGCTGTGTACTTTTGTGTACCATCAAAGGTATCGTTGAAACACATGAAAAAAACTCCAGGTTTTGTGCTTTAAATCCTTGGTGCTAACTGAAGAATTAGCAAAGGCTAATCATGGAGGCTACTGAGAACCTTCTGAGCCTTCTTTCTGGTTGAAAGGTGAGATTTTATTAGAGCAGCTCAAGAATGAGTGAGGATCCCGGAGTGGCTTGCCAGGTGTTTGATAGGCTTTTAAACGTGTTTTAAAAATAAGAGGCTGTGTTTCACATTTTATACATGCAGATATAATAACATTTGCCACAATGCTCCAAATTTCTCCCTCCCCTCTGGCCTATCTTTTGCCAAGTAAATAAACACACAGTAAATTTCTGAATAAAAAAAGAAACAATTTAACATTAACACCATGAACATATTCTTGTAAATTGTATAGACCATGTGAAGCAGAATGTTACAGAATTTACTCAAACAATTCTAGGCAGGAAGAATCAGTTCCATCCTTTGTTAGTTATTGAAAAGGCTACGACTGATAGCTATGACTTTATAGCTATGGCTTGACATTTATTGTTTCACAATAAACATAATGGCAGTGAGAACATTTTACAAAGGGTAAAAAGATGGAATCTAAAAAAGTCCTATTGAGGTATTAAGAAAATGAGACTTGCAATTACCTGAAAAGAATGAAATAAACAGTATTATGATGTCCTTGGTCTACCCATGCAACTCTTGTAGCAAAAGTAAGGAACATGAACAGATTATGGTATGAGCAATTTCAGAATGTATAACATTTTGATTGTTAAAGAGAAGATGGATGTCAAAAACCCTGTCCACAGAGAATAATAAGTTCAAAAATTAGAACATGCAAAGTGAGGCCAAGTAATGAAGTAGGCCAGAAGGGAGCTTAGGAAAATCCTTTACACGAGGAACTGCAAACTTCAGCACTTTTAAAATAGCAAAGTACAAGGAAAACCATTACAGGAGTCAAACACTAAGGGAATGGTCACACCCAAGTGAACCTCATGGACTCTCCCCGTCTGAAAATGTTGTGCATGATAAATTTGTGATAGTGCTTGAGCCAAAGAGTATGATTACACTTCCCAGACTATAAAGGGGGTATTCTATATATTAGAAAATTGCGATATCTTGGAAAATTGTGATAGCTAGGTACATGGATTTAGGTAATTGGCTTAGATCAGAAAAAAAAAAAAGCACTTGGAATAAGTTTGAAATATGCCCAAATATTTCAGCAAAAACAGATCTAGTAACATTTACATGTCTTTTGGCAGATGAGACAAATTAGCACCCTGCATCATTAGCTTGGGCATATCCTTGTTTTCACTGATGATAGTTCCTTTTAAGAATCTCTGGTTAGTGAAAGTTGCAGGCTGAATAGCAATATGAGGAAAAGTTGGAAGCCAGACACTGTCATCCTTCTTGTTGGGCAAGACCAGCCTCTAGCTGTCCTGCAAGTTGGAGCCAGGCCAGGCCTGTTGCCTTTGATTCAGACTGGACCTGAGAATATGTGCCTACCAAGAGAGAAGGGAAAGACAATTAATAATCTTAGTTCATCTCCAAGCCAAGGACCATCGCAGAACTCAAAATGTCAATAAGTAGTCAGTATTTGATATTTTCAATGTAGGAACAAGTTTTTGCTTCAATCCACTGTTACATATTCATGAAAACAGATAAGAAATTAACTTGCTATTGGCTTGGGCCAATTCCTTGCAATAAGGAAATGAGAGTATGCCTCTGGGTGTTTCCAGGGAGAGGAGGCAAGGTTCCAACCTAGCTCTGAGCCATGCCTACTTCCAAGATGATAGGGAATCTGAAAGCTACTGCCTGTCAAATGCTAACAGATCTAACATTGAAATACTATATTCCAAGACTCAGAAATGATGATTGGAGAGGTTAAAAAGGAGAAAGAGATAATTTTTCCCACCCCATGCATAGATAATACTTTATAGAAACTCATTTGTAATTTATTCATGTTGTCTCTTGTCTTTGTAAGAATCATAGAATCAGGAAGAAAGTTGGGGAAATTTTGAAGAAATCCAAAGAAATTTTTGCATAATTTATTATTTCATACATGTTCATGTAGCATAAATTGGGGCTTTTTACCTGAGAATAATTTTTAAATCTTCTATTATAAGAACTTGAAATCTCATCATTTATATATTTTTTTCCCTGAATCCGGGTCATTTTTCATGAATTAGTATTATAACCTTAATCTTATGCATTTTTCCAAAGTGACCTAAATTTAAGCTATAAATTAGATTATAAGATTACTCTGGTAGAAGAGGCAAAAATGCCCAGCTAGTTCAGGTCAAAATAGTGTCAGTGGAATACATTTATCTGTTTAACTGAAGTTAACATTCATTTTTGTTCTTATCACAATATCCTTTGTGTCATAATGTAGGATCAGAACTGAAACTAGTAGCATAAATAAATTTGTTCATAAAGCATGAAATAATAACAAGATAAACTTGAGAATATTTAAAAATTCTGAAATTAAAAAAAATAATGTTTTTATTTCTTTTTCAAAGACAGAGCATGAGCAGGGGAGGGGCAGAGAGGAAGACACAGAATCCAAAGCAGGCTTTAGGCTCTGAGCTGTCAGCACAGTCCCATGCGGGTCTTGAACCTATGAACTGTTGAGATCATGATCTGAGCTGAAGATGGATGCTTAACTGACTGAGCCACCCAGCTGCTCCTAAAATTTCTGAAATTGATAAAGATCGTAAAAGATGCTAAGGTGACCCTTAAACAACAGAGGAGTTAGGGGCTCCAACCCCCACACAGCTGAAAGGCCACATGTAACTTTTGACCCCTCAATAACTTAATACTAATAGCCTACTGTTGACAGGAAACATTACCAACAACATAAACAGTCAATTAACACAGATTTATTTTATTTTTTTTAAATGTTTTTATTTATTTTTAGGAGAGAGAGAGACAGCGTGAGCAGGGGAGGGTCAGGGAGAGAGGGAGTCACAGACTGAAGCAGGCTCCAGGCTCCGAACTGGCAGTCAGCACAGAGCCCGACGCGGGGCTCGAACCCACGAACCGCGAGATCATGACCCAAGCGAAAGTCGGACGCTTAACCGACTAAGCCACCCAGGCGCCCCAACCTTTTATTTTATTTTATTTTTTTTAAATGTTTTTATTTATTTTTAGGAGAGAGAGAGACAGCGTGAGCAGGGGAGGGTCAGGGAGAGAGGGAGTCTCAATTAACACAGATTTAATATGTGGTATTCTTACAGTAAGTAAGCTAGAGGAAAGAAAATATTAAGAAAATCATAAAGAATGGAAAATACACTTACAGTCCTGTAAAAAGTCCACATATAAGTGGACCCATGCAATTCAAACCCATGTTGTTCAAGGGTCAACTGTATTTGAAAGCTTACTAAACCAAGATTTTTACAAGATAAACTGATAACATATTATGCCAGAGAAGGACCCTTTTGGTGATGAGTTTTACTCTTGGGAAAATACACAGTTAAACCCAGAGCAATGTCAATCCTTAATAATCCCTGTTTATTGGCATGTAATCCATTAGGAGTTATTTGCTATTATTTTGCTTTTCAATGATTTTCTGGCAAAATGAAGAGTTAGAAAGGTTATTATGACAATACCAAATGTCATTTTTAAGAAAAATACAAATATAACTTTTATGTACACCAAAATACACTAAGTGCTTTATAGTAATTATACAGTCTCTGTAGGAATGAATTATCAGACAAAGCACAAGGAAGACCTTGAAGAAAACCAAGTTAAGGTGAGAGAGTAAGTTAAAAGTTACGACAACTTCCAAATCACCTATGGACTGGTGTTCTAAAGTCCCTGAGACATTACTTAGGGTAACTTTATTATTCTGTTTGAGAGGCCTGTTGTGAGAGATGCTTTGTACAGGAAGTCATATTAAATCCTGTATTTCATTAAGCTTGATTTTGTGCTATATTTCTGTGGATCAGTCATTGACTGATATCAATCAGTGAAGGTATCAATAACAACCATAATAGATGATGTGTAATAGCTCTTCACTATGTGATAGGTAGAGCAGTATACTCTTTACACATACAATCTTACTCAACTCTCCAATGATTGTCTTGGGTAGATACTATTATTACCCCCACAATTTGCCCAAGTTTACACAAATTGAAAGTGGCAGAACCTGGAATGAAACCAAAATCTGTCTCATTAAAGAGCTCTCCTAAATACTATACTGTAAGAACTTGTTTTCCCCTTATCTACTACAGAATCAATTTAGGATAAAAAGTACTATCAAAGTTGATATGTGAATAGAAGCTATAAATTATGTTTATTTCAATTCTGTTGTGTAAAGGCTACCATTTTGTTGTCTGCTTTTCTCTAAGGAAAATTCTAGCCTCATATTCATCAGAAGTCTTTGAATAATTGATATAAATGAGAATATCGACCTTATGAATTATTCCTTGAAATGCTGATAGGGTTGTATTTTTAGATCATTTTGTCTATGTAACTGATATCAAATAGCTGAGTTTTCTGTATGATAGAACAATTGCCTCAATTTCTTGACTCCTGGCTTAATAAACCAATCACTATGCATTTTGGTTGAAACCTTATTTCCTGTTTACTTCAGTGAAGATTTTACATGATTTTACTATCTTCTGGATGTTTCTCAAAAATTCAAGAGATTTAAACAAAATTTTGCACACGGTAAGTTTGTTAAATCAACTTGTGGGTTGTGAAAGCCAACAAATTATTGGTCAAAATATCTGTAGTATGTTTTGAATCCTTTAGTAACCATTTATAATACAATAAATATGATCATATACTACAGCATAATATATGAAGCAAGTTTAAATTCCAAGCTTCCAAATTCAGGGTACCTTATTCTTTATCAGTCAGTGTAAAGTAAACCCCAGCATTACCACCAACTGATTATGTAGTCTTGACAAATTTAGTTAACTTTTCCTCACTAACTTTCTTATCATCTGTAAAATGAGAGTAACGATTAGTCCTACCTCACTGGGTTGTTGTGAGGTTGAGTTAATAAATATAGAACCTTGAAGCGTAGTTAGTAGTGTATGTTTTTGCCCTCATTATTGCACTCCAGAAATATTTTATCAATTATCGATAGAAAGCAGTGTGTGAGTACATGTTCCACCACACTGAATGTCCTCACTCCAAAATAAGAAAAAGAAATCTCATCATTTTCTTATTTTAATTTGCACTTCTTTGTTTACCAGTGGAATTGAATGTTTATTGACCACAGGTATTTCTTCCTAGGATTATTCTTCACATTTTTATCATAATATTAGAGATTTTTTGTAATATATGAGTCTATATATATTAAGAATTCTACTTTTTATCAGCCTGTATAATATTGTTAAATTCTGTTTATATTCATCTATCTTTGAAAGTTGAGGAAAGAAGAACATATGTTATTCTTTGTAAGAGGACTTTATAACATAGGTCATCAATTGTCACTGTCTTGTTGTGAGAAGAGCAGAAATGGGTCTTTGTTTTGTGTATATTCTACCATACCTATTTAATAAATATGTATTTCTTGTTATATGCCTAGAGAGAAGAATGTACCACTGAAAGCAACTTTGAACGTGAGCTAAGTAAGTTTTCTTCCTTCTGGAATTTTCTATCTGGATTATAGAAATCCCCAAGAGCAACCTCTCATCTATGTTGCAAATCTTGCTCACCAATTTTGTAGTATCATTTGCCTTTATTCGATATGTGTATTTTTTAAAATGGTTTTTAATGTTTTATTTACTTGAGAGAGAGAGAGACAGCATGAGCAGGGGAGGGTCAGAGGGAGAGGAAGATACAGAATCCGAAACAGCCTCCAGGCTCTGAGCTAGCTGTCAGCACAGAGCACAGCACGGGGCTTGAACCCATGAACCGTGAGATCATGACCTGAGTCGAAGTCAGACACTCAACCAACTGAGCCACCCAGGCACCTGTGATATGTGTATTTTTTGTGAACAATTCTCTACACAATGTTGTATTCACAATGTATTCAGCAAATGTTTCTTTAATGTTAAATAAATATGATAGTTTAAATTATGTGCAATTTTGGTTCATAGTTTAGTTAAGGTTATGATTAAAGTATTCATTTGCAGTGTCTTCCCACAACTGCACACCAAGGTTCTGATTGTAATAGAGAGGTTGATTAATTCCACCCGTGGACTTCTTGCCCACCTCCTAGCTCCATGTTGCTTGCTCCCATCAGATCCATAATCACCATCCATGTTATAAGCCCTTTGGATTCACTGTTTTCCCTCAATCTTTTCTGACTCAGTTAATTTCTTTAAAAAAAAAAAATTGATCATCCTTGCTTATCTTTTTAACCCTATTTTTAGCTGCTCTCACAGTGCCCTCCTGTATAATCCTCTTCTGTTTCCAAGAATCTTTCTCATACATTCAAACTTTCCTAGGAAAACGCTTTAGCATCTGTCATTCCAACTAAACCTGATTTTCCTGTGGCAACTAAATTCTCCCTCAAGAAACTCAGAAAAAAACAAAGTAGTTCACTCACCCAATCACTAAAATCTCAGAGCTAGAAAAAGGGATAACATTTAGTCATGATCTGCTTACAGACACATGAATATAATTATCAACAGCCCAACCCACCAAAAATTTAACTCATGCTGGTCTAAGCAATAGATTGGAGTCTATAGGTCATGATCTCACAGTTCATGAGTTCAAGCCCCACGTCAAGCTCTGCATTGACAGCTGTGCAACCTGCTTGGGATTCTCTGTCCTTCTCTCTCTCTCTCTCTCTCTCTCTGCCCTTCTCCATCTCTGTCTCTGCCTCTTTGTCTCTGTCTCTCTCTCAAAAAATAAATAAATAAAAATTTTAAAACTTTTATAAAAAGTAAGTTGGAGTCTAGAGCTGGGTTAGCCTTTGGTTCATCCAGTGGCTTCAGGATGCCCTGACTCAGGTTGTGCCCTTTTACGACCCTGGCTGGCTTCTAAGACTGGTTCTCCTCATGGCTGAAGGGTGAGTGCCAGTAACTTTCAGTGTTCTGTGCTTCCTTATATATGCTGAGTGGTCAAGGAAGTAGTTTTTCACAAAAAAGCAAGCATAGAGCTTCTCCAGAATCCATCTCCCCAACCTCCCCACTGCTCCCCTCCCCTGCCCAAAATTTTGAGTCTTATTATCTATGGTTGCCCGTTTGAGCATTCCAGAACTAGTCACCAGAAAAGGTCATGTCATTACACTGATTGACACAGACTGATGAGGACCCTGGAGCAGGAGATGTGTCAGCTTCCCCTGGGTGAACAGGGTTCTGACATAAATATCTGAACCTCTTTGGAAAAAGAACAGATTATAAATAACTGACTGCTTAGTGTGTTCCAGAAGCTGTCCTAAGCTTTAAATATATCAGTCATTTACAAGTCAAAACAACTCTAGAGGGTAGGTATCATTATTCTCATCATCTCTGTTTTACAAATAAGGAAACTGAGACCTAGAGAGTTTGAGTGACTTGCTCTAGGTTTTGGAGTTTGTAAATGGCAACACTGAGATTTATACTTGGACACCAGGATTAGAGGCTCTGTTCTTTCTTTTTTTTTTTTTTTTAAGTTTATTTATTTTGAGAAGGGGGGTGGTAAGAGAGACTGCACAAGTGTGAGCAGGGGAGAGGCTGGGGGCGGGTTAGCGAGACCATCTCAAGCAGACTCCTGACTGTCAGTGTAGAGCCCAAAACAGGGCTCCAACCAAGGATCCAGGAGATCATGACCTGAGCCAAAATCAATAGCCAGCCCCTAACTGATTGATCCACCAAGGTGCCCCTTACAGACTCTGTTCTTAACCACTAAACCAAACTAACTGTCTTTATGCTATCTACTATGCCATTTTTTTAAAAGTCCCTGGTGAAGATTAAGACTTTGTAATTAAAATAGTCCTTGAATTGAATCTTAGCTCCTTTATATATACCAGCTATGCAATTTTGTGGGAAATGATTTAACCTTTCAGAATATTAATTTCTGTACCTCTAAAAGGAACAGGGGCGCCTGGGCGGCTTAGTCGGTTGAGCCTCCGACTTTCGCTTAGGTCATGATCTCGTGTTCGTGGGTTCGAGCCCCGCGTCGGGCTCTGTGCTGACTGCCAGCTCAGAGCCTGGAGCCTGTTTCAGTCTGTGACTCCCTCTCTCTCTGACCCTCTCCTGCTCACGCTGTCTCTCTCTCTCCTAGAAATAAATAAAACATTTAAAAAAATAAAATAAAAGCAAAATACTGAATATTACACAATGATTGTATGAAGAATAATAAAATTGTGCTTATTTCTCTGACACACAGGAGGTATTTAATAAATGTCAGCTCTTTTAATTTTCTCTGGGGAAACTTAATTTATGTTAGAGGATTTGTAAATGTAAACTGTAACAGTAATAAATTTTTGGTTATTCTATAAATCATATTATACCATATATAATCCCTGTTAAAATGCTATGAAACATAATTCATGCAAAATGTTGTTCCTAAAATCTGACCCAAATCAATAAATGTAGATAAAACTATATGCTGAATGCATCATTTCTCAAAAATGCTGTTTTTCAGTTAATCTAAAAGAGCATTGTTTTTAGAAGAGCCTTAAACATTAGATTCCTTTTTGACTTTTCTCACTTATAAAATTCAACCTGCCCTTGAATGTTGGCGCATTACCAGATTTTCAAATTTATGTGCATCTTGCCAAAACACTAAGAAATACAAGCCAACAAATCTGGAGAACAATCTGGCAGCACTTATGCCCTGGAAAACCTCTCCTGGGAGCCCTTTTCACAAGTTGGTACTGCAGGTATGGTGCAGCTTTGTCTGGGGACCAGGGAGTTCTGGGAAACCTAGGTGATCGTCTCCAGGAGAGAAATGAAAAAGTGGGGTAGAAATAGTTTATGGGCTGGGCTGTCTGGGTAGCTCAGGCAGTTAAGCCTCTGACTCTTGGTTTCAGCCCAGGGCATGATCTTGTGGTTCCTGGGTTCAAGCCCCATGTCAAGCTCCGCTCTGAGAGTTCAAAGTCTGCTTAGGATACTCTCTCTCTGTCTCTCCCTCTCCCTCTCTCTCTCTCTCTGTCTCTCTCTGCCCCTTCTTTCTGTTATAAATAAATAAATAAATAAATAATACCTACATAAATACATACATAAATAAATACATAAATACAAAGCATTAAGAAAAAAAGAAGAAAAAGTAGTTTATGGACTATGCACTGGCCAAAAGCAATGATCTACATATACCTATAGCATACAGCTGAGTGCAAAGCCACATATTGAGTTAAAGAAATAACCATAAAAGGAGCACCTGGGTGGCTCAGTTGGTTAAGCCTCCGACTTGGGTTCAGGTCATGATCTCACAATTTGGGTTCAAGTCCCATTTTGAGCTCTCTGTGCTGACACCCCAGAGCCTGGAACCTGCTTCAGATTCTGTGTTGTCTTCTTCTCTCTCTGCCCCTCTTCAGCTTGTGCTCTGTCTCTCAAAAATAAATAAATGTCAAAAAAATAACCATAAGTATATCTATAGCAGAATACCACTTTTTATAAATTAAAACCAGATACATTCACAAAATAACTACACACATTTTTCAAGGATACACATATATCCAAAAACACTATATATTTCTAAAAAATGTTAAATGCACTAGAGCAGGTGACTAAGGAAGGAAAGAAATGGCAGTGGGAACTGGGAATAAAAACAAGAAAAACAAAAACAAGAAGGAGGAGGAGGACAAAAGAAAACCAAAGAAGGGAATTGCACAGATTAATGATGATGGTGTATCATGAACCAAAGATTATGATTAATTCAGTTCTATGATTCCAATGAAAACAGAAGTGAAGTATGAGAGAGAAGAAATTAAAGGAAGGGGAATACGGAGAGGGAAGAGGAGGGGAGGAGAAGAGATGGGAGGGGAGGAAAACGGAAAGAAAACACCACAGGGAGGCCTTACTTCATGCATATCCATTTAACAACTTCTCTTTTAATCTTTTCATAGTAGTTCTAATTCAATTTGCATGCCTGCATATCTCAAAGTGTATTTCCCAAAGATGACTGCATTAATTATACCTACTTACAGTAGATTCATATAATGACTATAGAGACATTTAGGTATTAAATTGATTGATTTAATCCATACTTAAATTAAAACCAGGAAAAGCAAATTGGCTCTCTACCTAACTTTGTCCTCTCTTAAGTCAGCTGAACATTTGCTATAAGAGGATTGTTTCTACAACTATTTATCAATCCTATTTTTCATAGCCAGAGAGAGCTCCTAAATAATAAAAGGTAGAGTGTGTTCATGTGTGCATACTTGTGGTGATGCACAAAAATTATATACATTATTTCTCTTTGTTAATTTTCCTATTATGGGTAGTATAGCTGAATAAAAGGCATCCATAAAGCATTAAGAGAAGATGAGAGAGAAAGACAGAACACAGACATACAGAACATCACTCTGGGCTGTGGAGGTATCCTAAGCTTCCAAGCTGAAGGGCAGAACCTGGAGAATTTGGGGGGAAGAGTGAAAGGAGATAGGATTGACAAGGTAGAGAATTGGCTTCCATACAGATACTGCAAGACTTCAGCCTGACCCAAGACTTTCTAAGTTATCTAGCCCTAGTATCCAGCACAGATATTGGGAAAGAATAGATTATAGTCATACCTGATTTAACTGTGCTTCACAGATAGTATGTTTTCTATTAATTGCAGGTTTGTGGCAATCCTGCATCGAGCAAGTTTATTGGTGCCATTTTTCCAACAGCATGTACTCACTCCATGTTTCTGTGTCACATTTTGATAATTCTCCCATATTTCAAACTTTTTCATTATTTTATATTTGTTATGGTGATCTGAGGTCAGTGATTATGCCTTGCTGAAAGCTCAGATGATGATTCATATTTTTTGCAATAAAGTATTTTTAATTAAAGTATGCACATCAGTTTTTAGACACGATGCTATTGCAAACTTAATAGACTACAGTATATTGTAAACATAACTTTTATATGCACTAGGAAATAAAAAAAAATTTATTTGACTTGCTTTATCATGATATTCACTTTATTGCAGTGGTCTGGAACCAAACCCTCAATATCTCCAAGGTATGTGTGCATTCAGGAAATGATGTTAGAAAAATCACTTACATATTTGGAGCAAAATCCATTTCAATTTTGACCAGTCTCCATTTGCATGGATAAGCCCCACAATTATTAAATGATTAAATATTGAAATTTCTAGAAATCAACCTGAAGAAACTAGAGGAAAATTATGGTAGATTTGGCTACATTACTCTTAAAATTTCTGGATATTAACAATAAAATAAAAGTAAAAGTAGGTAATAAGTATGCAGATTATATGTCTAGGACAAATATTTAAATCCCAACAAAGAAATGAGCAAAGAACATTTACAAGAAAGACAAACAAACAATTAAGGAATAAACAAAAGGTTAACTTCACTAAATCAAAGACATGCTAAATAAAGGAGCAACAAGGAACAATATTTACTTAATAGTTAACAAAGGTTAATTTGTGATCTAGAGAGTATAGATATCCAGATACCTGTGTGTATTTGTATGTGTGAAGGTTTGTCTCTCTATCACATGTCTGTGTGTTCATTAGTGGATTTCATATTCCTTGTTGTGAGAAAATATTACCTTCTTTGAGGATATAAGAATCATTTTTATGTTTATTTTTTATTCAAAGTTTTATGTAGACTATACAATAAAAAGAATCTAATCAACCTACACATATATGGTCGCATGATTTATCACATAGTTTATACTACTTTACAGTGCAAAAGGGTGGTCTTTTTTTTAGATCATTCTGGGTCACTTTGTTAGGAATATGGAAAAATATAATAATCCCTATCTCATACAATACACAATGTTTTAAGCATAAAAGTGTTCAAAAGGTAAAAGATAGGTGTTCTATATGTAAACGATAAAATAATGATCATAGGAAAAAAAGAGAAGAACATCTCATTATACTGGAATAGGCTAAATTTTGTTAAACAATATAAAAAGGGTGATAACTATAAAATTTTAAGATGGTAAATTGGGTGGTCAATGGAAGGGTATATGGATTCATAGGTTTTGCTTCAAAGTTAGATCTTAGATTAGATCTTTTTTAATGTTTATTAATTTTGAAAGAGAGAGGGAGAGAGAGAGAGAGAGCATGAGAGAATGTGGGAGGGGCAGAGAGAGAGGGAGGGACAGAATCCCAAGCAGGCTCCTGTGCTCAACAGGAAGCCCAATGCAGGGCTTGATCACATGTTTCATGAAATCATGCCCAGAGCTGAAATCAAGAGTTGGGAGCTTAACCAACTGAGCCACCCTGGTGCCCCTCAAAATTAGATAATCTAAAGCATGTTTGCATACCAATTAGTATCATCCTTTAGAGACAGAGAATGTGATAATGTAGGAAAAATAAAGCATGAAGGAGTGTGTATTCATGCCCTTGACTGTTGGCTGGCCTAGAGAATTGCTTCTAAGCAATAGAATGGGACCAAGGTGATGCATTGTCATTTACATGATTACGTTAAAAAACATTGTGACTTCTGTTTTGCTAGCAGACTCTCTCTCTCTGACTTTGATAGAGCAAGTGCCATAGTGGGGAAATCCATGTGGCAGGGGTCTGAAGATGGATTCCTTCCAAGAGTAAGCAAGGATCTGAGTCTTGTAGTCTGACAAGCCCTAAAGGAACTCATTCCTGCCTATCGCAGGATCTTGGAAAAAGTGACCTTGGAAACACATCCTTTCCCATTGGAGTCATCAGATGAGCCCTCAACTCTGGGTAATGCCTTGGTTACAGCTTTGGGAAAGACCCTGAAGTAGAGACCCAATTGGCACATGCCTGGGTATCCAATGCACAGAAACTGTGAGATAATAAGTGTATGCTGTTAAACTATTAGGTTGGGGAGTAATTTGCTACACACTAATAGATAACTAATACATAATAAAGAATTTGGTAAGGTTGGGGCGCCTGGGTGGCTCAGTTGGTTAATCATGCAACTTTGCCTCAGTTCATGATTTCAGGTTCGTGGGTTCAAGCACACATCAGGCTCTGTGCTGACAGCTAGCTCAGAGCCTGGAGCCTGTTTCAGATTCTGTATCTCCCTGTCTCTCTCTGACTTTCCCCCTGCTCATGCTGTCTCTCTCTCAGAAATAAATAAAACATTAAAAATTAAAAAAAAAAGAATTTGGTAAGGTAAAGAAGAAAACATCAAGAGTACAAGTGCTTGGGTAGAAGTAGAGAGTTCTTCAAATAACAAAGGAAAAATTTCAATAATGTGGAACAACACAAATTGGTGAATTTAGAAATGGAACAATAAAGGGGCTTCTATTTGATTTTCTTTTTTTTAATGTATATTTATTTATTTTGGGAGAGAGAGACTGCGTGCAAGCAGAGGAGAGGCAGAGAGAGAGAGAGAGAGAGAGGGAGAGCGAGAATTCCAAATAAGCTTCATGCTATCAGCGCAAAGCCCAATTTGAGGCTTGATCTCACCAACTAAACCTTGAGACTTACCTGAGCCAAAATCAAGAGTTGGATGCTTAACAGACTGAGCCACCCAGTTACCTCTTGATGGCATGTTTTCTGAATAAAATATTCAGCAATATAATCCAATGAGAGTAAGGACAAGGAAGAATGCAGGTATATACCAGTTTGAGGAGACAGGAGAATGTTTGCAACAGTGATTGTGGAGAAGGGAGAAGCAAATGTCCTGGGCAAGTGTGGTAGGTGTTTAGATTCAGTATATAGAGCTCAAGGAGTGAGAAAACAGACTGTAGAGCCAGACCACATTAGTGTCCTAGGTCTGTCCCGGGAAACTACCATAAACTGGATGATTTACAACAGAAATTTATTCTCTCACTATTCTGGAGCCCAGAAGTTCAGATCAAAGTGTGGGCAGGACCATCTCCCCCCGAAACCTCTAGGAAAGATTTCTCCCTTGCCTCTTCCTGCATCTGGCAACTTCAGGCAATCCTGGGCTGTGCCTGCATCACTTCTGTCTCTGTGGTCACGTTGCCTCTTCCTCTTATCTTTCTCTCCTCTGTGTTCCTCATGTATGGACACTTGTCGTTGGAATTAGGGCCCACCTGGATAATCCAGATAATCTCATCTCAAGGTCATTCTTTTTTTGTGTGTGGTGCTATGAAAATCATTTATTCGAAATATATGAGTATTTCAGGAGTATAATCCAGTGATCCATCACTTACATATATCACCCAGTCCTTGTCACAAGAGCCCTCCTTAATACCCATCACTCATTTAGCCCATCCCCCCCACCTCCCCTCATCTCAAGATCCTTAATTTCAGTACCTCTACAAAAACCCTTTTTTTCAAACAAGGTTCAAACAGCATTCAATCCCTATACCACCTATTTTTGAATCATGGTTCAGCCATCTCCTGAAGTGTGCCCTGGAGCATATCATTTTACTTCCACGTGCCTTAGTTAGTTCACATGTAACACAGAGGTTTAGGAGAGGGTTATCACATGAGTTAGAATATATGTAAAGTGTTTGGTTAATTGTTCTCTTTTTGTAAATATTAGTTTACTAATACTAGTAACAAATTTCTTATTACTAGTCGTGATAAAAAATGTGGACACTATAATGGGAAAAATGACATAAAAGGGCAAGCTATTACTAAAATACACTTTTTCTCTCTTTTATGATGGTTGATGTGGACCTCTTACATCATCTCTGATGACCCTCCAACTCTGGGCTTGACCACAGCCAAACAGTCTCAAAGAGGTATGGTCATACATTAGCAAAGCGTGTAGTTTTGCATGTATTGTAATTAAAAAAAAACTATTATAGAGGCCTCCCTTATCAAAAAGTGTTTCTTATCAAACAGGTAATCCAAGGACTTTTATACATTTGTCACTTTCTTGTTTTTGTTTTTGTTTTCTGTCATTACAGCAATAGCATAACTCTCCAGTAAATGTCCCAGAAAAGAGAAGCAAAAAGTCATATTTGTAAAGAAGCAAGATCCTTACAAATATTAATTAATTTTGTCGCAATCTAAATATGACTCCCATCATTTAAGCCCTACCATATGGTTTATAATCTAAGGCAAACTTTGTCATCTAAGGAAAAAACTGAGTGGGAACATTTTCAAACTTCCTTATAAATGCTCAGGGCTTGAAAGAGCAACATAATCTCCCTATTTTTCCTGTGCATCTATGCAGTGTGAAATAGATTTAGAAGCTGTCAGGTGCTCCAAGTAGGAGGTTACAGAAAGTTAGATGAGCAGAGACATAATAATGGTTGTCAGGGAGGAGGGAGAGGTGACCTGAACTGAAATAGAGACTATACGGCAGACGGCCCAAATATGGGGTGAGTTGGACCAAGAAGGAACAGTGATGACTATATGTAGCACTAAAAAGAGCTGAGCAAGGGGGAGGAACAGCATGCCTGAGGGGGACCAATCAGTCAGGTTTGCCTGGGACTGAGCGCTTTCAGTTTTAAAACTGGGACAACGTTGAAAAAAAAGGAGAAAAAGACAGAATGAGTTGGTTTCCCTACAAGGCCTTCACTGTGCTAAAATTCGGCCACAGGTTCCACACACTCAGATTTCAGCGGCAGGTACCAGCAGAATACCCTGGGGTTATCTGTGAATCTGAGGCCTACACCCTGCTCTATTTTCACTTGGTCTTATCAACTTGGTCTCTATATAGAGAGGGGCCATCTTAGAAGAAAGAGGGAAGGGAACAAGCTCTAGTTGAGGATGGATTGATGAAGAAGCTCTTAAATGCTAAGCATTTACCTAAAAGACACTGATTCTGTGCACCCCTCTCTCCAGAGAAAGACAGTCTAAACCGAAAGAGGTACTTTTAATTGATAAGCTTACGTCCTTCCTCCTTTTAGCACAGTGGAGTCCAGGCTCAGGAGCAAGAGAGGTCTGTTGTAGAACATGGAGGAGCTATAATCTTATGCACCTCTAAGATAGAGTATATATGACTTTGACACTGTCACACCAGTGTGGTAGCTTTATAGGGTGTCAATTTAGCTAAGCTGGATTAATGTTTTGAGAATTCTTTTCTCTGCATGGGTTTGGATTAGGATAGATCACGAGTGCAACTTGTGCAAACTTTGGAAGGCAGCCATATTTACGCTGAGAAGTTTCATGTAGGCTCAGATGCTGATCACATGGTTTCCTGAATCTGCTGCCTCAGCTTGTTCACAACAACAAGGTCAACAGCTCCTGCAGCTCTAACTGGACATTCCACGGGCGTCTCCAGTTTGGGGCTGGTTTTGTGTGTGCTCCATGGCAGCGTCCACGCAACATCTTCAAAGCTGGAGGCTTAGAGATCGTGAGACATGGATACACGTGCCAGTGAAAGACAGAAGCAGGGCCCAGTGTGGCCTCACAGACCCCAGCTCATCTCCATAGGCTGCAGCTTGTCCTTGCTCTCTACACTTCACATCCATCTTCGCTTTGCTGCTGGCCTTGCCCACTTTAGGCACAACTCCAGATACAGGAGTAACACACTTGAACAGACTGTCCAACCAATTACACAAGGTCTAATCACCATAATAAATGTGTTAGTCCCTTAAGGTGGTTCAGCTTCTGTGATGGAATCCATAGGATTCCCGGTATGTGATAACAACCCTTTTCTTATCTTCATTTTTTAGTTGAAGGCATTACATTTAAAAGAGGATAATTGACCTCAAATCATAGAGCTCTTAAGCGGCAACCTGGGATTTAAACCCGGGTTTCTTTGGCTCTCATTCTTTCCAAGCTGGCTTTTATCAATCATTTTTATCCTTGGGCAATCACTTTAGTATTAGTCATTGCCTATCAGGTCTCTGGCAAAATAACACATGGTACAGGGAACTTAGAAGCATGGAGTGGGTGCCTCTGGGGAGGGCTGGCCAGCTGGAGAGTAATGAAGAAGGAGTTCTGTCTGCCTCAGTTTGAAGGCCCTCGTACTAACACTTACTTATGATAATGGGTGGTGACACTTACCCTGTGCAAGGCTGTTCCTAAGTGCTTTACACTCATTAAATCATTTAGTCTTTATGGCAATTGTGACAGGCAGGTTTTATTATTAATCCCATCTTACAGATGGACAAGATTACTCTGCTGGCACAGAGCAGGATTCATACTCAGGAAGTTGGCCTAACCAATTGGATTCTCTGAACAAAATGGAACAGACACCACAAGGAGAGACTGAGGTTCCTTTTGGAGAGTTAGGGCTGCACTGAAGAGTAACTTTACCTCGTAATTTTGTTGAGTTAACAACACATCTCAGAAAAAGAAAAAGCTGGCCGTTTTTTTTAGAGGTACAGAAAATAGAATATGAAGGAAAGCTTAAAGATTTTCCTCAACTAACATCGATCTCATATTGTTTCCAAGATGTTAAATTGCTAACAAAAACAAAGGTTTGAGACGTTAAACACTAAAGCCACCATTATTGTTACTCAGTAAATTTTCTTAAAGTGAAATTTCAGGAGAATGGCCAATTTGTTAAAACTGTGGATTGCCAGAGACTCCTCAAGTGTGAACAGAAAACTATTCAAGGACAAGAGGATTTTTGTTTAGTAGCTTTCTGTTGTAAATGATTGGATTTCATACCTTCCAGGGAATCTATTTAATTATAATTAATTTTGAAAAATTATATCTGTAAGAATAAAAAAAAGGTTCTTACTGTTCATCTAATATCATTCACAGGAGGGAAAAGTGAAGTATGAAGTGTTAACACACAGCAATAAGTACAAAGAAAGAAAAGTGAGGGAGAAAAAAAAAGAAGAAAGTACATCAGAGGGTTTCCAGAGTATTTACTTTAATTCTCAGAATTAGGGCTTTGAAATGAAGTTTAAATATCATTCCATTAAAATGCAGTTGGCTCACCCCAAAGCCAAGCCAACCCAAGCATCCTAAAAGATCTGTGAAGAGAATTCTGATAAGTGTTACTGCTTGACATCGGCACAAGATGTCTTCCTGAAACTCAGGGAAAATGGCCCGCCATGTCTTCTTAAAAGTGAATTCGAAATGGAAGTTAAAATCAATAAATATGCCTGAACGACAAACATTAATTTGACCTCATTTTGTTATTATTTTTTCTTCTTCTGTCTACACAGGGGTCACATTAGAAATAAGAAATGAGCAAGTGAAAAAACTTAGAAAAGAAAAACATTTAATACCTGACTTGAAATGAGTAAGTTGCTCTCATTACATTATACTCAATAGTATTTTATACACTGAGAACAATGATTCTTCTTATTTCTCTGGGACTTTAGTGTTTATAAAACACATTCACATCTTTTAGGTCTTTGATCTCCTCTCACATCAACTCGTGGAGGAAGAACAGGCACCTTTATCACTACTGTACTGATGAAAAAACTGAGTCTCAGACTTTCAAATGAACTATCTAAAGTTGCAAGCTAGAATATGAAACTTGGTAACTAGTTTGAGGATTACTATGGCTTTTTCCTACATTTAAATTATTTAGCTTTTCTTCTTCTAAGTTTTGAAAAAGTTGACACAAGAATTGTTGCCTTTTGCTTCTTAAATATCTTTTCAAAGTTGAGATTAAACACAAAATAGCTATATTTTCAATTAACTTTATAATACCCATGGACCCTACAAAATGTCAACTGGATGATTAAAACCTTATTTTTTTTTTTACTCCACCATAATTATTGAAAAAAAAAAAAAACCTCTTCCTCAGGCATGTCTGAATACAAATATCCAGGTGTCTCTCTAATGTCAGTACTATGTAGGAAATAGGATAGAAAATGTCAGTGAGGAAATAAACTGGATCACTAGGATTAATTCTGAAACAAGTTACCTGTGATTCTCCTGCCAGACATTCTTAATCTTCCTATAGAAATTCAGCTTCATGTAGAAAGTAAATAAAAAGGATAGCTTTTTGAATAAAATATTTGTGTTTTGGTCTATGAGGGTCTTTACCTTTAAAAAATCTTTTGTTGCACAAAATATGCATTTCCTTAATTTAACTCATGCTGTAAGAATCTGCATGAAGGTGGAGATTTTTGTCTAGTTTTGCTCATTGTTGTAGCTCTGATGCCCAAAATAATATCTGACACATAGTAGATGCTTTACAAATATTTGTTGAATGAATAAATGAAATTCATAAGCAGCATTTTAGTAGAGGGATTGGTTTTCCATCCACTTTTAAATGATAGGGTTGTGTAGGTAGGATTTGGATCACTAATATAGCTTATAAAATTTATTGCTTCTTTTGTTCTTCATCTTAACCCTCAACTCTAACGCCTCTACTTATTTGGGGTAATCCTCCTGTCTGCATACTCACTGATGTAGGTAAATAGGAACAAAGGGTAAAAGACAATGAAGCAGTCTTGGATGGAACCCTATCTTTTCCATAGTCTTTCATCTTTTATTTAACTTCCACTTATGTCTTTCTCCACCTCCATTTTTAGCTGTCATCCATTAATCCAATAAATGCCACCATTGGCACCTCCTTGACTCCACACTTACTGTATTACCTTATATAGTCAGTTGTATCCCTGATAGGCACATATCTCTAGAACAGCTGCTGGTAATGTTTGTTAGCAGCAGTCTTGAGAAAGTTGCAAGACATTATCTAAATTTTAAACATATAATTTGAAAAGGAAAATAATGTGTAATAAAATAACAATCACACAAATATATGTGACTAAACTTCACATCAGCATTCCTTGCTAGCTAGGAGTAATCTCACTTTATTTAATAATACATAGCAAATTGTTAAAGGAAAATTAACTCTTGGTTTTCTGAAAAATTCTGTTCCTATTTGTATGTAAAGCCTGGTCTCTGATGAATTTTGGTGTCTAAGTCTCCGTAGGTCTTACTCAATTGATAAATTGTGCATATGCACTTCCCCAAATTGTTTCCTTAGTTTTTTCAAAATCTTAATAGAGTATGGAAATTTATCAAAGAAAGAAATTGGTTAAATAGTCACATAAAATATGTATTTTGGGGGTACCTCAGGGACTCAGTTGGTAAATGTCTGACTCTTGGTTTCAGCTCAGGTCATGATCTCACATTTCACGGGTTCATGCTCTGTGTGGCTCAGTTGGTTAAATGTTCTACTTTTGGTTTTTGGTTGAAGTCATGATCTCATGGTTTGTGGGTTCAAGCCCTGCATTGGGTTCCACACTGACAGCATGGGGCTTGCTTGGGATTTTCTCTCTCCCTCCTTCTCTGTCCCTCCCCTGCTCACTCTCTCTGTCTCTCTCTCAAAATAAAAATAAATTAAATTTAAAAATGCATTTATGCCTTTTTGGATAAACATAGTTTCCATATCTTAGCATTCAGAATGTATGATAATAATACATACATAATAATCCACTAGAATGGTTTTAATAGTATAGTTTTATTTTTCTTTAGCCCATTGACTCATAAAATTTCCCAAATTTAATTGTTCTGCATTTATTATGATTGGCAGTGGGCAGTCTGAGTTTAGAGCCTAATCTAAAAACACTGTCTGAAGTAGATTTACAACAAAGAACCTTTCAAAGGGAGATCTTACTTCCTTATTTTTCTCAAATAGATTATTCTGATGTGCACACTAATCAATAACCTGTGTTTGCATTAAAATGCACTTAAATTTCTATAACTGATGATGACAAAAGCAAAATATCAATATCACTGTCTATTTGAAAATACATTCCTTTGCTTTATTCTCCACATCCAGTATGAACCTTCCTTTCTCTGCCTGTGATCTACAGGTTTTGCACCTTTTTCCACCTGCTATATCTGACCACACTAATTCTGTTTACTTTTTAAAAGGAGTCATTACTAATTGCAACAACGTGGATGGAACTGGAAGGTATTATGCTGAGTGAAATAAGTTAGTCAGAGAAGGATAGATATCATATGTTTTCACTCATATGTGGATCCTGAGAAACTTAACAGAAGACCATGGTGGAAGGGAAGGGGAAAAAAATAGTTGCAAACAGTGAGGGAGGGAGGCAAACCTTAAGAGTCTTTTAAGAAGAGCCTGGGTGGCTCAGTCAGTTAAGTGTCCAACTTTGGCTCAGGACATGATCTCATAGTCCGTGAGTTCAAGCCTCACATCAGGCTCTGTGCTGACAGCTCAGAGCCAGGAACCTGCTTTAGATTCTGTGTCTCCCTCTCTCTCTGTCCCTATCTTGCTCATGCATCTCTCTTTCTAACTCCCTCTCTCTCAAAAGTAGATAAACATTAAACATTAAAAAGAGAGAGAGAGACTCAAATACAGAGAAGAAACTCAGGGTAGATGGGGGAGTGGGAAAGGGGGAGAAATGAGTGATGGGCACATTTTGGGATGAGCACTGGATGTTTTATGTAAGTGATGAACCATGGGAGTCTACGCCAAAAACCAAGAGCACACTTTACACTCTGTATGTTAGCCAATTTGACAATAAATTATATTTAAAAATTAAAAAAGAAATAATTATTTTTTTGCTTAGAAGTAAAATAAATAAATAATAATAAATAAATAAATGGAGTCATTGCTCCTCATGTTTTAATAGACTAATTTATCTTTAAACAGTCATTAATTTTCTCCATTTCTGAAATTCCATTTTAAAATTCTGTTTTTAATCACCTTGCAAACATCACTAAATAAATCACATTTCAATAATTTAAAAATTCTGCATGTCACCTTTCACTCCATACATATCTCTTGAGTTGATAAAACAAACAAACAGGCATTTTCTGTTTAAAATAAACTTGAAAACAAAAGATACTAATTTATAAGGATATAAGCCAAAACGTATCTGTTATAGTGAAGTACAGCTCTAAATATTGCTCTCTACAGATTTCTTAAATTATATCCAAATTAGTTTCTGAAGAATTCAAAATACCTTTTAATAAGAGAGCGTCACACTCATGAGGTCATCTACAGCATGAACTTTGAGGATATGATTGAATGAACTTCTGTGTTCTTCTTCTAGTTCTGAACCTATTAATGTTAAAGAGTATGTGCCACTAAAGTGGCCCGGTCTAATGTGAAAGTCATAGCACAGCTAAAAATCTGATTCTCCAGTGAAGAAATGGGCAGAAGATATGAACAGACACTTCTGCAAAGAGGACATCCAGATGGCCAACAGACACATGAAATGATGCTCAGCATCCCTCCTCATCAGGGAAATACAAATCAAAACCACACTGAGATGCCACCTCACGCCAGTCAGAGTGGCTAAAATGAGCAAATCAGAGAACTCGAGATGCTGGCGAGGATGTGGAGAAACGGGCACCCTCCTACACTGTTGGTGGGAATGTAAACGGGTACAGCCCCTCTAGAAAACAGTGTGGAGGTTCCTCAGGAAACTAACAATAGAACTCCCCTATGACCCAGCAATAGCACTGCTAGGGATTTACCCAAGGGATACAGAAATGCTGAGGCATAGGAGCACATGTACCCCAAGGTTCATAGCAGCACTCTCCACAATAGCTAAAACATGGAAAGAGCCTAAGTGTCCATCAACGGACGAATGGATCAAGAAGATGTGGTTTATCTATACCATGGAATACTACATGGCAATGAGAAACAGTGAAATCTGGCCATGTGTAGCAACATGGATGGACCTTGAGGGTGTTATGCTGAGCGAAATAAGTCAGGCAGAGAAGGACAAATATCATATGTTTGCACATATAGGAGGATTAGGAGGAACTTAACTGAGGAACAAGGGGAAGAAGAAGGGGGGAAATGGTGGGGGAAAGGGGGAGAGGCAAACCATGAGAGACTCTTGAATGCTGACAAAAACTGAGGGCTGACAGATGTGGGGGGGAGGGGGAATGGGCATGGAGGAGGGCACTTGTGGGGATGAGCACTGGGTGTTATGTGGAAACTAATTTGACAATAAACTATTTGTAAAAAAAAAAACAACTAGATTTTTTAAAATGTTTATTTATTTATTTTGAGAGAGAGAGAGAGAGAGAATAAGTTAGAGTGGGGGAGGGGAGAGAGAGGGAGAATCCCAAACAGGTTCCATGTTGCCAGGGAAAAGCCCAATGTGGGGCTCGATCCCAAGACCATGAGGTCTTTTGTAAAAAAAAAAAAAAAAAAAATCTGATTCTCTAGAGAAGAGTTGGCAAATCATGGCCTAAAACCCTTTCTGACCAGCCACCAATATTATAAATAAAGTTTTATTGGAATAAAGCTCTGCTCATTTGTTTATGTTTTATCTATGGCTAGTTTTGCAATGACAACAGAGACTGTCTGGACTGACCAAAGGCCTAAACTATTTACTATCTATAGGCCCTTTACAGAAAGTCTTCTAGTGCATTGTATAATTATATTAGGACTACCACACACCTCATCACTCCTGTCAAATCTGTATAACCTGCTGATGCTTTATAGATCAGCTTGTACTATTTTTGTCAGCAACACAGCTTAGTAAAATAAACAGTGCAAGATAAAAAAAAATCATAAAATTTGTTAAGGGAGGCAACAGCGTTTCTTAAAACCAAGAAAATCAACCCAGTGTCCATAATATGTCATATAGGAGAAAATAAAATTTCAAATGCCTATCAGATATAAAATCACAGAGTGAAGAAAACTGTAGAAGTCTACTTGAAGAAATTAAACAATGAGAAAGTGAGGCTTATAAATAGGAGCTTTCATTTATTTACTAAATAATTTAAAAATGCCTTTGGAGTGAAATTAAATAGAGATAACTGTTTTTTTTAATGTTTATTTATTTATTTTGAGAGGGAGGCAGAGAGAGAGGGAGAGAGGTAATCCTAAGCAGGCTCCTTGCTCAGTCTGGAGCCTGACATGAGGCTCAATCTCACAAACCATGAGATCATAACCTGAGTGGAAATCAAGAGTTGGATACCCAAATTACTGAGCCACTCAGGCACCCCAAATACAAATAACTTTAAATGTGTAAAGTATTAATCATGAGAAAGAGCTAGGTAAAACATTTTGGTAAATTCATTTTCTAATATTAAATGTTTCTATAACTATGCTAAGCTTTCTGTATGCTAAGGTCGATACAAGAAAAATCTGAATTTTATTTTTTAATTGTGTTTTATTACTTTAAAAACTATTTTATAATGGAATGTATTGTTATCATTACTAGTTGCTAAAAGGCTTTAGGGAAGTTATAATATTAACATTTTCATTTGTTAGATGCTAGCATTGTGCTAAATATCTTAATATACACTTTTCTCACTTATTCCAGATGAGAAAACTGATCATCAGGTCACATGAACTACCAGTATTTTACACTCACATATTGGCAATATAATATGAGCTTTTTAAAAAATATATAGTTTATTTTTGAGACAGAGACAGGGCATGAGCAAGGGAGGGGCAGAGAGAGAGGGAGACACAATATCCGAAACAGGCTCCACACTCTGAGCTGTCAACACGGAGCCTGATGCTCACTCGAACCCACTAAATATGAGATCATGACCTGAGCCAAAGTCTGATGCTTAACCGACTGAGTCACCCAGGCGCCCCAACATGAGCTCTTGAAGAGGGCTGAGGTTGGGATTTGAAACTAAACCTGTCTGATTCTATACTGTTCATTATTAAGAAATATCTCATTGTGTTATAAAACATCTGAGGGTAAGATAAATGTACCTCCTTTAATTTTATATATTAAAAAGTAAGAATGGATATGGAGATGCACAATGATTAGTTGAAATAGAGAAAATTTTGTATTTAAGTATTGGTGCTAGGGGGCACCTGGGTGGCTCAGTTGGTTGAGTGTCCAGCTTTGGCTCAGGTCATGATCTCATTGCTCATGAGTTCAAGCCCCGCATCAGATTTTTTGCTGACAGTTTGGAGCCTAGAGTGTGCTTTGGATTCTGTGTCTACCTCTCTCTCTGTTCCTCCCCTACTCATGCTCTGTCTCTCTCTCCTTCAAAAATAAATAAAAATTAAATTCTTTTAAAAAAGTATTGGTGCTAAAGCAGTAAAATTTGGTATCTGAAATTATTTAAATGAGGATCTTTCTTATTCTATTTGAAATAATTAGGCTAACACATCATACTCCAGAAGAACAGACTGAACTTATCGCACAAGAAGATAAATTAATAAGCCTTTGTTAATCTCCATATAAACTGTTCTTTTAAAGGTCATTAAAGACCCCCATGTTGGTAAATCCAAAGATCAAGTCTCATTCCTCATCTTTCTTTTTTTTTTTTTTTGGCCTATCAGCAGCATTTGACTCTGGATCATGTTCCCCTTTCTTCCTTTTTCTTTCTTTCTTTCTTTCTTTCTTTCTTTCTTTCTTTCTTTCTTTCTTTCTTTCTTTCTTTCTTTCTTTCTTTCCTTTCTTTCTTTCCTTTCTTTCTTTCCTTCCTTCCTTCCTTCCTTCCTTCCTTCCTTCCTTCCTTTCTTTCTTTTCTTTCTTTCTTTCTTTCTCTTTCTTCCTTTCCCTTCCCTTCCCCTTCCCTTCCCTTCCCTACCCTGCCCTGCCCTTCCTTCTCTTTCTCTTTCCTTTCTTCTTCCTTCCTTCTCTCTCTCTCTCTCTCCTTTCTTCTCTCTCCTCTCTCTCTCTCTCTTTCTTTCTCTTTCCTCCCAGGAGTATACACTAACCCACTAATCTTTCTTCCGTGATAGTCATACTCTCAATCTCCTACATTTGTTCCTTCTCTTCTTCCTGATATCAGTGGTGGAGTGCCCCAGGTCTGTGAAGCTGCCAAAGACTACCACATTTACATCTCCAGGCTGTCTCTCTCTCAACCCCTAACACTTCTAATTGGATATCTAATGGATATTTCAAACTCATATCAGAACTGAATTCCTTGTTTTCTCTCCTAAATCTGTTCTACTCCCAACCTTCAATGTCATCCTTCAAGTTGCTCAGGCTAAAAACCATATAGTCTTTTTTTTTTAAGATTATCTGTTTATTTGTGTGTGTGAGGGAGAGAGAGAGAGAATTTGCACTGTCAGCCTGGAGCCCGATACAGGGTTTGAAGTCATGAACCATGAGATCATGACCTGAGCTGAACTCAAGAGTCAGACACTTAAACAACGGAACCACTGAGGCAATCTTAAAACTGTATAGTCTTGGTCAATCTCTCTCTCTCTCTCTCTCCATGTAAAATTCTCCAGAAATCCTGTTGTATATAACATAAAATATATTCATAATCAGTCATTTCTCATTACTGCCACAGTTACCAGTGTGATTTGAGCCCCATCACCTCTCATCTGAATTGCTGTATGCTTCTTCTGATTATAGCAAAATTATATACTTATTCCACATAAGGCTGTTAAGTTCATCTTTTTTAAATGGCTCTTGAAAAGTTATAACACCTTTTAGATAATGATTCCATATATACTTTTTCTTTTTCTCTCAAACCTACACTAAATATATCATAATATATTATGTTCTCCATTTAACACAAAACAAAGACTGTCATTTGGAACAAATTTGGATTGTATGTCAATGTTTTGCTCTGTGGATGTACACCAGTGAGAGAGATGAAGAGATGAAGAAAGACTATCTTCTACAACTTGTTATTCTGTTTTTATGCTATTTCCATATATTTCAGAAGGCCTTCATGCTTAGCCTGGGGTTATTATCAAGCACATGGGACCGATATTGAAGACCTGCCTAGAAGTCAGTTGAGTTTTTCTCGCCTTCCAAACGATGACTCCTTTGCAACCCTCTTCCATGTATTCCACCAACCTTCTACCACTACCAAGAATTCTTTGATGAGTAAAATAAACCTCAATTAACTTTTATGCACAAAATGTATTATTTACCTTTGAATTTTTTATAATTTACATAAATCTGTTTTCATTCAATTGCTACATTATATTATCTATAAAAACTGTTTGGGTATCTTGTGTGGGATGGCATATCTGCAAGTGTTTCCTATTAGAATAATGAGAATGCTTTTTCATTTAATAACTTTTCACCAGCAGAAAAGTTTTCAGGAACAAATTAAAACCATTAAGCAAAATACAGGTGTATTGGTATAAAGAACTTATTTGAAAATGAATGCATTAAAACATGTCCCTATCATTCTTAAATGTTATTGCCTGGGTCTATTTTTCCACTGTAGCTCTCAAATAGTCATTTAACGTAGTTCAACTTTGAGGATTTGAGTATAGAAGTAATTCAGAAAAATGCACTTTGTTTTCAAATTACATGGAATGCCTTGGTTTTTATTGCACTTTACACTCATTACTCCTTATGGACGGCATTACATTTTGTAAATTCACATATGAATGTGCCCTGGATCTATGCCTGGATCACCAATAACAATGCACATGCATCTATAGGCATCGCAAAAGGGGGCTACTGACAGAAGTGACTCTTAGAACAGTTGGTTAATATTTATTATTTGGCTATTTGTGTGTTAAGAAGTAAAGGCTAATGATAATAATGTATCTCTAAAATGTGTTAACACATGTGGAAAGTATTAAATCAATGATAGCAGCATCTTAGATGTTATAAATCTGACTTTAAGCCTTAACGTTCTATTTTCTTATCAATTAGTTTAGGAATTTTAATAACAGTGACTCTTTAGATAAAAGTTTTTGGAATTTACTATTTATCCAATATGCTACAGTTTCCATTAAAAAAGCTCTTTCCTCTTCCTGCATACTTCTATAAATATGTTTATTTTTGAAACTTGGGATATGTTCTTTCTACTCTAGAAATCCATATTGCATTTATATGTCCCCACACAAACTGACAGTTTTGGAAAATATAAAAAAAGATGTTGGGCAAGTGGAAAATATCTAAACTTCTCATTTTTAGAGGAAAAACAGTACGGAACTTTTGCCACTAATGCAGATGATTTTGATAGTCTAATTCCAAACTTGATTATTCTTTTTATTGATTGCATGTTAATTATAAGTTACTTAGAGCAATCCAAATAGCTTTTCTCTTAGATTTTTTGAGTTTCTTTATGCCAATGTAGTATTAGTTAATCAAAATTACAGAGTATGGCCTTTTACTAATGCATGCTGATAAAAGTTATTATTGAACGTATGCCCTAGTGATACCAATCATGTATAGAGGGAAAACTATGTGTTAGTGAAAGAGCAATAATTGGAAATTAAACCTTGGGATGAACAAGGCTGAAGGTTAAAAAGCATATTGGCAGCTAATGAGTTACATACTGTTTGGGTTTAAGTAGTTCAGGGCCTATGTTTTTCATTTATTAATTTATGAGAAGTACCCACCACATTACTTGGCACATAGTAGACATTAAATAAATACTTCTTTCCCTTTTTAAGACTGGAGATAAAAGCACTGAGGTCTGAATTTACTTCAGTAGAATGTATTTCAGAAAAGGGAGGGAAAGAAGCTAAGTTAGCAACTCTGGTTTGGCAACATGAATGCTCCTGGAACCCTGATATTGCGACATGGATATGTGACTCCAATCCAAAAGTTTTAGGTAAGAAATGAAGCATCAAATAGCTAGATTAAAAGCTGGCAATAAAAATAAATTAATACTTAATGATAGATCAGAAACCCCACCAAGATGGCCGTGTGTGCATGCCTAAAAATGTAGTTAACCACATAGATATTTTAAAGATTTCTCTTTAAAAGCTTTGACAATTTTTTTTTTAAATCTAGCATTCTTACTACAGATGACTTGTGGCAATGAGTGACTATCATTTCCTTCTCTCCTTCTCCCAGCTTGTATGGAAAAACAAATTGCTTGCTATATAAAATAGAGGTTATCAGCAGTATTGCTAATTGATGGTGCAGCTGCCAAATAACAAGTCACATTCTGACAAAGAATATGACCTAACATTACTTAATAACATTTCATCAATCACAAGTCAGAAAATAACCAACAGTCAGTATTTTCCTTGGCTCAGTCATGCAACTTAATAGTGGCAGTTAGCATAATTAAAGGCCAGTAACCAGATTAAAAAGTCTTGTTTGTAATTTTTTTTCTAAGAAAGGATATGTATTAAATGATGTTTGAATTGAATCCAAAGTATGGGGAAAATCCCACCAATATGATTAAAAAGTTTTCAATGAGTATTTAATGAGTACCTACCCAATGCCCAGCAAAGGGCACTCAAGGGGATATAATAATAGAGGATACAATTTTCACTACCCATGAATTTACAGTATGAGCAGATTTAAGACAAAAGAGCAAAAGCTCAATGGCTAACAATGAAATGCTATAGGAAATCTGAGGATAAGAACTAGGTGATTTGGAATGATCAGAAAATAATGGAGGCCTGAGTGGCTCAGTCAGTTGGGCATCTGACTTCAGCTGAAGTCATGATCTCACAGTGGTGAGTTGAGCCCTGCATCAATCTCTGTGTTGACAGCTCAGAGCCTGGAGCCTGCTTCACATTCTGTGTCTCCCTCTCTCTCTGCTCCTCCCCCCTCACATACACACACACACACACACACACACACACACACACACGCACTCTCTCTCTCTCCCCCTCTATTTCAACAATAAATAAGCATTTTAAAAAAAGAAAACTGATTTGCATATACACGTAGCTGAAAAGGCACATAAAAAGGCAAGTGTATATCCTGCCAATTGTTTAGAACGCAGAAGCTTAATCCATTGAAACATAATATAGATAATCATGCATTTTGCAGCCATTGGCACTCAAGTGGCAGCTGAAATCATGAACATGAGGAAACTTGAACTGGATTTAGAAGCAGAAACAAAGAACGAAAGATGGAGTCATGTGTAAAGTGCTATATTGAGAGATGCAAGACAATTATTCATATTAGACACTAGGTAGTAGTGAATGCCAGTATCAGGGCAGCCTGAGTGAGATAGGAGATAACATTGGATCGGCAAGAAGTAAGTCATTGGTACCATTTGAGAAAAGAAAACAAAGATATGTGTTGGCTGGAAAGCATCACCAATCTTTGGAAAATTTGGATAGTGAAATAAAAAGAGAGTTTGCATGTTATCTAGAACATTCTGAAAGCACTCATACAGCAATCATATTCTCTTAAAAATGACATTTGCAAATACTGCTTTGGTGATTATTTTGATGTGTCATAACAGAGAAAAAAATCTTCAAAAAATTAGAATTATTTTCTCTCCTATTAAAAAGTAAAGTTGAATGCTAAATGTGAACAACAGTAAACTGGCCATTCAGCATCATGTAAGCTAACAATGCAGATTCTGATAATGTCTTTCATACCATGAGGTAGTATGAGGGAAGACTAATCTCATTTGTCAGAATAGAGTGGCTCTTCAATGTTGAAAAGAGCTTAGGGTATCATGGGTTTGTTTTGCTATAATATTGCTACAGGCAGTCGCATATTATTCATTCTTCTTGCTAACCTTGTTCTAAAATGAAATGTTAGGGGTGTCTGGGTGGCTCAGTCGGTTAAGCATCCGACTTTGGCTCAGGTCATGATCTCACAGTTCAAGAGTTCAAACCCACGTCGGACTCTGTGCTGGCAGCCAGCTCAGAGCCTTGAGCCTGTTTCGGATTCTGTGTCTCCCTCTCTCTCTGACCCTCCTCTGCTCACGTTGTCTCTCTCTCTCATAAATAAATAAAAAAAAATTAAAAAATTTAAAATGAAATGTTAGAGTTACATATAATACTTTGAGCAAAGCTGATTTCTAATTTAGCTTTGTCATGCAAATTATTTCCAGAAAATGATGAAGCTCTAATTTCTAGAACATGTATACAGTGCTAGAGCTGTCTCTCCGTAGCTAGCTAGAAAGGACTGCAAAGGCATAGTACATACTTACACACATACAAGTAAATAAACAACAGGTAAAGGATTTGATAAATGGAAATAAAAAGTCAGGCTATATTCTGGACTCCTACTTAGCATCCTTATTCCCTACTTTTTACCAGAATAAAACCTCCATTATCAGCTCCCTAGGATTCTTGTCTCTGATGGTCAGGGGGATATTCTGCACCTGGTTGCTGGAGGACGCCTCAAGGGGAAGAGATGCAACCCAATAAATCTTCTAAGACCAGATTTGCTCATCATGCCTGTTACCTAATAATTGAAGGGAACACAGCCCACCCTTGCAAGACACTGAGAAAGGTTCTTTGCCCCTCCTATAAGTGAGAGGCTGGTGATCATATATCTAAACCAGGACACATTTAAAATAAAAAAAGGGGTACTACTTGATTACACTGGAGCAGCTGGTGTAAACCAAGACTGTTGGGCCTACTGGAAATTATGGTTATTCCACCATGGCCCTACTCAGGCTTCATCTGGCCATTTCAAGGGCCTAGGAAATCACTATCTCAAGGCACATCTGAGATCCATCTTGTACTGAATCAAACCGAGCAAAAGTTGAACAATAATGGTGAAGTTTTAAGAAGAGTGCAGTTCAACATACACACTACTATACCTGCTTACCTCCTGACTCTCCCAGCATATGGTGGTAACAGCCAGGTCACAGCCCAATCACTTCTGGAGAAATCTATCCATTGATTAGTTTCATCTCCATACACACAAGACTCTCAATTAACATTTTAGTGCCCACCACTTAAATGTTGAGTAGAGAAGGACTTTTAGACATTTGTGAAGATTTTTTCATATGAAATTCAGAAAGCAAAACAAGCAGAAAAAGAGAATATTAGAAGAAACAGGAACAATTAAGTGGCAGAAGAAAACTACTTACTATAGATAATATTCCCAGAAAAATAAGAAAATACTTTGTGTACTTGAAACAAGAGCATAATGCCTAAAAGAGAGGCTTGAAGAGGGAACGGAACATGCAGAAACAAGCATGAACTTTGTTAAAAACAGAATATCAGAAATAAATTGTCAGTATAAAGCATTGGCAAATAAAGCAGACAAAATCAGAAAGAACAAGAAATGGGACAAACATGGAAAAGACATGTGGGAAAAAATGGTTGGAGAGAAGAAAGCAATGAGATACTAAATCAGGAAGTTCCACAGCTTTAATTTAAAAAAAAAATAGGTGTATCTGGGGGTTTCAATGGTTTAAGGTCATGATCTCAGAGTCATGGGCTCCCCCACAGCACAGTGCTGGGTGTGGATCTTGGCTGGGATTGTCTCTCCCACTTCCCTGCTCTCATGCACATGTACTCTCTCTCTCTCTTTCATTCTCTCTGTCTTTCTCTCAAAAAAGAAAAAACAAAAAATTATAATAAAATAAAATAAAATAAAATAAAATAAAATAAAATAATAAAATAAAATAAAATAAAATAAAATAAAATTTATCAAAAGGTAGGGGCACCTGGGTGGCTCAGTCGGTTAAGCGTCCGACCTCACCCGAGGTCATGATCTCACAGTTCGTGGGTTCGAGCCCCGCGTCAGGCTCTGTGCTGACAGCTAGCTCACAGCTTGGAGTCTGTCTTCAGATTCTGTGTCTCCCTCTCTCTCTGACCCTCTTGTGATCACACTGTCTCTCTCTCTCTCTCTCTCTCTCTCTCTCTCTCAGAAATAAATAAAACATTAAAAAATAAAATAAAATAAAAAGAGCTCCAGAAAGAGGAAACAGAGAAGAGAAACTCCTATGAAAGAAATAATATAAGCAAATTTCTTAGGATGGGAAAGTGTGAGCCAGGAGATAACTATGAAAGTTCAATGAGTGAAAAACAACGTAAAACACTGAACAATGACATCAGGCATACAATTAGGAACTTAAGGAAACTAAGGGAGGTGAAAAAAAAAACCAGTGACTCTAAAAGCTTCCAGAGAGGGAATAAAAATTGGTAACCGAGACAGGCTTGTGAATTAGCATAGCACTGGACTCCCCACAATACTAGAAGCTTAAAGATCACAGAAGAATGCTTTCAAAACTCTGAGGGAAAATGATTTCCCAGCTGGAATTCTATACATGAATATGGAGGTAGGATGGAGACTTTTTGGACTGTTGAGGTTCTCAGATACTTGGTCTTTCATATACACATGCTTTGGAAGCCACTGTAGGATGTGTCCCACCAAGATCAGGGAGTGAACAGAGAACCACTTGGATGTTGATAAAGGAGCCAGAACCATTGGCCTTGGAGAGAAGACCGAAGACCACGGAGGTCCCAGAGCAGCCGCTGGGCTGCAGGTCTATAGAGCAGGGGTGTATGCGGGACTCCAGAAGGAATATCTTTATTTAAAAAAACGACAACAGACAGAGGCTGGAAGATTATGTATTGTGGCACCATGCAGAATGTAGTGTTTAGGCGGTTTAGAGTTCTATTGGAGAATTTCTGAATTGATTAGAAGGGAATAACAAAAATAACCAAAGATAATTATGAACTCCAGAAGAAAAGGTGCTGGTACATAAGAGAGAAAAGCTGTGTCTCCTGGCTCCACAGTAAATAACATGAACATAATTTTAAGAAGTTAAATCCTGAATATCAAGCTAAGCTAAAAAGTTAGGAGAGGGAAAGGAGAGAAAATCGGGCAAGGAGAATGTAAAAACATGAAATTCATCTATTCCTTATAAGGCCAGTAGATATTATCTGAGAGGGAGTTTGTATAAATATCTTATTTAAACTTCAAAGGAAATGTAAGAAGAAAGATTAAAGAATTTAAAAACATTCTATTTAGGGTGTGGGATTTGATAATGCTGTGACAGGGGGCTTCTGTTATTAATTATAACTTTTCTAGCAGTATTTCATTTTTTAAATGAAGAACTTATGTTATTTGGATACAAATGGATGTAATACCAAAGAATATGGAAGCCATTAGATGGTTATGAACAGGAGGGGGGCATTGTGATTTTATGTCTGGTTTACATTTTAAATGTCAGTAATATATTAAGTAGAAAGAAAATCAGACCATAAAAGCATATGTGCAGAAAGATCTCTCGGAGGATATATAAAAATTTGTAGCTAACAGTAGTCAACTCTGGGTGGTAGAACTTTGAGTGATTTAAAAAGTAATTAATTGTATTTTCTAATTTTTCTATAATGAGCTTTTATTACTTATCAAATGCCTGGAAGAAAATGCCTGGAAATCAGAGGCACCCAGACAGGAACACTGACCAAACATTGCCTAAATTTTAGGGCCCCTTACTGGCCTAAAGCAGACATTTTGTTTCATAATTTTGTTTTCCCCATCCCTACACACTGTGTACACCATAGGCGCCACCAAACCTGGATCTGCCCTTAGATGTAGGTTCAAATTCTAGTCCTGCTACTTGCTACTGTGTGATCTCAGGCAGCTCAGTTTGTAATTTAGGCAACTCCTTCATCATCTCCTTATTTGGAAAATGAACATGCTACATTTCTGTTTCAGAGTCACTGCAAGGATTCGATTACATGCTAAAAATAAAGTGACTTTCACTGGGCTTGGCAGATCATAGGAACTATAAATGTTAGTTCCTCTCTTTTTAACATAAATCAAAATAATACAATTTTAAGATATAAATTTCTTTTATGATTTCAGAGCTAGTATCAAATTGCTGCCAAATGTAAAATCAATGTTTTGTCCTGGAACTCATAGAAGCCTTTAGTGTAGCTCCTCTAGATGTTTCTGTGGAGGGTCTCATGATGCCATTTATGCTTTGCTTGTAATTGTATGTATTTTGTTTGTCTGTTTTAACGGAATTCATGCATTTGGCCTTCTTTTTTATTTATTTTTTTAATATTTATTTTTGAGAGAGAACGAGAGAGAGAGAAGCGTGAGCAGGGAGGGGCAGAGAGAGAGACACACACCCAGAATCTGAAGCAGACTCCAGGCTCTGAGCCGTCAGCACAGAGCCTGATGCAGGGCTCAAACTCATAAACTGTGAAATCATGACTTGAGCCAAAGTCAGACGCTTAACTGACTGAGCCACTCAGGCATCCTGCATTTGGCCTTCTTTATCCATGAATGAGAAAGATCCGGTCATCTGTGAAAACCTTATATACTGTATGGGTTTCCTATGGCTGTTGTAACTAAGTACCACAAAGTGTGTGGCTTTAAGCACTGAAATTTATTCTCTGAGTTTTGGAGGCTGGAGGTCCTGTCATCAGGGCTGTGCTCCCTCTGAAGTCTCTAGAGAAGAATTTTGCCTCACTTATTCCTAGCTTTTGGTGGCAAGTTCATCCTTGGAGTACTGTGGCTTGTAGCTGTCACTCAGCTTTCTTGCTCCATGGCCACGTGATCTTTGGCCTCTGGGTGTGTAGTATCTAAATTTCTCTTTATTTTAATTATTTAAGAAAATGTTTTTGGTGTTCACTTATTTTCTGAGGGAGAGAGAGTGCAAGTAGGGAAGGGACAGAGAGAGGGAGGGAGACACAGAATCTGAAGCAGGCCCCAGGCTCCCAGGTGTCAGCACAGAACCCCACATGGGGCTCGAACTCACTAACCATGAGGTCATGATCTGAGCCAAACAATTAACCTACTGTACCACCCATGCACCCCTCTATTTTATTTTTGTTTTAAGTTCATCCATTTATTTTTGAGGATGATAGAGAGTGGGCAAACAGAGGAGGGGCAGAGAGAGAGAGAGGGAGATAGAGAATCCCAAGCAGGTTCCATGCTGTCAGTACAGAGCCCGACATGGGGCTCAATCTTAAAAACCTTGAGATCATGACCTGAACTGAAATCAAGAGTTGGATGCTTAACCAACTGTGCCACCCAGGTGCCCCTCAGCTTCTCTTTTCTTACAAAGTAACCAGTTATTGGATTTAGGACTCAGCCTGACACAGGATGATCCCATCTTAATTGATTACATCTGTAACAACCCTATATTTGCAAATAAGGTCACATTTACAGGTACCTGGTGTCAGGATTTCAACATATCTTTTGAGGCCACACAATTCACCCACAAAACATACCAACTATTTAAACTATCCAACAGATCTTAAATTAGAATTGCAAGTGCTCATAGTCGATATTACATGATTACACTGAAGACAGTCTCTTACCTAATCCAAGAATATTTTATCCATATTATCTAAGTAATTGCCTTCTGCTTTATATCTGTGTTTTACTCTTTGGAACTTCAAAAAAAAAATATATATATATATATATATATTTGTGCATATATTCTTTCGGATTTTTTAATTTCATACTATTTGCAAAGTGTGTGATTCAAAAACAACTAGTATTTTTACTCTTTATCTGTCAAAACCCTAAATATCTTCTAATTATCAAATTGAGACATTTTAACATTGATATATTTACTTGCTCTTTCCAGAACTTTCACATTGGATATTTCTTCATTTAAAAATGTGGTCCTCAGGGGCTCCTGGGTGGCTTAGTCGGTTAAGCCTCCTACTTCCGCTTAGGTCATGATCTCGCGGTTTGTAGGTTCGAGCCCCGCGTCGGGCTCTGGGCTGACTGCCAGCTCAGAGCCTGGAGCCTGTTTCAGAGTCTGTGACTCCCTCTCTCTCTGACCCTCCCCTGTTCACGCTATCTCTCTCTCTCTCTCCCTCCTAGAAATAAATAAAACATTTAAATAAATAAATAAATAAATAAATAAATAAATAAATAAATAAATAAAAATGTGGTCCTCAGCCCTGATTTTGCTTTGAATACCACGTATAGGTTAGGATTTTCACAAGAATGTCTTGATGGCAGGCACTGCGACCTATGGGGCTGTGTCCTAGGGCCGAACGTAGTCTGTCACATAGTAGGTGGGGGGCAAATGTTTCTCAGTGGGAGGAATGACCCCAACGTGGTGATAATGGAATGTTTGCCTGCAGTCACAAAACACCCTCTTGATTCTGTGGGCTTAGAGCAGAGGTGGGGAGTGGATAATCTATCTTTTAAAGCATCTATAGGGGCGCCTGGGTGGCTTAGTCGGTTAAGCGTTCGACTTTCGCTTGGGTCATGATCTCGCGGTTCGAGGGTTCGAGCCCCGCGTCGGGCTCTGTGCTGACTGCCAGCTCAGAGCCTGGAGCCTGTTTCGGTCTGTGACTCCCTCTCTTTCTGACCCTCCCCTGCTCACACTATCTCTCTCTCTCCTAGAAATAAATAAAACATTAAAAAAAATCATCAAAAATTCATTATGCTGCCAGGATTTCTATATCAATCTTCAGACTCTAACTACCACCTCCCGCCCATTTAGCTTACTTATTCTAGATCTCCTACTCCAGCAACTCTTTGCCCTTGCTGAGACCTCCAAATCTTCACTGTTTTTTTTCCTGTATCAACTATATCCCTCTAATTCTCATTACTATGGTTATATACCTTAGAATTCATAGTCTGTAATTAAAATCATTTTCTTAAAACAAAAACAAAAAAAACAAAAGCCTTAACTATTGTGCATCTTCCTCCTTCCTTCAATTCCTGCTTAAGAAGCCTCCAATTCTGGTAAATCCCAGCCCTTTCCCTATCAATACTTGAGCAAATAAATATTTCTGGAAAAAAAAAAAAAAAACAACTATACTAACGGGTCTTACCTTATACCTGTGACCACAAGACTTAAGCAAGGACTCCACTTTGGCCAGGAAACCTACATACTACCCGCAATGTTTGCTCTCCTATTCTCTGCAACAATGATTTCAAACTACCTCCCTTTCCTAGAGCTCCAACGCTCTGCCTTCCTTCCTTATTCTTGGCTAATGTCCCCAAGGAGAAAACAGAACTAGGCAGTAACTCCCACAACTTCATACCCACAAATTTACCACTCTCCTAGCTTCTAGAGCAGCAGGTTATCCTGCTACCATAGATGAGGTGCCCTACCCAGTGCAGGGCCACACCTTCCCTCTTTCCCTCCCCACTACTGTCTAGCCACTGCCTCAAGAACCTCACTCCTATGACTATCTCCTCTCTCTCCTGCATCATCCATTTCACGGTCTTTACTATTTCACTTCTTCATTCTCCTTGGTGCATGCATTGTAGGAATTTGCTCCTGAAGCTCTTCCAGCCTATTTCTGGTCTTCTTCACAACAGAATCTTGAAAGATCTATACCAATTTAATTCCTCCACCAAATCATGTCTTATTTTTGTCTGAACTTGCTCCCATAGGGTTTCTGTTTCTGTCACCAATATATCAAAGTCTCCTTCCTTTCCAAACCCAGTGTTTATACGTGTGTCCTTATCTGGCTCAACTTCCCAAACTATTCAACACTGTTAAATTATTCCTCCTCCTTGAAACCTTTTCTTCTCTTATCTTCTGAAATGCCACATTCTAGTGTTTTTCTTCTACCATACTGTCTTTCTTTATGGTTTTTTTTTTTCTGACTTTTTTCTCCTTGTCCTAATCTCCAAATGCCCAGGACTTCTGTTTCTATCTATGCTTTTGTCTAGGTAATATCTTGCAGCTCAGGACTTAGTACACATCTATACAATGATTAACATCAAATTTCTTTATTTTTATTTCATTTATTTTTCTTTCATAGTTGATTGTCAAGTTGGATTCCATATAACACCCAGTGCTCATCCCCACAAGTGCCCTCCTCCATTACCATCACCCCATGTCCCCTATCCCCCACCCCCATCAGCCCTCAGTTTGTTCTCAACATTCAAGAGTCTCTCATGGTTTGCCTCCCTCCCTCTCCCCAACTATTTTTTCTCCTTCTCCTCCCCCATGGTCCTCTGTTAAGTTTCTCCTGACCCACTTATAAGTGAAAACATATGGTTTCTGTCTTTCTCTGCCTGACTTATTTTGCTCAGCATAAAACACTCAAGTTCCATCCATGTTGCTACACATGGCCAGATTTCATTCTTTCTCATTGCCATGTAGTATTCCATCATATAGATAAACCACATCTTCTTGATCCATTCGTCTGTTGATGGACACTTAGGGTCTTTCCATGTTTTGACTATTGTTGAGAGTGCTGCTATGAACATTGGGGTACATGTGCTCCTATGCATTAGCACTTCTGTATTCCTCGGGTAAATTCTTAGTAGTGCTATTGCTAGGTCATAGGGGAGTTCTATTGTTAATTTTTTGAAGAATTTCCATACTGTGTTCCAGAGGAGCTGCACCAGTTTACATTCCCACCAACAGTGTAGGAGGGTGCCCGTTTCTCCACATCCTCGCCAGCATCTAGTCTCCTGATTTGTTTATTTTAGCCACTCTGACTGGCGTGAGGTGGTATCTCAGTGTGGTTTCGATTTGTATTTCCCTGATGATGTGGGGCGCTGAGCATTGTTTCATGTGTCTGTTGGCCATCTGGATGTCCTCTTTGGAGAAGTGTCTGTTCATGTCTTCTGCCCATTTCTTCACTGGATTATTTGTTTTTTGGGTGTGGAGTTTGGTGAGTTCCTTATAGATTTTGGATACTAGCCCTTTATCTGATATGTCATTTGCAACTATCTTTTCCCATTCCTTCAGTTGCCTATTAGTTTTTTTTTTTTATTTTTTTTTTTACAAATAGTTTATTGTCAAATTAGTTTCTACATAACACTCAGTGCTCATCCCCAAAGTGCCCTCCTCCATGCCCATCCCCCCCTCCCCCCCACATCCATCAGTCCTCAGTTTTTGTCAGCATTCAAGAGTCTCTCATGGTTTGCCTCTCTCCCTTTCCACCACTATTTCCCCCCTTCTTCTCCCGCTTGTAACGATGCTCAGCATCCCTCCTCATCAGGGAAATACAAATCAAAACCACAGTGAGATACCACCTCACGCCAGTCAGAGTGGCTAAAATGAGCAAATCAGAGAACTCTAGATGCTGGCGAGGATGTGGAGAAACGGGCACCCTCCTACACTGTTGGTGGGAATGTAAACTGGTACAGCCCCTCTGGAAAACAGTGTGGAGGTTCCTCAGGAAACTAACAATAGAACTCCCTTATGACCCAGCAATAGCACTGCTAGGAATTTACCCAAGGGATACAGAAATGCTGAGGCATAGGAGCACATGTACCCCAATGTTCATAGCAGCACTCTCCACAATAGCTAAAACATGGAAAGAGCCTAAGTGTCCATCAACAGATGAATGGATCAAGAAGATGTGGTTTATCTATACCATGGAATACTACATGGCAATGAGAAACAATGAAATCTGGCCATGTGTAGCCTATTAGTTTTATTGATTGTTTCCTTTGCTGTGCAGAAGCTCTTTATCTTGATGAGATCCCAAGGGTTCATTTTTGCTCTTGATTCCCTTGCCTTTGAGGATATATTAAGTAAGAAATTGCTGTGGTTGAGGTCAAGGAGGTTGTTTCCTGCTTTCTCCTCTAGTGTTTTGATAGTTTCCTGTCTCACATTCACGTCCTTCATCCATTTTGAGTTTATTTTTGTGTATGGTGTAAGGAAGTGGTCTAGTCTTATTCTTTTGGATGTTGCTGTCCAGTTCTCCCAGCACCATCTGTTAAAAAGGCTGTCTTTTTTCCATTGGATACTCTTTCCTGTTTTGTCAAAGATTAGTTGGGCATACATTTGTGGGTCTAATTCCAAGTTTTCTATTCTGTTCCATTGGTCTATGTGTCTGTTTTTGTGCCAGTAACATACTGTTTTGATGATTACAGCTTTGTAGTAGAAGCTAAAATGCCTCCAATTTTAGTTTTCTTCTTCAGGATTGTTTTGGCTATTCGGAGTCTTTTGTGGTTCCATACGAATTTTAGGATAGTTTGTTCTAGCTTTGAGAAGAATGCCAGTACAATTTTGATTGGGTAGTAATGACATTTTAACAATATTTATTCTTCTGACCCATGAGCATGGAATGTTTTTCCATTTCTTTGTGTCTTCTTCAATTTCCTTCATAAGTTTTCTATAGTTTTCATCATACAGATCTCATATCTTTGGTTAGGTTTATTCCTAGATATTTTATGTGGTTTTTTTTTTGTGTGTGCAATTGTGAATAGGATCAGTTTCTTGATTTCTCCTTCTGTTGCTTCATTATTGGTGTATAAAAATGCAGCCAATTTCTGTACATTGATTTTTGTACCCAGCAATTTTGCTGAACTCATGGATCAGTTCTAGTAGGCTTCTGGTGGAGTCTGTTGGGTTTTCTATGTAGAGTATAATGTCATCTGCAAAAAGTGAAAGTTTGACTTCATCATTGCAAATTCTGATACCTTATATTTCATTTTGTTGTCTGATTGCTGATGCTAGGACTTCCAGCACTATGTTATACAACAGTGGTGAGAGTGAACATCCCTGTTGTGTCCCTGATTTCAGGGGGAGAGCTCTCAGTTTTGCCCCAGTGAGGATGATGTTAGCTGAGGGCTTCTCATAGATGGCTTTTATGATGTTTAAGTAAGTTCCTTCTATCCCGACTTTCTCGAGAATCTTTATTAAGAAGGGATGCTGTATTTTGTCAAATGCTTTTTCTGCAACTATCAACAGGATCATATGGGTTTTATCTTTTCTTTTATTGATGTGATGTATCACACTGATTGATTTGTGAATATTGAACTAGCCCTATAACCCAGGAATGAATCCCACTTGATCATGGTGGATAATTCTTTTTATGTGATATTCAATTCGATTTGCAAGTATCTTGAGGATTTTTGCATCTGTATTCATCAAGGATATTGGCCTGTAGTTCTCCTTTTTTGTTGTGTCTCTGTCTGGCTTGGAATCAAAGTGATGCTGGCTTTTTAGAATAAGTCCGGAAGTTTTCCTTTGATTTCTCTTTTTTTGGAACAGCTTGAGAAGAATGGGTATTAACTCTGATTTAAATGTCTGGTAGAAATCCTCAAGGAAGCCATCTGGCTCAGGGCTCTTATTTGTTGGGAGATTTTTAATAACTGATTTAATTTCTTCACTAGTTATGGGTCCGTTGAGATATTCTATCTCATCCCATGTGAATTTTGGTAGTGTGTGTGTTTAGGAATTGGTCCATTTCTTCTAAGTTCTCCAATTTGTTGGCATATAATTTCTCATAGTATTCCCTGATGATTGCTTGTATTTCTGATGAATTGGTTGTAATAAATCCATTTTCATTCAAGACTTTGTCTATTTGGGCGCTCTCTCTTTTCTTTTTGAGAAGCCTGACTAGAGGCTTGTCAATTTTGTTTATTTTTTCAAAAAAACAACTCTTGGTTTCATTGATCTGCTTTACTGTTTTTTTGGATTCTATATTGTTTATTTATGCCCTGATTTTTATTATTTCTCTTCTTCTGTTGGGTTGTGGTGCTCTTGTTTGGCTTCTAGTTCCTTTAGCTGTGCCGTTAGATTTTGTACTTGTGCTTTTTCTAGTTTCTTGAAATATGCGTGGAGTGCAATGTACTTTCCTCTTAGGACTGCCCTTGCTGAATCCCAAAGAGTTTGGATAGTTTTCAATTGTTTCAATATTTTTTTAAAAATTCTTCTCCAATTTCCTGATTGGCCCATTCATTCTTTAGTAGGGTGTTCTTTAACCTCCATGTTTTTGGAGGTTTTCCAGACTTTTTCCTGTGATTGATTTCAAGTTTCATAGCATTGTGGTCTGAAAGTGTGCATGGTATGATCTCAATTCTTTTATATTTATTAAGGGCTACTTTATGTCCCAGTAAGTGATCTATATTGGAGAATGTGCCATGCGCACTTGAGAAGAAAGTGAATTCCATGGCCTCAGGATGTAGAGTTCTAAATATATCTGTCAAATCCATCTGGTCCAATGTATCATTCAAGTCCATTGTTTCTTTAGTGATTTTCTGTCTAGTTGATCTATCCATTGCTATCTGTGGAGTATTAAAGTCCCCTGCTATTAGCACATTCTTATCCATAAGATTGTGTCTGTGTGTGATTGTTTTATATATTGGGGTGCTCCTGAATTTGGTGTGTAGACATTTATAACTGTTAGCTCTTCCTGATGGACAGACCCTGTAATTATTATATAATGCCCTTCTTCATCCCTTGTTACTGCCTTTAAAGTCCAGTTTGTCTGATGTAAGTATGGCTACTCCGGCTTTCTTTAGACTTCCAGTAGCATGACAGATAGTTATCCATCCCTTTACTTTCAATCTGAAAATGTCCTCAGGTCGAAAATGAGTCTCTTGCAAACAGCAAATAGATGGATTTTTTTCCCATTCTGATATGCTATGCCTTTTGATTGGAGCATTTAGTCCATTTACATTCAGTAATATTATTGAAGTGTATGGGTTTAGAGTCATTGTGTTCTTTGTAGGATTCACGCTTGTGATGGTGTCTCTGGTATCTTGCATTCCTTGCAACGTTTCCCTCATACAGTCCCCCTTAGGATTTTTTGCAGGGCTGGTTTAGTGATGAATTCTTTCAATTCTTGTTTATTGGGGAAGACCTTTATCTCTCCATCTATTCTGAATGACAGACTTGCTGGATAGACGAGTCTTGACTGCATATTTTTTTCTGTTCATGACATTGAAGATTTCCTGCCATTCCTGTCTGGCCTGCCAAGTTTCAGTAGATAGGTCTGTAACTACTCTGATAGGTCTCCTTTTGTATGTTAGGACTCTTTTATCCCTAGCTGCTTTCAGAATTCTCTCTTTGTCCTTATATTTTGCCAGTTTCACTATGATATGTTGTGCAGAAGATGGATTCAAGTTATGCCTGAGGGGAGTTCTCTGTGCCTCTTGGATTTCAATGTCTGTTTCCTTCCCCAGATTAGGGAAGTTTTCAGCTATAGGTCGTTCAAGGACTCCTTTGGCATCTTTCCTTCTCTCCTCCTCTTCTGGTATTCCTATCATACAGATATTGTTCCGTTTGTTTGTATCACTCAGCTCTCGAATTCTCCTTTCATGCTCCTGGATCAGTTTGTCTCTCTTTTTCTCGAGTTCCTTTTTTCTATAATTGTGTTTTCTAATTCACCTATTCTCCTCTCTGCCTTTTCAATCCATGCATTGGACGCCTCTGTTTTATTATGCGCCTCATTTATAGCATTTTAAAATTCATCACAACTATTTGTAAGCTCCATAGTCTTTGTAGCGGTAGCTTCCCTGATGTCTTCCATGCTTTTTTCAATTCCAGCGATTAATTTTATGACTACTGTTCTAAATTCTTGTTCAGTTATGTTGCTTATATCTGTGTTAAGCAGCTCTTTAGCTGTCATTTTTTCCTGGAATTTGTTTAGAGGAGAATTCTTCCATTTTGTCATTTTGGCTAGATTTCTGTCTCTTGTTAGGTTTAAAAGCTTGTTATGCACTCTGCACCTGAGAGTACTGCTATATTAAAGAAGACTCATTGACTGTCTAGGGCCTGTCCATTCAGGAAGTGTTCTTTTAATGTCGTCTCTTGGTCTCTCTTGTTGTTTGGTTATTTTATTTCCCTACTCAAAGTGGTATTTGGGACTCTCCACCATGTGTACTTTGGCTTCTTTCTTGAGGCAGCCTTATGAAGTTGCCATCCCAGTGTACTCTGTCTCTTTTTTCCCCCAAACTCCTGTGGATCAGTGTCCTATGACTTCAGGCCTTCTCTGAGAGATGGGGGTGAGCGAAATGCACAGAGCTCTCTATTTCTCCGCCATCTTGCCTCTCCTCTAACATCAAATTTGTATCTTCACTCCAGATTGCTCTCCTTGACTATAGACGCAAATAATCAACTCCCCACGTGACATATACACCTGGATGTCCAATAGGCATCTCAAGTTCAGAATAGTCAAAACAGAACTATGAATTCACCCCCACTGAGCCCCACACTTGTTTTTCTAAGTCACACCCATCTCAGAAAAATGCACCCTTCATCTATTTAATTGCTCAAGCCTGAAATCTAGAAATCATTCTTTCTTAGACATGAGCAGACACTTCTCCAAAGAGGACATCCAGATGGCCAACAGACACATGAAACGATGCTCAGCATCCCTCCTCATCAGGGAAATACAAATCAAAACCACACTGAGATACCACCTCATGCCAGTCAGAGTGGCTAAAAGCAAATCAGAGGATTCTAGATGCTAGCGAGGATGTGGAGAAATGGGCACCCTCCTACACTGTTGGTGGGAATGCAAACTGGTGCAGTCCCTCTGGAAAACAGAGTGGAGATTCCTCAAAAAATTAACAATAGAACTCCCCTATGACCCAGCAATAGCACTACTAGGAATTTACCCAAGGGATACAGGAGTGCTGATGCATAGGGGCACATGGACCCCAATGTTCATAGCAGCACTCTCAACAATAGTCAAAACATGGAAAGACCCTAAGTGTCCATCAACGGACGAACGGATCAAGAAGATGGGGTTTATCTATATGATGGAATACTACATGGCAATGAGAAAGAATGGAATCTGGCCATGTGTAGCAACATGGATGGACCTTGAGGGTGTTATGCTGAGCGAAATAAGTCAGGCAGAGAAGGACAGCTACCATATGTTTGCACGTATAGGAGGATTAGGAGGAACTTAACGGAGGACCATGGGGGAGAAGAAGGGGAAAAATAGTTGGGGAGAGGGAGGGAGGCAAACCATGAGAGACTCTTGAATGCCAAGAGCAAACTGAGGGCAGATGGGGTGGGGGGGAAGGGAAAGGGGGGTGATGGGCATGGAGAGGGCACTTGTGGGGATGAGCACTGGGTGTTATATGGAAACCAGCTTGACAATAAACTATTAAAAAATAAAAAAAGTAAATCATTCTTGCCTTCTCTTTTTCCTCCCTCATCTCTCCCCAATGTATTAGCACACCTTTTCTCTGTCTCCAAATGTTTCATTTCTTACATCAACATTATTACCAGCCTCTCAGGAAAAGTTTCTGTCTTCTCTACTGTGAGCTATTTCAGGTTATCTGTGACCTGGTTTCCTTGCTTCCCCCTTTTCTCACTACAATCTATATTGCAAGTGAAAGTGATTCTTCAATACTTAAATCAGAGAATATCACTGACTAATTTAATAAACTTTAGTGGCTTATGATTGAATTTAAAATAAAACAACCTGACATAAAGATCCTACTTCACCTGGCCTCTGCTTCCTTCTCTAGGTCACCTCTTACTATTTATTTTTCCCTTCTCTCATTAAGCTCCAATCTCTTTGACCTCTCTGTGTCTTTGACATGCTAAATTTATTTCCTCCTTCCAGTTCAGCTTGAAAGTTTCCTCCCCATGGCTTCACCAGTTTTTCTTGTCACTAAGATCTGAGGATAGCTATTATTTCCTTATAGAGGCCTTCTCTGAACCCCTAATCCATATTACCCCAAGACATTCTTTACCACATCCCTTTGATTTATTGTACTAATAGCCTCATCACTTTTTGATGTCTTCTTATTTGTTTTTGTTATTTATCCTTTGCATTAGGATGTTGGTTTCATGAAACCAGCCTGCAGTTTTATTTCTTACCTTTGAGATCTCTGAACCTTCACAATGCTTGATATTTGAATGAATGGATCAGGACTCCTGTTCAGTATGATCCATTGTTCTTTTCATGGCTTTCTTTTCTTCTTTCTTCCTCATGGCAGGTGCACTACAGAAACTCCCAAGTATAGTTCCAAGGCTAGAAATCTTATTCTATTTCTCTTCCTTTTTTTTTTTAATTTAATGTTTTATTTATATTTGAGAGAGACAGAGTTCAAGCAGGGAAGGGGCAGAGAGAGACAGAGACAGAATCTGAAGCAGGCTCCAGGGTCTGAGCTGTCAGCACAGAGCCTAATGTGGGGCTTGAACCTACAAAGCATGAGATCGTGACCTGAGCCAAAGTCAGATGCTTAACTGACTGAGCCACCCAGGTGCCCCTGTCTCTTTCTCTTTTAAGTCAAATTCTAAGTTGGTGGATGGGATGCTTATTCATTCAGTTTGAATCAAGTAAGCACTTTGGTCTAGTGACCCATAATTAGAAGTACACTTATAGACATATTGCATAAACATGGCTTCTGGGTAACCAGCTATATGTGTAGAACTATCAAGGGAGGGAGTTGTTAAAGGGTTCATTATGAACTCAGTAGACACTTCAAAACTATCTTTGTTACCATGAAATATCTTCATGCCTCATGTCTTTGTGCTTATTTTTTGTTTGTGTGTGTGTGAGTGTGTTTTTAAGAAAGACAGCACGTGAGCATAAGAGGGGGCAATTGCAGAGAGAGAAGGAGAGAGAATCTTAAGCAGACTCGATATTCAGCTTGGAGCCCTTCACAGGGCTTGAGCCCATGATCAGGCTATGAGATCATGACCTGAGCTGAAATCAAGAGTTAAACCCTCAACCAACTAAGCCATCCAGGTGCCCTTTTGCCTGTTGTTTTATTTGTCTGCCTTGCTTGTGTTTGATACCACTGCTTCCTCTCTAACTATGTCTCTACAGCCTTTTTCTGTCCTTGTTGACTGATTTCTAACATTCTCACTTGGCCTTATTTGTGTTAGTTCCTCCTATATCTTGGCCCCCTTTGTAAGTTATCTATACCTATATCATAAGACCAGTGACTTCACAACAGAATTTTGTTAACATGCCTGTCTTCCCAACTAAACATATTGTCATAATTTTTGCATGTCCGTGGCTGGGCAGAGGGAAAGTCTCTAGTTGGTACAATTTCTTCACATGTGGCAGAGCAAGTATGCAGGCAGAAAATTAAATTCCACATAAGTTTGGTAGCAATGAATGGAACAGTACAGCCAAAGAGGAAATATAAAAGAGGCTGAGAAAAAGAAACTTTTTGACTTAGGCATGAAAAGATTTGGGGACCATGACATTGGAACAGAGACTAGATGAGCTGAAGAGAGAAAGAATAAGCTAGATTTACTGAAGGAAGAAAGTGGCATACTGGGGACATGAGAATCTTTTCCTGCCTAGTAATTCTCTTTTAACATCTCCCCCAAATAGCTGAGCAAAAAAATTATCAGAAATATAAATTAAAAATTATAAGTCATTTTATGTGTTCTTTTCAGTGGAAATAGTTCTAAATTATCAAATTATATATGCAACAGTGCTCTCATAGCTGCTGAAGGTGAGTTTTTGCTACTGACAAGGGACAAACTGAACCATCTGAACTTTAATGATACATTAGAATAAAAAGAAAGACATGCTAACTAAATAATTGAACATATTAAAAAAGAAAAATCAAGGAAAAAGGAAAAAGCAGGTGATCTTTATGAACACCAGGTCCACATGGTCCAATCTTTTAATGGATTTGACACTGTGTTTACAGGAACCCTCGTCAGACTATGTGGATTTGAATCTGGCTGTTACACTTCTTAGATGTGAAATGGGATAATTTGCTCAACCTCTCTGAGCCTTTCCTCTGTAAAATCAGTTTTTGAGAGGATTGAGAAAAATTCATCTAAAAGTTTTATTAGCTACATCTTTTGGGTTACAAGAAACTCAACAAAATTTACCCCAATTAAAAAGAAAAAGAAACCAAGTGACCCATGTAACTGGGAAGTTCAAGCAGAGTTAGAAACAGACTCAAGCAATACTGTGTAGGTTGTTCTATGGGATTAAATTTCAGGCAGCTTTTTCTATGTGAATAGAAAGAGGAATGCTGCACCCTCTATCTTGTATTCTTATCTATCATAACTCAAAGTGAGTTGAGATCCTCCCTCTCAGTTTTGAGAAAGACTCTAAGTCACATGCCTGCCCTTATACTCATCACTATATCCTGAGGAGCAGTGAACTACAGGTGAATGCTAGTCTTACATACATCTCTAGGAATGGGTGGGCCCTCATGATTGACAGTCCCTCCAAGAACATATGGGAGACAGAAAAGACAGTTCCCTGAAGAAAGGGATAAGGGTAGACAAAAGCATAGCATTCACCACTTAATAAATTGCCTTATCTGTGAGAAAAGGGATTGGAAAGCAAAATACACATTAAAGAGGCAGAAAATGTCAACTCTTCTCTCTCCTCTCCTTTCTTCCTTCTACTTTGCAAATTTTCTCTTGATTAATTGAGTCAAACTACATTTTATTTTATTTTCTTTTTTAATGTTTATTTATTTTTGAGAGAGAGAGAGCGAGCGAGCAAGAGAGGGCAGAGAGAGGGAGGCACAGAATCTGAAGCAGGCTCCAGGCTCTGAGTTGTCAGCACAGAGCCTAACGTGAGGCTCAAACCCACAAACTGTGAGATCAAGACCTGAGCTGAAGTTGGACACTTAACAGACTAAGCCATCCAAGGCCTCCCTCAAACTGCATTTTAATTAGAAATCATTTTAATTCTGCATCTCTCTTTGGCAAAGCTTTGCTAAGTATAATCCTGGCTGAAACTTTACAGTGATTATAGTTAGAAAGTTATACAGTGTGATAAATTTCTGTGGTGCATTGTCATCTTGAATCAGGAAATCAGAAATTAAGTTGTAGAAGCCAAAGTAGTCAAGTTTAATAAATATAATTTCTTCTCATGGGAGTCTCAATATTTACAAATATTTCTGCTTTGATGATGCTGGTCGGTGGCAAAACATTAAAATAGTTTGCTTTCTCTCAAATATTTAGAGATTATTTGGTCCAAAAGACAAAAACAAGCAAAGTAGAAGGGGAAACTTGTTCTCTCATTGGTCTAACAGCATTCTGTCTGAATCATGCTAGGCACCTTGAGTGTGGACTCCAAGTGGTGGAGGATTAATTGAGAACTCTTTAAACTGAGCAGTAAATTTTCCACGGCACACCCTTCAACCTGTAATTTTCAATCTTTGTAATATGAGAATATGTGATAATATTAAAACATTTTGCTTGCAATGTTCCTTTCAAGGCTGATTCCCATCATGTTTTATAAACACTAGCTCATTAACTTTCACAAAAGCCCTTTGAGGTGTTTTCAAATTACTTTCTTGTTTCTCCATCATCAAGGAAGTCTACATTTTCTCCCAAACTTGAAGAACACTGCTTCCATTTTTTGTAGTGACTTTTGAATGAAATATCCCTAAAATAAACCTTTTAATAAAATAAAATATTAGATGTAGAATTATCTCCTTTGTTATATGTAGGCATGTTTTGGGCATTTTGAATAATCAGCAAGGAGTTTCTTCGAATATTTAAAGAGATAATAGTGGTAGTTAATGAGAAGAAGAAATTCCACTCTGAGATTTATGTGAGTAGCTGGATGGGATTAGAGTGGTGGAGGCACAAATGTGTGGTATGTGACCAGGTGAGCATACTGATTTCTTTGCCTGAATCTCCTCCTTAAAAAGACAGGTACTGACAGCGACAGGAAAGAGCCTTGAAACTGAAGCCACGTCAGTGAGAAATGACACATGACATATTTTCTAAGTTTATTATTTATATACATATATATATAGAGAGAGAGAGAGAGAGAGCAAGAGCACACACAGGCAGGGGAAGGGCAGAGAAAGAGGGAGACACAGAATCTGAAGTGGGCTCCAGGCTCCCAGCTGTCAGCCCAGAGCCCAATGCAGGGCTCAAACCTGTGAATGACACGTGACATATTTTATTTTATTTGCAAATTCTTCCTTATTGTCTTGATTCAGCTAGGGAGCCAGGAAAAAAAACAGGATTACCTCACTTTCTTAAATGGGCAATTGTCAAAAAACCTTGTCAGGAGGATTTGTGCAAATTACTCTCCCTGGGACAAAGTTATGAAATGCAATATTATCAATCTAAATATACAGAACAAAGATAAATTAAAAATTCTGACATTTTAAAAGCACATGATATAAAAAATAAATGCACATGATTTGGGTTAGTTTGAAATGTACTTGGCTGGATGATATGAGCTGGGTAAATCTGATTAGATGTCTTTAACTTAGAGCTTGTCAAGGTATATCTACCTGAAGCTGAAGCTGCTTTTATCTGCAAAATAAATGGGTCGCTGCCATGATCCAGGGATCTATACTGGCTCCGACATGGACTGGAAAGTACTAGTGTGCAAATGATTTACTCTATCCCCTGCTTCCTCATTTGTAAAATGGAAGTATTAACTGCCTTAAGGGTCTCACATAATTATTGTACAATTATAGATCTATGCATATGAATGCCCTTTACAAAATAGAAATCTCTTCAAATTTAAGTTAGTATTATTATTAAAGATGAGTGAAATAAACAATCACTCAGAAGACTGAATGTTAATCTTATAATGTCTAAGAAGTCCATCATTGAGAGTCATTATTTGAAAATTCATCATATGGAGTATCAGAAACTTTCTATCATTATTGCTTTATCTATTTCTCTTAAATTTATCCTCCATATTTTCAAATCTTCTGTACCCTGTACTCTGCTGTCCATTCTGTCACTTTTGATCCAATTACATGTTAAATATTTATCCTTTCTTTTTTTAAAAAACCAATACATATTGAGGTCTTTCTGGGTGCCAAATGGTATATCCTTTTGTATATGTTGTGCTAATATAAAGTTTTATGTGTGATTGCTTAATCACTGCAAAGGGTTTATCATATGCACACATTCAAATTTCCATTCTTCTAATTTTCCATAATTAGTGCTTTTGGGATCAAACTACTCTCAACTGAGGCTACCTCTTTTCCTTTTCATATGCTTTCCCTTCATTGCTTTTTAACTTTAATTCCTTATATCTCTTTCTTGTAACTCACTCTGTGGATCAAAAAACATTTACTGAGCACCTAGTAAAAGGGTAGGTGCTAACTGCTGAGATGGGAATCCTTGGAAAGCTTACCCTTTACTCCGTGTGGAGAGCTTACTGGAAATGAGTGAAATCATGCTCAACTACAGCAAAACATAATCAGGCTTCAATAGAGGTATATTTTAGGTATAATAGATACACAGTGGAGAGTTGACTTGATTAGGCAGGTAGATGAAGAAAAGAGTCCCAAAGACACAGATATATGTGTTAAGGTTTGAAGGATGGCTAGCATCTGGCTAAAAAATATGATGGTAAAGGTATTCTAGGAAATAGGTAGTACATGCAAAGAAGAGTGTAATTTCTTTGAAAGATATACAAGTAGATTGATTAATAGAGCCAAGGAAAAAATCGTCTGGTAGGGCTGAGAATTGGGATATGAGATTCTGGGTACAAAACCAGCTGACTTCTTGTGTCCTCACATGGCCTTTCTCTGGGCACATGCAGACAGAGAGAGAGAAGGATCTCTGGTGCCTCTTCCTGTTGTTATAAGAATAAGAGTTCACCCAGATTAGGGCTCTATCTTTATGACCCAATTTAACCTCAATTACTCCATTAAAGACCTTTTTTCTAAATATAGTCACATTGGGGCTTAAGGCTTCAATATGTAAATTGGGGCTACACAATTCAGTCATTAACACAGAAGATGAAATTCATAGCTCCAAATACATTGAAATGATGTAGTATAGTAACTGCCGTATAGATTATAAATACGACTGTGCTCTGCTCTGCCATATTCAAAAGGGAAAGAAGTTTCAAAAGCAAAGCTTTTCTTCTTTTTTAATTTTTTAATGTGAATTTATTTTTGAGAGAGATGGAGAGACAGCGTGTGAGCAGGGGAGGGGCAGAGAGAGAGACAGAGAGAGAGAGACAGAATCCGAAGCAGGCTCCAGGCTCTGAGTTGTCAGTAGAGAGCCCAACGCGGGGCTCAAACCCACGAACCATGAGATAATGACCTGAGCTGAAGTCAGCCGCTTAACCAACTGAGCCACCCATGAACCCCCAAAGGCAAAGCTTTATATTAAAAAATCTTTTGGATCACATTGACATCCCACAATTGGACGCCCCGATTGTCAGAAGACGACTTACAGCCATACATAATGGGGGGAAAAGGTGGGTAGGACATCCCTTGCCAGACTACTTTGTGAGTTCTTTCTTATCTGAGTAACTTGTTTCACCATCACTAAGGAGATATTTCCCTGATCATGACACTCACAAGAGTAGTGATTCTTACTTTGCCTAGTTTCTGGTCAAGGTGAAGCAAGATGATCACCATACCATAAACCACACTAAAACCTCAAGGCTCTCCCCTTGAGGCAAACAGGAGGCCTTCACCTCAAACTTCTGCACACACTGGGAGCTGAGGCCCACACCTGAGCCTGCACACACTTTCATAATTCACAAAGTGCTTTCATGGATATTATCATTTAAAGCTCATATTATTTCTGTGAGATATGTAGAGAAAAACATCTCAATCTTTACAAAGAATAAAGAACTCTCCTAAGGAGTGGAGGCAGAATCTAAACCCAGTTTATCTCATTGCAATCCCAGTACTTCTTAGAACTCACTTATGAATATTCTACTGATGCCTTTTTGTTCAGAAGCTTGCTGCTTTTTCAGTTTCTTTTAACTTTCTACCCAGCTCTACAAGAAGAAGTATGATCAAAGAAAATACAAATGCCAGAGGGCCTTTTTAATGATAATTATTTTTTTTTAATTACTATTTCTTTCTAGAAGCAAAGGGGATTACCAAAATTGAGATCCAGAATTCAGTTAGGCTTCAAGGATGAGTATTCTCTGACACACTTTATAGTAATCTTTATAAAAATACAACCTTCTGGAAATTCTCTGCTTAAAATACTCCTATGTTTACCTTATATCTACATCTAGAATATAATTCTTTCATACTAGAATGGTATGACATTGTCTACCTCTCAATCTTTGCCACCTTTGTAGTCTAACTTTGATGTTCTTCCTCAAAGTCAACATACTTTTATTATATCCCAATACCAATTCATTCTTCAGGAGTCAATTCCAATATCACCTTCATATATGTATGAATATATATGTACATATGTATACATATATACATATACATATGTATACGTATATATATATATACATCTTGTCTGTCTATCTATCTATCTATCTATCTATCTATCTATCTAGTGTTTTTCTCCCTACCCATTTAACATTTTTTCCTCTCTCTCTCACCATATGGGAAAGCCCAAGAGGCTAGACACTCTGTTCTATGCATCTTTATATCCCAACATCTTACATTAGATACTTAATAATTTTGTTAAACAAAGGAGTAAATGAACTTATACAATGATGCAGTCTGGGTATACAGAGGCAACATATCGTCAAGATGTAAAAGAACAGACTTTAGAACCAGATCTACTCATGTTTCCGGGATTTGAGCCCCATGTTGGACTCTGCTCTGACAGCACAGAATCTGCTTGGGATTATCTCTCTCCCTTTCTCTACCCCTCCCCTGCTCATGCTCTCACTCACTCTCTTTCTCAAAACAAATAAATAAATTATGTTTAAAAAAGAACCAGATCTAGATTTGAATCCCATTTTTGACATTGATTAGCTAATATTAACAATGGAAGGGGCACTTGTATGGCTCAGTTTATTGAGCATCCAACTTTGGCTCAGGTCATGATCTCATACTCTGTGGATTCAAGCCCCACATCAGGCTCTGTGCTTACAGCTCAGAGCCTGGAACTGCTTTGAACTCTGTCTCCCCCTCTCTCTACCCCTCCGCTGCTCATGCTCTGTCTCTGTCTCTCTCAAATAAACATTAAAAAATTCAAAAAAAAAAAAAAAAAAGAACAGTGGAAAAATGACCATATCTCTCCGTTTCAATATCTGTAAACTGGGAATAAGTTAGGGAGACTAAGATTATGAGCATTGTGCTGGGCATATTAAGTATCCAACATCTGTCAGGCACTGTTTTAATTGTAATAATGCTATATTTATTAAGAGAATAGCTCATAGGGTACAGTTGGTATACAGCAACTCTAAGTAAGGGGAATGGACCCACACACATTCCTTAAGAACATAGAGAAGGAAGTTTCATATGGTGTGTCATATTACAGCTTTGGGAAACTGCTATCCCACAAGCAACCCAGGCTTTATGATGGATGAGGTGGCCGCTGAAGGACCCGAAGTGAAACCAAGCAGCAAATGAAACTGGTTTTGTTAAAAAGAGTAAAAAGCTATTAATCAGCTCTAATCCAAATCTAAGTGAGATCTGTATGGAATAGCATTGTCTCTACTGGTCACCTCATGAGATTTGTAGTTATAACTGCCCATACAGGTAGTGATTACAGCGAATTTAATTCTTTTAAACCAAAGTATACAGATTATTTATTATGTTTTCCCCATTGTTTATTATCACCTCCCTCATCCACAAACACCAGTCATTAAGCCTATATCTGAGGACATGGAGAGGATTGTGCCCTTTATTAAAGCATAAGATATTTTATGCTTTAATTTAATTTTATTAATAAATTAATTTATTAATAAAAATGAAGTGTTTCCAAAAATATATGGATATATTCCATTGTGTTTGTCTTTTCTCATTTCTGTTTTATAAAATTAAAATTGTTGTTATCAATGCTACACAATGCCTTTTGGAGTGTTCAAATCTCAGCAATATAAACAAAACAGAACTTCCATATAATTTATAATAATTTATCATACTTTTTGCTTCTTTTTTGTTTTTTATAATAATTTAGCTTTTGATTGTAACTGGACTAGATTTTAACAAGCCTCTGAATTTTACTCCTTGAAAAAAATTTTTTAAAAAACATTGTTTTGATATTTTAATTTTAATGACACAGAGTGTGATCAGGGAAGGGGCAGAAGAGAAGGAGACACAGAATCTGAATCAGTATCCAAGCTCTGTACTGACAGCTCAGAGCCCAACACGGGGCTTGAACCCACAAACTGTGAGATCATGACCCAAGCCAAAGTGGGATGTTCAACTGACTGAGCCATCCGAGCACCCCAGCATTTAACTTAAAAAAACAGTCTTTGCTAACAAGTTAATACTATAAATCAAATATCAAGTTGGAAATTAGACAAATTTCAGAGACTCTATTCACCAAAGGAAATTGAAAATATTCACTTATATATGGTATGTAGTAAGGGCCAATGACCCCATCACTATCCTCAATATCAGTCTTTGATGACTCTCTGTTCTACTTGAAAATACTATTAGACAAACACATCAAGTTAATATCCAATTTTCAGACAACAAAATAAAATACATCCAAAACACATGAAATAACTTTTGTATATTTAGAGATTATCAGAAAAAAAACCCAAATGAAAAGAAATACTTTTAATTATTTAAATAATTATTTAATTTAATTATTATTTAAATAATTATTTTAGTGAAGTATACTTGGAACCTAATGTTACATTAGTTTCAGGTGTACAACATAGTGATTCTATGACTTTATACGTTATCCTATACTCACCAGAAATATTTCTAAATTATTTGTAGCAGAGATACACTTTAGAGGACAAATGGTATGGAAAAAGAAAGAGAGAGAAAAGAGAGAAAGAAACAAAATTAAATTTTCTGACCTGCTTTAAATAAACTTCCATGCTATTGAAACTACAAGATGATTGTTTAGTCATCATTAGAGGCAGCACCTAAGGTTTTCATGCCCTCTCTGTCGGGGAAAGAATTCTTAACTACATATACTCTCACATGTAATCATTTTTCTAGGGTGCAGAATCCCCCATCTGAGTGACTCTGTCTGTCACTCAGCAGTCCTTGCTGAGGACTGGCCTGGCTGGGGGCCCTTACTGTATCACTTGGGTACCCTAAGGCTCTGGAAGTCACTTCACCCCAAGGCCTCCTCTCTTCTTGTCCATGGAAGTTGCTCCAGGACTGTCTCTCTTGTGGGTGCATGTGTGTGTGCATGTGTGCAGGTATATGTGTGTGTGTGGGGGGAGGTGGGCTGAGGTTGGCAGATCTCCTGTCCTAACTTCCTTGGTGCCCTGAGACCAGAATAGTTTCCGAGTACATCTGCTCTCAGCTCCAGCACCTTCCCCCAGGGCCTCTTACACAGCCTGGTCACATGCTTGTGCTTGAAACTTGGACTGGAGCAGGGGACACTGGAAGGTGGAAGAAAGAGGTGGATGTACAGTACGGTGAGAATCAACCCGTGTTACCACATCTTCCTCATTGCTGATCACATTTTAAAGGTAAGTGAGAAGACAGCGATGAGTTTTGAGATATGGCTTTAATAATTGGAATAAATTAGAAATCACTATTTCTTTAAAAAGGCAAATGATGGTAATAAATCAAGCAAAGAGAAAATTAATTCTGATTTGAAGCGTATCTGAAGCTTCTAAAGCCATCAGTTTAAATGGTAGTTTGCTCTTTAAAATCTCCTCTAAGTAGAAGTTACTATATAAGTAATTAGCCTTCACTATATTTCTTTAATTTTATTTCTGAAAATCTTACCCCGAGTCTTCACCGTGTTTCAGAGGCTTGTTGGCGGGGTGGAAGGAGCGGGTAGAGACAGGCAGGGGACTCTGCAATGCTCAATCTATTTCAGCCAGAATAACTCCATTTAGATATTCTCTACTGAACTTCCCAGTACATTTCTGAAGAAAGGACATTGTCTGAACAAAAGAGGGGGGGAGGGAAAGTGGGTGAAAAACTGCTATAGGAGTCAGAGAAATGACAGATTAGATTGAAAGGTAGATCATACCATACACTTAAACAATCTACAAAGCTAAAAAAGGATAAAGATGAAATTTGTAAAATTAGCAATCAAAGAATCTATATTTGTGGTACTCTTATAGCATAACATTTTATGATCAAGCATTTTTTAAATAAGCAATTCAAAGCTGTCTCTGTAGGTAGAAAACTCAGTATTCAATGATTTTAGAGGAAAATGGGATTACAAATTTTTATTCCATTTATACATCCAAGTGTATATTTCTACACCCTATCTTTTCCCATGATGTTTTCCTCAAAGAGAGAAGTGCATTTTATTTAAAACCTATAGTGTTCACATCTAAGCAATAGTCCATATCCAATCACTATTTTTAATAATCATGTTATTAAAATTATAAGGAAAAGGAAGAAGAAGAGAAGAAATGCAATTGAGAGAAAATAATTATCTACTAAAAATTGTCTGTGGCATTAGAGGAGGCTCTGTTGTAAGTCCACTTTTCCCACCAAATAGGATGTATGACTTTTCTGAACCTCAGTTTCTTCATCTGTGAATTGGGATTGATGATAATCGTTAACATGGAATGCTAGGTACTTTTCTAAGCACATCGTATTTTCTAATTCAAATCTCACACAATCCTATGAATTGGTTGTTATTATTCCCATCTTTCAGATGAGAAATCTGGAGGCCTGGCAAATTAAGTACCTTGTCCAAGGTCACATAGCCAATGAATGGGAAAGCTGGGGTCCCAAACAGCCTGACTCCCAGACCACATACTTGACAGCTACCTTATATTATCTCTCTGGGATGCTGAGCCCAGACATTAGGACTACAGTCTTGACTCTTTACCCCTAGATCAATCACTTATCTAATCATTCATTCTAATGGATAGTTATTTGCATCTATCATGTGTCAGTTACCGTCCTAAGCAAGAAGACATGGTAGAAAAAAAAAAAAAGGGAAGAAAATGGTTATTCTCATGATGTTTGTGTGATAGCAAGGGGGACAAAATGATCAAACAAAATCTATATAATGCGATTGGTGATAATAAGTGCCAAGAAGAACAATAGGAAAAGGGACTGCAATGACAGGAGCAGTTCCTATTTAGGCTGGTCTATGTAAAGAAGGCCTTGATCTAGAAGACTTACTTGACACGGGTGTTTGAAAAGACTAAAGGGAGTACATTTTCTGGAGCAGTTATGTGGATTGCACAAGACAAGTACATAAAAGAACCTAAGACAGTGCCCACCCCATAGTAGGGACTGGATAAATCATACTTTCTTCTCCCTTTCAAGTTAAAAGAAATTGGGAGGGGCGACTGAGTGGCTCAGTCAGTTGAGCATGCGACTTTGGCTCAGGACACGATCTCAAGGTTTGTGGGTTCGAGCCTCATGTCAGGCTCTGTGCTGAATGCTTGCTCAGAGCCTGGAGCCTGTTTCGGGTTCTGTATCTCCTCTCTCTGCCCCTGCCCCACTCATGCTCTGTCTTTCTCTGTCTCTCAAAGATAAATAAATTGTAAAAAAAAAAATTTTAATAATAAAAAAAAGAAATTGAGAAAGGGAAATTGAGCCCAGTAGGGAAGATAAAGTGTGGAGGAGAACTTTCTTCCAACTTTTTTTTTAACAACAAAAAGTAAATACGGTCACAGGTCCCAAACTTTCCTGAGCAATCAAATTTATAAAAACAAAGGTACTGCAAGCTGAGACAAGAAGTATCAGGCTTTGTGCTGTGTGTGAGAGAGAAAGAAGGAGAGACACAGAAAAACAACGTAAAAGGAAAGAACAAAAGTTGATAGGGACATTCAAAGGTTTCAGCAGAAAGTGCTGACAGACTTTTGAGCATTTCAGGACATGAAGTATCTAATGTGCTATTAAATAACGTTCCTGGCAGGTCCAGATTCAGAATGTTTGTGTAGAGATAGAAAGATGAGAATTTGACTAATCTGGATTTCTTCCAGTTCAATTAATGACATGTATATCATAGGGCTCACCCAGATCCATAAATCACAGCTACAATTACCACTACTTTTTTCATGGTGCCATGACTATCACAATGCCACACAGAGAAATTGATTCCTTTGGGAAAGTTATGTGAACACTAAATTTTACAATGACTAACTGGAGAGTAAACATGGGAAGATAACAGCTCTAAGCTTCTTGTGATAATATATAACTGTAACTATCATATCAAAGCTTCTAACTCACCTGAGTCCCCACAGTGGATTCAGGGAGTCTCCATTTCATGGCTCTGGTATTCGATTAAAGTGAAATTTATATAAAAGTCCACCTGAAGTTTAATACAGAATCCAGGTGCAGGGACTGTAAAATGGCCTTTATTTTGTAGTTGCTGGCATGGACAGGTGGATCAGATCAAATTAGTGTTACCTTATGTTATATCACTGCTGTTAATTAAGCTTTGCAGCCACTTACGGATATTCACACCCATCATATTCAATCTGTACATGTTAGCTAATAGACACAATGTAGGGAGATTTGAGTAATGGAAGTTGATGGATATAAATGTGCTTTTGTTTCTCAAATGGTGAGAGAAGCTCTTTGTAGGAAGCAACAACTGTGGAAGCTCTAATCCTGTAGACTGTTTGCTGTTCCATTTACTTTAGGTCTTGATTAAGCTTCTGGCTTCCGTAGTGGAGCTTCTTGCCAGGAAATGGGGTGCTGCAGGGAGACCGCACCCTCTGGTGTCCTCCTCCCTCTCTTTTACCATCTTGTCTTTTCCTTCACCCAACCTCCAACCTAGCATTTTTTTTTGGGGGGGGGGAGGGAGAGAGGGAGAGAGAGAGAGAGAGAGAGAGAGAGAGAGAGAGAGAGAGAGAGAATGCATGAGCAGTGGGGATGGGCAGAGAGAGAGTATTCCAAGAAGGCTCCATGCCTTCAGTGCAGAGTCTGATGCAGGGCTCAAACTCACAAACTGTGAGATCATGACCTGAGCCAAAAGCAAGAATTGGACATTTAACTAACTGACTGAGACGCCCAGGCACCCCGAAGCCTAGATTTTGCAAACCTTCACGTGTCCTGTGCTGAAGCCTGTGCTGATGCACTGTTCCAGACTGCTGCTCAGATTATTTTATCTGAGAAAGGAATTCCCCAGTTTTAAAGCCATAAGGCATGCAACATTTCAGCTGCATGTTAAATCTTTTTCATCTGACTTCATGCCACAGCCCTTTAAAATAGATCAGATTAGGGCTGTAAAGCTGGAAACTGTCAGAAGGAACAGTGTGACACTCCTGCCCCTATTCTTCATCTCCTCTGTAGATTTCCCCATAGAAACTAGGCCTACATTTGTTTTTGAAAGAAGTGGTAAATATAATGTCATAAGTAGTACTCTGCATAATTGCAGAATGGATTCATTTTTTCGAAGCACATTATTATTTTACTTAATAGGCAAAATAAAATATGAATAATAAACAGAATCCCTCAAATCAAGCTCTTTACAAGGGATAATTTCTGAGAATAGACCCAGCCATATCACTTTCCCAAAGAATAGATCACATGAAACTTTAAGGCAACAAGTCTTTCTCATTAACAGAAAAAGCAGAGTAGACATGGCTGCTTTCTTCTTAAAGATATCATTTGGCTTTATAGGAATTTCATATTTCAGCAACCAAGTAACAAAAAGTGGCTTATTCCACTGTACATGATAAGGGTAATAGTACTGTAACTATAGAAACAACTTCTGATCAAAAATATTACTGAGACACAGACCTTTCCGTGGGTGTTGTGTTCTATGTTCACACCCTTTCTAGGTGTGGTATGACTTGTTTTCAGTCCTGAAAAATCTAAATCCTAAATATAAATAATGCATACTGTGCACATACCACATAGTTTACTGACAGATGGATAGTTTGAATTTCAGGAAGCCACACTTCTGAGTTTAGAGCCATGGATCACTAATACACTTAATCTAAGGATCACTAATATATTTAAATCATATCTTAATTTTCAAAGGGAATTTATTGGACATTCTATCATAAAACTCAAAAAGGACAATTTGTTAAGCTCAATTCTTTCCTTTACAGTGGTGGCTTAAGCCTAGAAAATTTGATTCAAGTAAAGTTTCTTTATCTCCAGCAATAGTCATTGTAGTTTTGGGGGTATGATCCTAGATCTCACAGGCTTTTGTCAAGAGAGATACTTGGAAAGTCTGTGAAGTTGAATGTTCAACCGAAGTGGCTCTGTTGTGGGGCACCTGGGTGGCTCAGTCAGTTAAGCATCCAACTTCGGCTCAGATCATGATCTCACAGTTTGTGAGTTTGAGCCCCGTATCGGACTCTGTGCTGACAGCTAACTCAGAGCCTGGAGCCTGCTTCAGATTCTGTATCTCTTTCTCTCTCTGACCCTCCCCTGCTCATGCTGTCTCTCTCTCTCTCTCTCTCAGAAATAAATAAAACCTTAAAAATTAAAAAAAAAAAAAGAAGTGGCTCTGTTGTGTTTTTAGACTCTCAATCACTTTCCACATTCATTTCCAATCAGTTAATACATCAGTCAGGTTGCATTCTGAGGCATCCATGATGTCTGGGAAAAACAAAATTCCATATGCCCAATTATAATCTAATTGGGCCATCTTTAAATATAAAATATACATGACAAAATGTAACCAAGAGTTAAGTGGCATGCTACAATTGGAAAGGGCGAAATGAATTCACAGGATCAAACAGGCTACAAAAGTTGGCAGACATTTTAGAAGTCCTGCTCTTGATGAGTGGGCTAAAAGGATAAAGGGGGAGAAGAGAAGAAAGAAATTTCAGGAAAAGAAAGAGACTGAGCTTGGAGAAGAAGTAGATCTGCATGTTCTCCAGAAATGGAAGAGATAGCTCTGACTAGAACTTAATGGAACATAAGTTTAGATTCTTTGAGTGGGGGTAGATAATAAAAGATGTTGGCATTCTTCTTACAATGAATTTCTGTAGAATGTTCAGCTGTTACATGGAAACAGAGAGATTTTGACATGGTGGATCAGAATGGAGAGAAAGTGAGGCCATGGGACCTTAAATCATGCAAAAGATTGTTTGCCCTAATTTTCAGATAATAATTATAGAAAGGTATTAGCTGCCGGTGAATAATCAAGTTTGAGAAGCATCAAAGGAAGAGATGGTTATTCTGAAATAAACAATAGTTACAGACTAGTGGAAGCATTAAAAAGACCTGTAATGTTTATGGAACCAGCCAACATCTCTGACCTGGCTACTTCCTACTGCTACACTGAGATCTGCAGCCTGATTGAGAATTACGCTGTCTGAAATGCACTTTCTCTCCCTTAGTAACTATAACAAGAACATCTGATATTGACAGAGTATTTCATACTTATGACTTTGTGAAACGGTTAACTTTGTTTTAAAAATAGGTCTAGAATTAAATTTAAAAAGTAAAAATGAATACAAATGGGACCAGTAGAAAGTGGCTTGTCCAATTACAGAATCTGACATAAGATACAAGTAATTTAATACCAATTCTAGCCTTTGAGGTCTAACACTGATTAAAAAAAGTAGCCTTTGATGAACCAAAAGAAACTCTAAAATATGGTGCTCAACTATGAAATGATTCCTCAGGATTGCCGTGGGGGGTTGGTAGTTATTCCTATGCTGACATGTCTGCCTGTCAACTGAGGGATGGAGCCTGGTTGAATCTTCTTCCTTTTGTACAGTCTTTCCTAAGGCAGATTTATGATCTTTACACCTTATACCTTCCCTTTGTGAATTAATAGAAAATTCACCTATTTTCTCTTTGGCTCTATGCTTAGAGAGAAACACAGTTGAATGGCCTCTGAACGGGTCTAAGATTTGGCTTGAATCTCTGTTGTTTGCAAACAGATTCTGTTTTCTAGGCAGAATGCCCAGTTTCATTTACATTTTTGTTTACTATTTGCTCAGCATTCCACATGCTCTTCAGCCAGTTGCTTTGTGGATATGATCGCATTTGGCTTGCTGTCCTGTAAAAGGCACAATGTCATTTTAAGACAGGGAATGGATATATACCTGCAAGATATAAATTTGTAATTCTGAGCATTTTATGCTCTGCTGTCCATTTGCTTACAAGAACATTTCCTGACAGATGTGGTGTTACTCTGAGGGAAGGGGCCTTTCTCAGATTCACTCATGCTGTCTTGGCAACACCTTGGAATAAAAAAATTATGGGAAAAATAAGAAACATTGGATGCAGGGGCAAGCAGAACAATAAGCCAGTTATTAACCAGGTTTTAGTTCAAGTGACTTTTCAATAATTTTTGGTAGTGGAGTCTGGGGCATGTTTACACTCAGCTAACCTGTTTTATGTAATAATAGGTGTTAAGTGTTGTGTGTGTGTGTGAGAGAGAGAGAGAGACAGAGACAGAGACAGAGAGACAGAGACAGAGAGAGAGAGAGGAGGGGTCTTTCCCTTTGTTCTTACTCATTCTGTGTCTGGATATACATTATCTAATAAAAATATGTATTCAGTCCTAACTGAATAGGGAAAATATCATGAAGCAATCCCACTTGGACAAAAGTGCCCTCTCTATGGTCATGAACCATCAGGGCACACATCTCTGATGATTTGTCTCAATTCAATTCAATCTTAAAACACTTTTATTTATTTATGACACCGTGTGAGATGTTCCTATGGATGCCAAGATGAGCAGAAGTTCAATCAGACAGAAGGAGAAGGGGAGTGACAGTCACATGAATTCTCTCTAAAACTAAATGGGCTGTCATAAAGGCTACACACTCTGAGAAATAGGAATCTCATGCTTCTGTGGAAGAGTAGAGAATGGAGAAAGAGCAGGGACTGATGCCAGGGATAAGGTAGGCTTGGGCAAGGTAGCATACTCTATGCTATTTAAAGAAATTTAGAATACATTCTGGTCAGTTTTGTGTGGGAGGGTGTTATGGAAAGAATGTGTCTCCCCAAAATTCATGTTGACGTTCTGTCCATCTTATGATGGTATTAGGAGGTGGGGGCCTTCGTGAGGTAATTAGGATTATAAGAGGTGGTGTAGCGCTCCTGAGTAGGATTAATGCCCTCCAGGTTCATGAGTGAGCTTGGGCCCCTGTGTGCTCTCTCCATGTGAGGGTACCATGAGAAGTCAGCAGTTTGAAGCCCTGAAGATGGCTCTCACCAGGACGTGGGCATACAGGAACCCTGGTCTGGGACTCCCAGCCTCTCGAATGGTGAGAAGTACATTTTTGCTATTTATAAGCCATGCAGTCTATGGCGCTTTGTTAGAGCAGCCTGAACTAAGACAGAAATTGGTACCCACAAGTGGGGATGCTCTTGTAACAAATGCCTAAATATGTGGGAGTGGCTTTGGAACTGAGTGATGGGCAGAAGTTGGGAGAATTCTGAGGTGTGTGCTAGAAAAAGCTTGCATTGCCATGAACAAAGCTATAAGGTAGATTCTGGAGGAGATGCACAAAGAGAAGAGGAGAGCTGCAGAGACACCTCCATCTTAGAGAATCTCCAAGTAATCTGAACAGAATATTGGCAGATATGTGGACAGTAGAGCCATGCTCATGAGATCTTAGACAGACATGAGGAACAGTTTATTGGAAACTGGAAACTGGAAAGATGATCCTTTTTATAAAGTGGTGAATAACATGGCTGAATTGTGGTCATGTTCCAGTGTTTTCTGGAGGGTAGCACTTGTGAGCGATGATATTTGGATGAAGACATTTCTAAAAGTGTTGCAGGTGCAGTTTGGCTTCTGACTACTTACAGTAAGATGCAAGGAGAGAGACATGGCTTACATATGGGATTGTTAAGCAAGAAGAAAGCAGAACTAAAAGATCTGGGTAATTCTCAGCTTACGCATATTGCCAAAAATGAGAAAGCATGTTCAGAAAAGAACACTAAAGGTGTGGCCAAGCGGCTATTTGATAAGGAGATGAGTATGCTTGGGGACAATGGACTTAATCAGTCACTGTAGCAGGAAATTGCTGATTTCAGCTCAAGAGGAAGGAGACTGGAGTGTAGGAAAGACTTCTTGGATTTCACAGGACAAGTTCATAGAGCTATTTGCCTCAGAACTGGCACTAGTCTTCAAGACAATGAAAGAATGACTCTGAAGGCAATTCAGAGACCATCAGGGCTGCCTCTGTGGTTTCAAAATAGGGAGACTATCGCTTTGCTGTCAATAAGCTTCAGGCGCTGGGCCAGCTTACAGAGGTCTGGGGGTTCAGAGCTGCCAGGACTGGACAGCCACCCCAGCGGGCCTGTAAGGCACAACATTGAGCCCAAGATGAGACTTATGGTCAAATACAGCTTCCCTGCTAGGTTTGGGGCTTGCCTGGGAACTGTCACCCCTGCCTGCTTTCTTGTTTCTCCTCCTTGGAATGGGAATATCTATCCTATGCCTGTTTCACCATTGTATTTTGGAAAAAAATGTAACTTGTTTGGTGTTAAGGGTTCACAGCTGGAGGGCAATTTTGCCTCAGGATGAATGTGCCTTGAGTTTCATCCTTGTCTAATTTAAATGAAATTTTGAACTTTAGAGTTGATGCTGGAATGACTTAAAACTTTCGGAGTTATTGGGATGGGGTGTATTTGCATGTAAGAAGAACATGAGTTTGGGGCATCCAGGGGTGGAATGTTATAGTCTAAATGTCTGTGTCTCCCCAAGATTAATATGTTGAAACCTTACCTTCCAATGTGGGGTCATGATAGGGCATGGCCTCCGAGAGTAGAAATTTAGGATTAGAGAAGAAAGGTAGAACCCTCATGAGTAGGACTAGTGCCCTGCACGGGTCTTGCAAGACCCCACATCCTCTCTCTGCTCTTGCCTTGTGAGGATACAATGAGAAGGCAGTAGTCTGCAACCCTGAAGAGGGAGGGCCATCTTGATCTTGGACTGCCAGCTTCCAGAACTGTGAGAACTAGATTTCTGTTGTTTATAGCCCTCCCAGTCTACAGTACTTGTTATAGGAGCCTGAACTAAGATGGTGGTAGCCATGCTAAATTTCTTATTTAGACAAAGACCATGGTATTTTGGTTACTAGCCCTTCTTCTCTTCGCCGTACCCCACCAACTCTGATATAATGAGTGGAAGTCATAGGTCGCCCTCTGAATCCTGTCTGTTTTGGCAGGCTCACAATTCGGAAGGTGGGGTTCTGGTGCCTCACGGCTTCACTTGGGCATAGATGTCATTGACTTTTTTAGGCAACATGATTTCAAATTCCTGGATTCTGAGTCATTTGCATGCCCTAGGCCATATCTTTCTCAACAGAGATGCATCACCTTTTGTCTCTGCTTGCAGACTAGTATACACTAATGTGAGTTTACTATAGAAATTTTTTTGACAAAAGTGTTTACTGGAACTGTCAGGAAGTAACCAGCACACAGCCACATTGTGATTTTTTACCCCTCTTATTTACCTAAAGCTGGCACTTGATCCACCTTCCAAAGTACAGTAGACAATGTTTTGATCAAATGTTTTGCCATTTCTTAATAAGAGTTACCAGGTTTCCAAACTCCAACAGCTAGGTCCTTGTCACCTCTGCTAAGCCAATGCTACATTTAGGTAGTGTAATTGGTTGTGTTCTAACTCCTAGCTATCAAATTTTAAATAAATATAAGCAAATGTTATAATGTAATAAAACCAATAAATACACATATGGCAAATTTTCATTTTTGTTGATTTTCAAACATATTTTTTAAATCATGAAACATTATCTTTCAAATTAGAAACATTTTAAAAATTCAGTAATAAGTGTAAAGCTTATAACTGTTCTACAGCCATAGGAGCAAATCCATGCTTTAGCTTAATTGGGCAACATAGATAAAGACTGATATTTAATATATCTTGACATGATCATAATATATATGAAAACCATTTTAAGAAATAATAAACAAAATAAAAGTGATGTGCATGTTCTATGTAGGATGCAACTTGAATGTTCAAATGAAGAAAAATGGAAGAGAAAACTATAACATGTCTATTCAATGGAATATTATGTAACAAAAGAATTAGGAAGACGATGTTACAACATGAAGTTCAGTATATGATGTTCAATATAAAATGACAAAACATGAAATTCCATGCACATAATAATTGCAAACAAGTGAAGTAATGTATGAAAAATTCTTAGATGGGATTATAACCAAATAATTTTAGTTGTTCTATTGGGTGGTAAGATCATATCATTCTCTAATTTCCAATTTTTTTGTCAGGAAAACTACCTCAAGATTTATAGTCAATGAACTGACATGACTTACTTTTAAAACATAATAAAGTGAATCTATGTTACTAAATAGATTAAGCTGGGCACATTACTGCAATTTTGTGGGTGAAGCTACAGAACAGCTATCTTTATCCCTTTATCCTTTAATTGTTTTCTATAATTTATTTACTTAAACTCTTACACAAACTGCCATAATTCATTTTTTAAATTAAAGAGAGGCTTATCAAATTAATTATTAGCAAATCTCCTTTGAAAGCGTTCAGAATGCAGTTTAAAATTTTGTTTCTTTAAAGATACAATCTGCAATATTTCTATAATTTCTTATAAGATGATTTTCCATTTTTCTATCCTTACTTATTTTTCTTATGCTGGACTGCTTTCATTTCCTTAATTCTGCCAAACTACATCTGGAGTATTTAAAACATCTTTTTTTAGCATGTTCATTAAATAGCCTTTATATAGGCAAGGGGAGAGAAGGTCAATTTAAGTTTTATAGGCAGATGATCAAGAGTAGAATGCATTTTTTAAAAAGGTATGTTTGAAACCCACATATTAGTAAATTCTCCTGGTGTGAGATCCTGTCACCTGAGTTAGTTAGGTCCACTGTCTTATTTTTTTTCCTTTGGACCCTCTGGTATCCACTACATGAGTCTATTCTTCTCTACTTTCATGCTTTAATAAAAACACTTTATTTTTAAAATGTTCATTTATTTATTTTGAGAGAGAGAGAGAGAATGTGTGTGAGAGGGGCAGGGACAGAGGGAAAGGGAGAGAGAGAATCCCAAGCAGACTCTGTGCCATCGGCACAGAGCCTGACAAGGAGCTTGAACCCATGAACTGTGAGATCATGACCTGAGTCAAAGTCAAGAGTCAGATATTTAACCAAGTGAGCCACCCAGGCCCCCCAAAAATAAATTTGTTATGGGAAGCTTCTGTGCCACATATTGTTTTCCTTCCAACCATATATCTCAAGATAACATTTTTCCTTTCAATGATTTATATTACCTTTTCTGAAGGAAGATTGCCTTTAGAAATTTAACAAGGTAGATTTTAGATTCTTTTCTAATAGTTCATGTAGCCTCTTCAGGAAGAACTATAATACTTGAGTTCACTCACCATTATCTCTCCCTTGTGTTGTGTCTTAGTACTTTCACCTTTTTCTTCTGCCACCTGGAGAGCTTCTCCTCTGTTTTCTGGCCACTGATTTTCATTATTACTTGGTTTTTTAGTTAATTGTTTTGTTTATAAATTTTCATTCACCCCAGTTATATCTATCATATCTATATTCTTTTATCTGTAACCTGTGCACCTATTCCCATTTATAATGGTTTCTTCTCCTTGGTCAGGGTCTTTTTTTTTAATCAGATTCAGATGTCAACTTCCTAAAATTTTCACCTGGCTTAAAAACACTGGTATTACTCTGAGAGCACCTGGGTGGCTCAGTCAGTTAAGCATCTAGACTTCCCTCAGGTCATGATCTTGGGGTTCACAAGTTTAAGCTCCATGTTGGGCTCTGTGCTGACAGCTCAGAGCCTGGAGCCTGCTTCGGATTTTGTGCCTCCCTCTGTCTCTGCCCCTCCCATGCTCATGCGCTCTCTCTCTCTCTCTCTTTCTCTCTCTCTCCCCACCCCCCCCTTCTTTCTCTTTCTCTCTCAAAACTAAATAAACATTAAAAAGGCTTAAAAAAAACAGCACTGGTATTACTCCGACTCTTTAGGATACCGGTCCTTCTTACTTGTGCTACAATACTGCAAGGTTATTATGTGTCTGTTTTTTTTTTTTTTAGCTCCATTTGACTTCATAGAGAACTCTAAAGAACATGATATAGGCAAACAACTACAGTTGGTCATTTGCTCTGTTCATTTGGTTGATGTGGACTCTTTTACCCCTTAGGTGATGATCACAGCATCTCAGATATATTGCTTCTTGATGTGTATAGCTCCAACCCTCCAAACCGGTATCTAATTCAGATATGAGACACTGACAATGGAAACATATTGTAATTCTTTAGCCTGTTACCTTGATATGAACCCACTCATTTCAAATATTTCAAATTTTTCTGATGTCTACTCTACCTGCATAATTTACTTTTGAGGATTCTGTTTTCAAAGTTGCATGTGACATCAGCAATATCCTTCCTTCTAACCTGTCTCCATTCAATGACATCACTTTTGTCCACCAAACCTTCAACTAGGTCCCAACCACTCCACCCAATCACATGCTTTTTGTCAAATCCTTTTAGGATGTTAAACCCTTGACTAGATATAGGAAGGAAAGGGAAAGTTTAAAGGAAGAGAGAAATCAAGCTCTTAATAACAGCGCTCAAGAAAACGAAGGTTGTGGGTCACTTTCTAGTTTATCACTCCTTCATTTTTTTAATTCAACAGATATTTATTAAGTTCCTCTATTTGCAAGGGACAGAACTAGTGAGTGGAAATACAGTGGTAACAAAGACCAAACAAACAAATAAATAAATCTATGATCTCTGTGTTCAAGAACCTCACAGTCTAGGGAGATAAACATGAATAATCAACATCCTGTTTTCTGTTTCTCTGGCTTTCGCTTCTATCTTTAAAGGTAAGCTGTGTTAAGTATGTGAAGGGAAAATATTAAGTACCTTTAGAAAACTGAGTGTTATATAGATACTAGGTCAGAGGATGATTCTCTGGATGAATGACATTTAAACTGAGGACTGAAGGGTGAAAAGGAGCTAAACATGTGATGAATATATGTGTGATTGTCAGGTGAGGGCAGGATGGTGAGCTGAGCAGGAAGAGGAAACACAGCCTGCCAATGTCCTGATAGAAAAGAACCTGGCACAGATCTCATGTGTATGGAACAGAAACCGTGCAGTGAAGGAGATATGAAGCATGACTTTCCCTATAAGTGAACCTGATGCATGTTGGTGCCCATCCTTTCTATTGTTTAATTTTATGGCTTCTATTTCAACAGATTGTAGGTTTTTTTTTTAAATGTTATTGATGAGTTTTCAATCTTTAACAGCATATTTTTTTAATGTTTTTTTATTTATTTCTGAGTGAGAGAGACAGCATGAACAGGGGAAGGTCAGAGAGAGAGGGAGTCACAGACTGAAACAGGCTCCAGGCTCTGAGCTGGCAGTCAGCACAGAGCCCGACGTGGGGCTCGAACCCACGAACTGTGAGATCAGGACCTGAGCCTAAGTTGGATGCTTAACTGACTGAGCCACCCAGGTGCTCCAATAACAGTATATTTTTAAGTATTTCTGTTTGCAGTGGAGTTTGCTAACCAGCTGACATTTTAAGAATCTATCAAGTGGTCAAGCAATCCCAAAACAGCAGCACGATGGTAACAGGACCACAAGTATGACTACTGCAGTCACTAGGTTCTCTTGCCACCTTTCCATGGATTTGGCCAGTAAGGAGTCAACAATCTCAAACAGATTCAGCTTACAACTTATGCGAAAGCAAAGTAAGATCAGCATGGTGCTACCTCCCCACATTGTATACCTAGACCAGAAGGGTCAGATGACAGATGACATAGGTAATGGGTCACCTTGTCTTTGAGGAGCAGCCTCTAGACCACTACTACTTACATAGAAGCCTGAAGCTATACTCCAAAGGATGAGGCGAGTGGAAAGTCCTATGCTCAGCTGAAACTAGGGAGATAGATGGGAATCAGATTTGTGGCACCCTTCCACAACACTGGGATAAGAAACTGCCTCATGGCAACTTCTTACAAAACTTACCTGTCCTTGCTCCAAAAGGAGCCACAGGACTCTCTAGCAAAAGTTGGATTAGACTATGGTCAAGGTTGGCCACAGAGCATATATGAAGTCACATAAGATCACCAGCGCATCGGGGCAGAGCTGTTTCTCTATAGAATCCCCAATCTATTTTTAATGCTGCCCTAAAATGTGTCCTTGAGTCCTTCATAATATCAAAAAGTCTACAGAAATGACTTAGAGAAAAGTAGTGTAAACTAATATGCCAGACTAAAATGTCAACTCCCTCTTTCTATAAATAAGCATATAAAAGAGGCATTTGCCCTAAGTGTTTTTTTTTTAATATATATGTATTTTTTATTTATTTCTAGGAGAAAGAGAGAGACAGCATGAGCAGGAGAGGGTCAGAGAGAGAGGGAGACACAGACTCTGAAATAGGCTCCAGGCTCTGAGCTGGCAGTCAGCACAGAGCCAGACACGGGGCTCGAACCCACGAACTGCGAGATCATGACCTGAGCGACCGTCAGACGCTTAACCGACTAAGCCACCCAGGCGCCCCTAAGTGTTTGTTATTAATGATGATTATTATGGACCTCTTTTCTCTTATTAGGGAGATGGGAATAATGCCTAAATAATTTTAAGACTATAGAGTAAGTAATTACAGAGGATTTTTACAGTATCTATAGCCCAAAGAAGGGAGTCCTTAGCCCTTCTTAAGGGACTCAGGAAAGGCTTCTGGAAAAACATGACTGCAGAATAGACAAATAGATAAAAAAATAGAATAGACAACCCAGAAAGAGACCCACATAGTTATAGACACTTGATTTATGCAAAAGTTAGCACTGTAGAGAAAGAATGATCTTTTCTGTTATTTATTTATATATTTTTTAATATTTTATTTATTTCTGAGAGAGAGAGAGAGCAGGGGAGGGTCAGAGAGAGAGGGAGATACAGAATCAGAAGCAGGCTCCAGGTTCTGAGCTAGCTGTCAGCACAGAGCCGGTTGCAGGGCTCGAACCCATGAATGGTGACATCATGACCTGAGCCGAAATCGGATGCTTAACCAACTGAGTCACCCAAGTGCACCAAGAATGGCCTTTTTTTAAAATGTTTGTTTATTTATTTTTGAGAGAGAGAGAGAGAGAGAGGGAGGGAGAGCAGGGGAGGGCAGAGAAAGAGGGAGAGGGAAAATCCCAAGCAGAGCTATTCGTTCAGAGCCCAATGCAGGACTCAAATCCCCTAACTGCAAAATCATGACCCAAGCTGAAATCATAAGTCAGATGCTTAATCAATTGAGGCATACATGTGCCCCAAGAATTGTCTTTCTTTATAAAGAGGTTTGAGTCAGTTGCATGGCTATATGGGAGGTGGGGAGAGAAGTGACTTCTTCATTATATCTTATTAAGAACAATTTTTTCCAGATAGATTTTTTAGATTTTAGACATAAATGTGATAGGAAAAAACACAGATAAAAATAACATAGGAAAATATCTTCATAACTATTGATAGAACATCATTTTTTAAATAAAACTTAAAAGCATAATCCTAAATTTGTTAAACTATTTCAAAATTCAGTTCAGTACTTTTTATCAAAAAACACCATGTGAGAGAGTGAAAAAGCAAGCTATGGAGTAGGAGAGGTATTTACATCATCTATAACATCATCTAAAAATAATATAGGGCACCTGGGTGCTGAGTCGGTTAAACATCTGACTTCGGCTCACATCGTGATCTCATGATTCATGGGTTCAATCCCTGCACTGGGCTCAGCATAGACAGTGTGGAGCCTGCTTGGGATTCTCTCTCTCTCTCTCTCTCTCTCTCTCTCTCTCCCTCTCTGTCTGCCCCACCCCAGCTTGTGATTTCTCTCTGTCACAAAATAAATAAATAAACTTAAAAAATATATAAAACTTTCCTGTCAATTAATAGTAAGCAGAGAGAGCCCAGCATGGGGAAAATAGGTAAGGGGTTTGAACAAACACTTCACAAAAGAATCTCAAAGATGAATATACATGTGAAAGGTCATTGGCAACCATCAAGGCTCTGCATAAGAAAACAGAAGCCACGTTATGTATCTTAGGTATGAAGGGCTTTCTTATAGAGAATTAGAAACTCCTACAAACATGTACGCATCTCGGGAGTAAAGCTCAGAGAAGCTCCCAGCACCTATCTCTTAGGCCGCATTGGTAAAGCAAGTAGTGCTCGAGAACCAATGAAGAGATTGGTGTCAATACATATCTGTCAGGATGGCTACCACCTCTTCTAGAAAATATGTCCTTTCCTTCCCTTCTTAGAACTGCCTCTCAATGTCAGACTTGCATCCAGAATCAAACATACAGAAAGTTCTTGGAAATGTAATCTCTGGCTTCACTGTGATGCAGATAATATCTTGGTAGTGATGCCTCATTGACAGCAGATGATTTAGAACAACGTCCAACATCATTCCCTCCAAATCAGGAAAATAAAAATTAAATCTGCAAATAGGTTCACGACACACCAGATGGCTAGAAACAAAAAGCCTTGCAAATCTATGCATTGGCAAAGCATGTGGGAAAACAGCAGTTTTCATACATTGTAGGTGGGAGTATAAGTTGGTAAAACCACATTGGAAAACCATGTGGCATTGTTTATGAAGTTGAGCATATGCATATCATGTGACTTGTTCTACTCCTAAGTGAAATGAGTTTTCACACACAAAAATGTGTGAAAACTTGTACAAAGGGCCATGTCCAATAATATCTACAAGTGTATTATTTGTAGTGGACCAAAACTGGAAACCATTTCCTTGCTTAGAAAGAGTAGCACGGCTAAACGATGGCCCACTCAAACACATACTATAGAATGTTCTATGGAGTCAAATCAAATATACCTATATGCACCGAGAAGGTGAATTTCACAAATGTTATGTTGTTTTATGTTGCTATGAAACGTTATGTTGTCTGAAAGAAATCAGAGAAGTACCTACACTATTATTTTACTCATACAATGTTTGAAAGCAGGCCAGGATAAACTTTTGTGTTAGGAGTCAGGATACTGGTTATCCTTTTTGAGGAGCAGGGAGTAGTGATCCAAACAAGGAGGAAGAGCACTTCTGGTGGCTGCAAATCGTCTGTTTTGGGGGGAATTAATCACATGGCAATAAATTAATAAGTTGTAAGTGCTATTTGAATTATCCTTCATGCCTTACACATTATAATAAAGATAAAAAAACAAAAAGCAAAAAAAAAACCACAAAAAAAAAAAAAACAGAGCAACAAACAAAACATAAATATTAGAAAAAAGCCTCCCTAGTAGAAGGACACAATTTACCATCATTTTTAAAAATGTAGTAAAAGGAAACAAAATGCTCTCCCATGACTTAGTGGAGTTTCTAAACTTACATACATTGTCACCCCTCAAATGTGGTATCAGAAGTCTCTCCGAAAACTGAGAATTTTTCCTTATACTGTACAATTTGAAGCAGAATCAGGAGGAAAGTAGGCAGCCTAGAGGAAACCCAATGAAAAACACTGAGGTGCAGAAATTCAGACTTACCATTGCCTTGTACTAGCAGAAACATAGAACTATCACTCGGGCTCAGTTTTTTTAGGGCTTCATCCTGCATTTGAGAAAAGGAAAACATAAAAAATCCAATTAATAACCTAGGGAAAAACTTAAGGTCTTGAAAACAAAAGTAGACAAATAGGCCTCTGAATGATAATTGTTTTTTTTTAAGAAGAAAATACCTAAAGTAAAATACAGTTGAAAAATTGTTTGATAAAAGAGCTGAGTTAATTTCTTAAAAATGTATATAAAAGATGGAAATATCGCGGTGTGTGTGACTAAATTTGAATCTCAAAGATAAATTATTTGTCAGGCTTCTAAGTGGAAAAGCCAAGTCACCATAAAAAAGGAGACCGAGCTGCTCCCCAGTGGTAGTCATACAAGAAGATAACAATGTTTACCTAGTTTCGAAGGAAAGAATATTATGTCCAGACATTTTTCCATTCAATGAGGAAGGAGGCTTTAAAACCTCAAGGATGGGGTGCCTGGGTGGCTCAGTCAGTTAAGCTTCCAACTCTTGTTTTCAGCTCAAGTCACGATCTCACGGTTTCATGACTTTGAGCACAGAGCTTGACTTGGGATTCTCTCTCTCCCTCTCCTTCTGCCCCTCCACCACCACTCATGCTGTCTCTGTCTCTCTCTCAAAATCAATAAATAAACTCATAAAAAATTTAAAACCTCAAGGAATATAGCATTCGTGATCCATTCCTTCTTGAAAGAAAACTCAGTGACTAAAAGATTAAATCTAGCAAATGAAGTGATGATTGGGAATTGGGGAACTGGTAGCAAAAAGCAGTGTTATAACCTAAAAACAGGAAACAGAAGGGAGATGTCTACAGCTTTCTGGTTAAAAAAAAGTTGTAAATTAGTCATTGTTTCCCCAGTTATGAGACAAGTTTCTCAAGCTTGCAGCAATTCAGGGATACATGTCTTCCAAATCCTTCTTGTGAGAGGAAAAGAATCTTAACTTATTATTGAAACCTGTGGGAGGCGGGGTTCTAAGATGGCTCCCAGGGTCCCCGGCCTCTGCTATGCACACACCTGCTCCCAGTTATTCAATTAACCAGCAGAGTGGGTACTGCTGGGAAGAGCTTTGGCAGACATAATTAAGTTTCCAAATCAGTTGATCTTAAAATGGGGAAGTTATCCAAGTAGGCCAGACCTAATCACATGAACCTCTGAAAACAGAGCATTTTCTCAAAAGGACTGCAGAATAAAAAAGCCAGAGATTTGTAGCAGAAAAGAATTTGTTGCTATATTGCTGGCTTGAAGATGGAGGGGCCATGTGGCAAGGAAGGAAAGTGACCGCTAGTTGCTGCTAGTGGTGTCCAGCTGATGTTCAGGGAGTGAACAGGGACCTACGTCCTACAACTATACGTATGTGAATCCAGCCAACAACCGGAATGGCTTGGAGAAAGGTTCAGAACCTCCAGACGAGGCCTCGACATGTCCGATGTCTTTATTCCAGCCCTGTGACACCGTGGGCTCAGAACCTGGTCATGCTGTGCCAGTCTTTCTTGCCAGACTCAATAAATGAGTTGCTTCTGTTGGGCAGCTAAGTTTGAGGTTACACAGTGATAGAAAACAAATATAAAATCTAACCAGACATCAAACAATTCACAATAAAGAGCTCAAGAAACCAGAAGCAAGACTGTTGGGGTTGATCAATGAATTTGTATAAAGAGAAAAGGTATAAATAGCCATTGACAAAAACACAAATTAACAGCAATTATTCACTTATTATTTTTTTAAACAAATATCAAGGACCTATGTGACAGGTACTGTTCTAGATTTGTATTAAAAGTAAAAACAGTGAAAAAGCAGGCAAATTTCTCTATGCTTTGGAGTTTACATTCTGATGAGGAAGGGAAAAGAAGACAATAAACCAAATAAAGGAAATGTGCAATATGTCACTGGTGATAAGTGCTGTGGAGAAAATAACCAGGAGATGGTAGAGAGAATGTTTGGAGCAAGAGTTAACATTTAAATAGGGTAGCAGGAAAGGCCACCTTGAGAGGGTGGCATCGAAGGAAAGGCTGCACAGTGAGAGGAAGTGAGCCACGCAGAGATCTTAAGCAAAGTGATCGCAGACAGAGGAAACATCAGAGAAGAGCCATGAGTCGGGTGTCCGGCTGATGTGAGGAGGCCATTGCAGCTACAGTGAAGTAAGAGAGGAGGTGAAGTGAATCAGAGGGTGAGATTGTGTAAGGCCTTGAAGGCCACTGCTAAAATTTTTAAGAATTTCCATCAAAGAGTTCACAGAACTGTGTTGTTTCCATAAAAGGATCATTCCTGTTGCTGGGTTGAGAGGTGCCTCAGGGGCACAAGGGCAAAACGAAGAGATGGTTAGGAGGCCATTATTGCAAGGGTCCAGGTGAGGTGAGGCTTACGATGACATGTTCAAGAGTGATGGTGGTGAAGGTGGGCAGGGTGTGGACATGTTTAGGTGGTAGAGCCGTCAGGATTTGTTTATAGCCTGGATGTGGGCTGAAGGAGAAAAAGAGGGCCCAGAATGCCTCCAAGTTTCATGGGCTGCGCAATTGTAATTCTAGAGTTGCCTGTAGCCAAGACAGACACGACTGTGGGAAGTGCAGCCTTTCAGCTTCTGGAGAGCTGGGTGTTGCCTGTATGGAGTTTGGGGGGAGGAAGAGGTTATTAGGAATTGAATACAGAATAGAGTATAAGTGATATAAATCTTCATAACATAATAAAAACAAAAACAAACAAAACCCACAAACATATAACATGTTTATCTCTGTGGAAAACAGGGGGCCAGAGGTAGGAGAAATGATCTGAATGTTCACTTCCTCACCTTTAAAAACTTTTTTTAAATTAATTTATTTATTTTTGAGAGAGAGAGAGTGAACAGGAAAGGGGCAGAAAGAGAGGGAGAAAGAGAATCCCCAAGCAGGCTCCACACCATCAGCACAGAGCCCAGTTCGGGGCTCCAACTCATAAACTGTGAGATCATGATCTAAGCCGAAATCTAGAGGTGGACCCTTAGCTGACTGGGCCACCCAGGTGCCCCACTTTCTCAACTTTAAATAAACACTTACTTAAGGCCTGGGTGGTTCAGTCGGATATGCGATCAACTTCAGCTCAAGTCATGATCTCATGGTGCCTGGGTTGTAGCCCCTGCTGGGATCTGCGCTGACAGCTCAGAGCCTGGAGCCTGCTTTGGATTCTGTGTCTCTGTCCCTCCCCCAATTGCACTCTTCCTCAAAAATAAATAAATAAACATTTAAAAAAAATTTTTTTAAATAAGCACTCACTACTGCCTGCCACTGAGCTATTTAGTTTAAAAAATGATAGAACACCAAGGGGCGCCTGAGTGTCTCAGTGCCTGACTTCGCCTCAGGTCATGATCTCATGGTTTGTGGGTTGGAGTCCTGTGTTGGGCTCTGTGCTGACAGCTCAGAGCCTGAAGCCTGCTTTGGTCTGTCTGTTTGTCTGTCTGTCTCTCTCCCTCTCTCTGTGTCTCTCTCTTTCAAAAATAAATAAATAAGCATTAAAAATTTTTAAATAAATAAAAATGTTAGAACACCTTTAAGTTTTCATGACCATTTAAAATATAGTTTAGAAAGATATTTTAGGTCATGGTGTCTCTTTTGATGAAGAAATAATTACAAAAACTTCAACAATCCATTTAGTTACCTTTTCTCCAATTCAGCTTTAAAAAAATTAAAATAAAAGCAGGTAATAATTTTGAAAATAAAAGAAGCAAGTACAGCTCCATTTTAATATTATTAATTTGATTTCAATTGAGATGTCTATACTGCCATGCTTATGTATGAATAAGGAAATATCTGGAATTAAGCTCACTGAAATTTAATAATGATTATTGCTAGGTGATGGAATCGTTTTTCTTTTTTTTAATTTTAGAAACATTTTTTAATGTTTAGTTATTTTTGAGAGAGAAACAGAGCACGAGAAGGGGAGGGGCAGAGAGAGAGGGGGACCCAGAAACTCAGGTAGGTTCCAGGCTCCAAGCTATCAGCACAAAGCCTGATGTGGGGCTCGAACTCATGAGCTGTGAGATTGTGACCTGAGCCAAAGTTGGATGCTTAACTGACTCAGCCACCCAGGTTCCCTGAAACTTTTTTTTAATGCTGAATGGCTTTGATATTTTTAAGCATGCAAATTTTATGATCAAATAAACATATGTGAGTTACTGTATTTAAGGGTAACATAGTACAAATTATGAAAGTGTTTTCTATTTATTTTATATTAACAAACAATTGCATAATAGTAAGCAAATGTCTGAAAGTACCTCTGGGAAACTCCTCTCCCAACCAGACTCATGACTAGCCATGTCTATAGTCACCATGGCAATGGTGGTAATGCTATAAATAAACACCTCTAAGATGAATAACATATTTTTTCGTTTGGGAATGTAAGAAGTGAATATAATCAGTTTTGTAGACCAGTAGTTTATCTCATTAAATAATGAGACTGAATTATTCATTAGAATGTTTGAAACCAAAAACATCCAGAGGTAAGACGTAAAATAATGAGCTAGTCCATTTTGGGTAATTTAATTCATTCTGACTCAGAGGAGTGGAGTTGCTTCAGTTAGTTTCATTGTTTCCCCATTTTCATAATTACCAAATAATTAGTGGCCCTCTGGCTATTTGAATAGGGAGTCTACAGCTTAGGGCTGTGATGTCTAACATAGTAGCCCCTAGTCACATGAGACTATTTAAATTTAAATTTAAATTAAATGAAACTTGGGGTGCCCGGGTGGCTCAGTCAGTTGAGCACCAATTCTTGATTTTGGCTCAGGTCATGATCCCATGATCATGTGATTGAGCCCCATGTCAGGCTCCATACTGAGCTTGGAGCCTGCTTAAGATTCTCCTTCTCCCTCCCTCTGCCCCTCTCCCCTGCTTGGCTTGCATGCTGTCTCCCTTATAAAAAATTAAAAACAACTTAAAATTCAGTTTCTCCTTGCACTGGCTGCATTTCAAGTGCTCAATGACTCAATGACTAATGGGTACCCTTTTGTAGAGTGCAGATATAGAACATTTCCATTGCCTCAGAGTATTCTAAAGGACAGTGCTAGTTAGTCTAAAGCTAATGTATTCCAGGAAGAAAGTTTTTTTTGAGATACTTCTCCAAAACATTTGTATTATTTATCTTTATGTCTTTAGGTCATTTTTTAAAATCACCATTTCAAAAAAGCAAGATGAATTACGCATTATCTGGGGATTTAGCTAATTTAAGAATGTAGAACAAATATAAAAAATGACTTATTTTGAGTAGGAGTTAAAGTCAATTTCCAAATAATGATGTCATTGTAGATAGAGCTCTGGACTCTTTCTAACAAGGGTCTGGACTAATCTTCAAAATCTTAGTCTTTGAATGTACAAG